>NC_084603.1:13930250-14265250 GCF_033807715.1 Cololabis saira
CGTCCCGCAGCTGCGACGCCACCCCGCTGACCCCCCCGCACCAGGACCTGGACCCGGACGGGGTCGGGGGCTTTTACTTCCCGGACCAGGACTACGAGCTGGACCTGCGGGCCGTGCTGGAGGCGGGCCGGCGGCAGAGCGCCCCGGACCTCCCCGAGCTCACCGACGGGCCGGACCTCAAGCTGATGCCCAGGAAGTTCGCCATCGCTGACTTCTTCACCAGGTACTTCCTTTTCCTCTGATACCTGAACCCCCCCTCTCATCTGTCCCACCCGTCCAACACCTCATCAGCACCATCACCCCTGTGTGTCTGATGCGTCCTCACATGTTGATTACATAACTAGTCTCTAATGGCACTTTTCCACTAGAACCTACTTGGCCTGGTTTCTTTTCCATAACAATTCAGTACCTGGAGCAGAAGTAGGCGGGTTGGCTAGATCCCTTTTTAAGGGTGCTTTCACACCTGTCCCGTTTGGAGCATTTGTTTCAAAACAGGGAGCGTTTCCCCCTAAAGATCGGTTTGTTTGGTATATCTGAACACAGCAATCGCGCTCGGATGCGGGACAAAACAAGTGAGCCGAGATCCTAGGAGAGGTGGTCTCGGCCCAATTCCATTCCAGACCTGGAGCGGTTCGTTTGCAGCAGAGACGTTCTATAAACCGAGACAGCCCACTAAGGTTCGAGTTCTTGTATCTGTGTCACGTGACTGCCACGCCCCTTTAGGAGACCGGAAGTAGGTCCTGAGTCTATTGAGTCCTATGGGAAAAGTGAACGTGAGCACAGATTATTACCAATTCCTTCGCCCCATAGTAACCTAAGTAAATATGGGACCCATTTTTCAAAAGCCACAAACCTTCTGAACATTCTGACACCAAAATGGCAATTTTCAGACCGACAGATTAGGAGAAAATGAACTTTGTTTGAGACCTGTCTCTGTCTGAGCAACACACTCTCGCGAGATTTGGCTCTCATCGTTTTCCCATCGGATAAAATTAAGTTTAAAACTAAAATAAAACTTGCTTCTTTGCTTAATAATACTGTTATTTTTATTATTTAAGTATTTTTGGAAGAAAGTTGTACTGTATCTAGTGTTGTATGTTCCAAAACGATGTGGGGAGAGGGGCAGCCACGCCCACTTAGGAGACCGGAAGTGTATACAATTTCAAACCATTGCCAGTAACGGCAATGCGCTATCTTGTGTATAGAAGATCTTTGTTTGCAGTGAGAACATAATCGACATAGCAACCGTCACAACTCACTCATAACTGTGTGAAAACTTGTTGTTTTTCCCGGGGTACGGAAGAGGAAACTCCTTCCGCGTTCATTTCTGACCAATGAGAGAACAGTTGGTTCGCACATGGCAATTGTTAACAGCTTTGAAACGGTACAGACGGTTGCCTTGTGAACACAAACGCCACAAACAAAAAACGAAACAACTGTATCGATTTAGCCCTTGAATCGGAACAAAACAAACGGGCCACAGGTCTGACAGCACCCTAATGGCCCTTTTGCACTAGTATCACTTCAGCTCGGTTCTACCCGTTTTGCGCTTTTGCATTAGGGCTGAGACGGGTAGAGCCGCTCCAAGCCGATACCTTTTTCTGTAACAATTCTAGTGAGGTTCTATCTGGGCTGAGCCGGGACTATTTCTGAGGTCACCACCCTCCGCGCCTCTGATTGGTCGGGGGGCGGGGCCGTCAAATGTTTGAATCAGGAAGCGGGAGTCAGAGCGAGGCGACTCGCGGCGATTTTATTATACAGCAAAAACGTCTGTTTGGTGATCCAACTCTGAGGTGCAGATGTTCATAAACCTGGTGGCTGTCGAGGGCTGTTTTTATCTCAGCCGCTCCCGGCTCCAGCTGATTTTTCATCAGCGCCGACACAAACAAAGGTGCTGCGCAATCAAGTACGTCACAGCAGCTTCACCCCAACCTGCCCACTTCTCCCCTGGCTGTGGAAAAACACACGTGTGGAGCCGCACCGAGCCGAGACTAGTGGAAAAGTGCCATATGATGCTCTCAAGATTTAGGCTGGGATTAATGGCACTTTTCCACTAGTACATATTCAGCTCGAGCTCGGTTTGGCGCTTTCCTACTAGGGGTCTAACCATGGATGTATTATAGAAACTGGATTGGAGACTAAAAATGGCCGCCCATTCATTTCAATGCATTCTGCTCAGCCAGCGCATAAGCCGAAAAAATCTCTCACTTCCGGGTTTACTTCCGCATACAGCGGCCCATAGAGCATGCGCAGTTGAGTCACCTCCCATGATGCTCTGGGGCCTCCCATCATGCCCCGGGGCAATGACGCGAGTATTAATATAATATGTATTAATATAATATCTTAATTAATGTATATTATTACATGTATAGCATTACATATATTATTAATGTATTAATATAATATAATTATATAATATATATTAATATAAAACATCCGTGGAATGCACGGACACGGCTGTGACGTCAGCCGTGACGTCACGCCCAGAAAGAGACTTTTCTTTTACTTTTCTGGCCGTTATAAAACATTTTTGACGGATATAAAGTCCATGACTTAAAAATATAGAATACAAAGATTAGTAATTGCCGGGGATTACAGCTGGAGGTGTCCTGTGAACAGTTTTAGAGGCTTCTCTTTTACTATTGCGGTCTATGGGAAAAAAGCTTTCTGGGCCGCATGGGATTTTTGGTTGCAGTACTGCGGTTGGCCACTGGAAAAAATCGGCGCGCCTTCTGAGTGCCAGACCCGGGGGCTGGGTCTAACGTGCCAAGTAGATACTTTCTGTTTTTCTCTTCTGCCGAGGTTCTAAGCGGCTGAGTCGGCTGTGATGTCATCACAATACAGGCCACCGATTGGTCGGGGGGTTGGGAGTCAGACGTCTGAGTCAGGATGTGAAATCAGTGAAAGCTCAAATGGCACTTTTCCACTTGTACCTACTCGGCTCATCTCAACTCGGCCTGGTTTCTTTCCCATACATATTCTTATATTAATATATTGTATGCAACACAATACTTTTAATAGTCAATGAATGAACAATAATAATAACTTAGGCTCATCAGTTGTAAGAAAACACCTACAATTGGCTTCAAACCAGACAAAACCAAATATTTAACAAATAAACTTCACCTCAATAAATGAATGTTCAGAAAGGTAAAATATCCATACTTTTTCAAGCTCTGGAGCAAACAAAACAGGCACTGAAACACGGTGATGAAAACAGGACTTTAAACTTAAAGGGCTATCGTTGAAATCACTTTTGAACTCGTAAATACACAATCTGGAGCTTTTTATTTTGGCTGAAAATGTATCTGTGTTGCTCTCATGGGAAACATATTCTGTGTTCTGGATAAAGTATAAATATTACCTTTTATTTACCTTTTTACCTAGAATTAACTGTACTGACTACATTATTACTTATCTGTGGTTTTTGTTTGAAGGTTTTTCACCTGTTTCACCTGTAGATAACCAAGCTACTCTTTCTGGGTTGTTGAGTCTCAGTTTTCACACTTTGAGTTGCTGGATTTGCTTCAGTGGAACAAAGACCCCCCTCCCTGGTCCATTTGACCATAAATCTGCTCTAAAGTCCTGGTTCTGTGTACATCCCCATCCTCTGTGTTGTAGTTCATGTTCTTTGGGGTTTGTAGTCCTCCCTCCGGACTCGTAACCTGCACCATCCTCCCCAGATGTCCTGGCTAATGACATTAAACCTCCGCTTGGCGAGGTGGTCTGGTGTTTCTGCGGGAACAGCCGCCGCAAACGAGACAAATTGGTTTCAGTCAGACATCTGCGGTAGAACCGCCGCTTGTGAATGAGCCTCTTTGTTGGACTCCGTCCAGCGAGGCGGCGCTGGTGGAAAAGTAAGAGATTAACAACCACAGATGCTCCTTCTGGACCGTTTTAGAGGTTCAGGTTCTTAGAGAATCACAGTGAAGGTCAAAGTAAATTCAGAAAATCTATCAGTCGGGTGTCTTTAAGACTTTTACCAACTCCACTTTAAAGGAGGAGGCAGGATGGAGGGTCGATGGCGAAGAGTTTATGCAACATGTTTCTACAAGAGAACCTGCTGCTGGTGTGTTGAAACCACTTGTTTCCTGTTGAAATAGGATGATGTGGCACAATCTGAGTATATTGTTATAGAAAGGTTTCTGTGAAATAATGAGAATAATAATAATGATGACGATAATAATAATAATAATGATGACAATGCCTCCCAGAGATGTTCTGCTGGGCTCAGGTCCAACAGCGATGCTCTGCTGGGTCCAGGTCTGCATTCTTTCCAGGACGTTGTCAGTTTCCTTGAAGACATTCCTGTGGTTTCCTGTTGAGAGTCTGAGGTTTTAGTTTTTTGAAACATGAGCCTGAAACACCTTTTGTATTTCTCTCTGTCCTCATGGACCCTCAGAGCTGGTTCTGGGCCAGGGCTGGTTCTGGTTCACAACTTGTTCAACTTGCGAACCAGCTGTGAACCGGTTTGCTTTTCCATAGCTCTGGTGCTAAGGGGGGCCACGTCATTCTGTCACTGCATGCGTCAGTGACGTCGCTGCGTTTGCGTGAAAGTAGAAGCAACAACCAGGTATCTGCTCTAATAGGACTTGGTCCACGTAGCTCCTCCGTGCACACATCAAAGACAGGTTTTCTCCTCCTCAGACCCATGATGCTTTGCTGCATCCAGATTCATTCTTATTGGAAAATGTCTCCGTCTCCCAGTCTTGCTATTGCCGTTGGTTTTAATAACTCCGCCCCCTCCGCTTACATAAGTGGTTCTTTCTTCTAGCCCAGCAAAGAGTTGGTGTTACTTTGGAACTGATTTTTCTGGCCAGTTCTTTGTCAGTTGAAACAGAAAGCCTGTTTCCAAACTAAGAACTGGCCCAGAACCAGCCCTGGAACCGGTCTGGTGGAAAAGGGGTAATTGGTGCTCATTGGTCGTCATGGGTCCACATTGAGGTCCTCACGGGTCCTCATTAGTTGTCACGGGTCCTCATGTGTCCTCATTGAGCTCATCATGGGTCCTCATGGGTCACCATTGGTCGTCATGGGTCCACATTTAGGTCTTCATGGGGCCTCATTGGTTCTCACGGGTCCTCGTGGGTCCACATTGGTCCTCATGGGTACTCATTGGTCATCATGGGTCCTCATTGAGCTCCTCTGACAGGAAAAACCCAGAAACCCCTCCCTGATAATGAAGGTACTGCCACCGTGTCTGACCGCAGGGGTGATCCTCATGAGCTCCAGCTCGGTAGTTGCTGGGGATCACAGCTCCGTCTTTGTTTCCTCCCTCAGAGCTTCTCTGCTTCTCATGATCTCTTGTTCATGTGTCTCTGGGGAAGCTTTCAGCCGGTGGTCTTGTGACCTCCAGGGAGGAGCAGCTTCTGATCCAGTACCATAAAGACCTGATTGTGGAGTCCTGCGGTCCCAGCTCTGGGCCTCCTTCAAACTGGGGTCTGGATGTAGAAACGTCTCCAGGTCTCACATGTGTTATAATTAAAGGTCTTAATACTTAATCAGATCTAGCAATTCCTTTCTAATGATGCATTTAATTCACGCTTAAACGTGAAATGTGGTCATGTGATCGAGAAACCAAACATGTTTTGTTTACGGATCGGAGACCCTTAGACATTATTGTGTATATAAACACAGATGACACAGAACCAGGACTACCAGAGCCCGATGACGCCTTGCCTGCAGAAATAAAACACAAACACGTTTGTTTAGCCCAGTGAGCCACCAGCCAAGATGCGCCGCAGCATCACATGACGTAGGCTGAAAACACATCTGTTGTTGTCGAGTTAGACCAGTAGTGGTGATGGAGGAGTTGTTTTTCCTTAATGTTCGCTGAGACGAGGCTCCGTGAGCCATTCTGGGACTCCGGAATCGGTCCTTGTTGGATTTTGGATAGGCCTGCGTTGAAAAAATCGATTTCCCAATTCTAAATCGATTCTCACATTAGTTCCTAAAAATCGATTCATATGTCTAAAGATAGATTATTTTTTTTTAAATTTTTTTTTAAATTTATTTATGCATTATTTTTTTTTCATTATTACATTACAACTTTTGGTTATTTTTTTGTTTATCCCCAAAAAAGGAATGTTTTGTTGGACACAAGAATAACTGGTGCCATGTTTTTGCCTTTAAATATGTTTAAAGGTATTAAAACATTAAAGTGTTAGGTTATAATTCCATAAATTGTCTATATTTCATTACTTTATATACTTTCTTGGGGTTACATTTTCAAAAAAATTTAAAAAACCAAATGATCAAAAATTAAAAACCAAAATAGACCAAAAATGGAACAAATAAAAACGGAATGTGGGAAAAAATAAAACCGATTTCATCCGTCTCTGTTTCCTCCCTGGATCTGTTTGATAATTCTGACGCACGGCGTTTCTGAAAGCAGTTCTATCAGCATTCTGGGAGCTGATTGGTCCTTACAGCATCATTAGCTGCAATACTTGCTGTTGAATCTCAATATAATACTAGTATTCATATTTTGCATAACTACAGTCATATAATTCATGCAACAACTCAAAAAACTTTTAATAACACTAAACCAAATCAATATCGGAATCGAATCAAATCTTGATAATCGATTCTGAATCTTAAGAATCGGAATCGAATCGATTCTTGACATTTGAATCGATCCCCAGCCCTAATCAGATCGCTAAGATCCGATCGCTCGGATCCGACCGCTGAGATCCAACCGCTGAGGTCCGATCAGATCACTGAGATACGATCGGATCACTGACGTCCAATCAGATCGCTCAGGTCCGATTGCTGAGGCCCGATTGCTCAGGTCCAATCGTGAGCTCTGATCGCTGAGGTCCGATCAGATTGCTGAGGCCCGATTGCTGGTGACTTGTGGGGGACGTCTCCGGAGGTTCGTCAGCTGTTATCACAAGGTTTTGATGCAAGATCCGTCTCCAATGCGCCGTCTAAGGTCACATGTCCACTTATCAGGTGTGAGGAGGCTACGTGTCCTTCCGTCCTGATTACATGTTTCAGCCTTATCTCTTTTGTTATCCAGAAAGATTATTGCCATTTTTGAAACAGTTTGACTCATCAGATTGAAACGTAACGCCGCCTCAGGCGGCAGATAGACCAGGATTAAGTACGAGAAGGTTTCTGCGTCCGGTCATCGGCCCGTCTGCTGCGCTGCTGATCAGGTTCAGGCCCTGAAAACAGATCCTCCATCAGATTAGGTGTTTATGGTAACCACGGCGACACTCTGGTTGATGTGATGCTGAGGCGAGTCAGGTCTGTGTGCTGGAGGCCTGGCGGGGTTTAGATAAGGAGGGGATCTCTGCAGGAGCCAGTAGTCCTCCATCCTTCCCAGGCCGGTTCTGGTTGTAGAAGACCGTTACAGCAGCAACTTTGGACCTCCCTCGTATCTTTTTGAAGCTGTGACCCGATTTAAAAGTCCAAATGTGCTCGGAGACGGCCTGCTGGTCCAGGACGTCCTCTCTGGTCTCCTGAGACAGTTCTGTGTGGGACACCATGATGGTTCTGTGTAAAGTTTCTTTCGTCAACGAAGATTATGACTAAATATCTTTGTCAACGAACCTTTATCACCTGAGGAAAACGAGACGCAACGAAAATGGTAGTCATGTGACGATAACGATAGTTAAATATATAATGCAATATCGTAGATGAATAAAAAACAGACTAAAATGTAGATTACAAAATAAAAAACCGTGTCTTCATTTTCGTTGACCAAAACAAGACGAAATGTTCTAACAAAGATCCTTAATGTCCATGTTTTCAGTAGTTTCCTCTGGTTTAGTTCTTTAGTTATGCTGGGTGACGTTAGTCCTCAATCCCAGTCGCTGCACCGGGGAATCAGATCCAGAAGATGCAGCTGCAAAGTTAGAGGCTGATGCCGTTAACGCAGAGCTCTAGGTTCACGTCAATTAAAAACAAAGTTACAGAGAGAAACACAGGGATCTGCTCTGGGTCTGGAGAAGAAGAAGAAGATCCATCTTTGGATACACTTTCCTACATAGACGTGGAAAAGAAAACCCAATGTGTCGTTGAAAAAGAAAAAGAAAAAGGAGAAATGTGGAAAAATAAATATGTTGTGAACTCAAATTAGAGTCTTCTGTATCTGGAATGAATGTATTCTTGAGTTTATAAGGTAACAATAATATAATAATAATAAGATAACCTTGTTTGAATTGTAAAATGGGTTTGGCTAAATACAATCTTTGACTGAAACTAGACTAAAATGGTCCCGGACAATTCTGACTTTCAGTCGACTGAAACTTGACACGAATAAAAGGACAATGAACGTGACTAAAACTAATAAAAACTAAAATGATAGCTTGACCCAAAGACTAGACTGAAACTAAAATGGAAACAGGCTGACAGAAACAACTCTAGTTCTGTGTGGAAGCAGGTCCAACAGAGTCTGGGCCGGTGTTGGTTTTGGTCTGGACCCGGGCCCGGCCCCGGCAGCTGGTTTTAATGTCTCGGAGGAAGCGTGCACAGACGGGTCACATGATCCACCAAGAACAAAGATGATCCTCGGTCGGGCCGCGGGCCCTAGGCGGGTTCTGTCAGCGCCGCGGCGCCTCGTGCTCCGGTTGCTCCGGGTGTCAGCTGTCGGAGCAGATCTTTTAATTATTTAAGGGATTAACGAGCTCTCTTCACCTCCGTAGTAAATGATTCACCGCGGGGGTGAAGAGAGTTGACAGAACTGAAAGATCCTCGTGTTTGTTTGTCTGGTGCAGCAAAAGAAAACCAGTGAACAGAATCAAAGTTGATACAAGCTTTTATTATATCATGCACAATGTTTTCCAGCCGGAGTTACACTTTTCTCAAACCACGTAGATAGGAGAGAAATGCACACTGTCGTCATAAATCCAGTCATATTTATACTGAAAAAGCGAGGTGTTTTGTACGTTTTAGGAGCCAATGTTGAACCTTATCTGTTGAACCTTATCTGGGAGGTCAACTGAAGTGAAAGAAACTTAAACATGTCACACTTTCAGCCATATATCTTCTGTTGTCTATCTCTAATCCGACATGCCAACCCAGCAAAGATCTACGGCAACCAAAACCCAGAGAAAAACAGGAGGGGAACCATCAATCTTAAACACCCGTTCCTCTTCACCGTCCTCACCTAAAGAAGAACTCAGCTAATCAGTCTAATCATGAAAACGGGAGGTGGTTCTGCACTGAGAACAACCATCAGTGTACAATCTTATAGAAAAACCCCTCATATTTTTAACAATTTCATAAAATCCTAACAGAACGCACGTACTACACGTGTTCGCTCTGTGTGATGTGAAAACAGCTGGAGACATCCTGGTTCTAATCGCCTGGGGCCTCATGTACAAAGACTTGCGTGGATTTCCTACTGAAACATGGCGTACGCTTAAATCCAGAAAACGTCCTACGCACAAAAAAATCCAGATGTATGAAACTGTGCGTAGGCATGAATCCAAGCACATTTCCTTTGTACATCCCAATCAACGTGGAATTGAGCGCACATGTAGGAGTACCAGACTCCTCCCTGTCCACGCCTCCATTTAAATATGCAAATGTATTTAAATAGGCCCTCGAGGGCCGGTTTCCCTGTTTAATTGCACCATGACACAAGGAGCTGTGTCATCAACAGAACTATCCAGACTTTGATGACAAGCTGGTGATGATCATTAATTAGAATCAGGTGTGTTAAAGCAGTGAAACATCTAAAACATGCAGGACACCGGTCTTTCTGGCATTCAGTTTGACACCTGTGACATATTTTTTTATTTTTTTTTTAATATTCTTTATTTCATTCAAAAAATAAAATAAATCAATACAAATACAAATGTTCTTAACTCGTGAATGAAAAGCAAGCAGAAAGAAGAAGAATCTTATCTGATCTGCCCCTTTTTCCAAGAAATAACTTCACAAATAACATAAATTAATCATATAATCTGTACATTAATGGAATGAAAATGCTTCCTGTTAACGTACACATATTCATCCAGTGATGGTGCTTTTATAGCAATGTGTGTGCAGTCCATAGCTCCGATTACATTAGGAAAACCGGCTAAATATTATTTCTCTTCTTACTGCGTCATTTGCGATATCTTCCAACACTGCCAAAGCTGCCATTGTTGTTAACGGTATTTCTGCACCACTTTGCTTTTATATCCACTCGTGTAATTGCAGACAGTTGAATGTGTTAATTGTTCTTCAGTGTGTCTCTGATGTGCACATCACTCTGAGGGCTAATTGTTTTCACATTATTAACAGTTTCCCAGCATCACCACTAAGTGTCGCCAAAGGACCAATAGCTGTGGAAACGTGCGTACGCCAGCCATGAAGTTGGCGTCGGGCACCGCACATTTCCACGGTCCTTTCACTCTTGATTCATCTGAACGTTTACGTGGAAAAGTGCGTACGCCATGTTTTTGTGCGTACGCACCCTTTGTACATGAGGCCCCTGGTCCTTCCCATCAGCAGCAGGCGAACGCCGGCGGCCCGAAGACAAGACGCCTCTCGTGTTGGAGAGAGTCGACCGAACTTCCCTTTTTGAGTTTCTGTTCTTTCACTTGTTGCACCACCAAGACCCGTCACGCGTTCTCTCCCCCACGTCTTTCACAACCTCTTATTTCTGGTTTCATCTGTAAATCTGGGATTTTATGTTCATATATTGAAGTTAAATCGTCTTTAAATCGAGAAAAACTAATTTTAGGTTATTCTTTCCAACAGCTGGAAACTGTGCAGAAGGTCCGGGTGCGACCTCGTTATTCACCTCGTCTCTCACTCCGTTAGTCTGCTAAACAAGCAGATATTTTTTTGCAACTTTCTCTTTATTGGTGATTTCAAGTTTTTTCCAACAATAAAGGAAGTAAAAAAAATTTGAAATAAAATAAGAGAACAAACGGGTTGACTTAGGGTGTACATTAATAAAAAATAAAGAAAACCCCCACAAAACAGGATTTTACATTCACACAGTGTGTGAGTTACATTCCACAAAGTCTACCTTTCCCTGTATTTTATATACAGCTCAGCCTGTAATCTTAAGGAGAAGGTCAGTTTTTCCACGCAACATATCTACTCAACTATTGTGGTCCAGTCGTCCTTTGATGGCAGATTTGTCTGCAGCCTAGGGCTGGTCGATTTTGCCCAAAAATAAAATCTCAATTTTTTTTCTCTCAAAATCCGATTTTCGATTACGATTACGATTATTTTGTGAATTGACAAAAGGCAAAGAAATTATTTCAAATATGCTGTTTTTTTATTGAACATTTGCCCCATTGGGCTCTAAGTGTAAACTTTGCTCTTATTAAACCAAAATGAATGAATAAAGTGCAAAACTCTGTAAAATAAGTTGAAAAAAAGTTTTAAAAAATATAAAAATATATAATTTAAAAAATTTAATAAAAAATCAGCAAATCAGCACTTGCAAACATACAGTAAGTTATATTTCCAATTAAACAAATACTTGTCGCAGGTATTGAGAGGTATTTCCATCAATCATTAATATGGTATCAATCATTAATATGTGTGCAGACAAGGTAAAAAAAAAAAAAAAAAAAAAAAGTGAAAAATCGATTTTACGGTTTTCACGTTTTAACATCGTTCTAATTACATAATCGCGATTACGATTTAAAATCGATTAATCGAACAGCCCTACTGCAGCCATTTCCGTGTAATGGCCTTCTTGCTCGCAGACAAGAGCACTTTATAGAGCTAGTTGTCCTGGGCCATAAGTCCATCTGGGATTTTACCCAGATACAATGCAATGAAGGAAATCTTAAGTTTTAGTCTGAAAATTGTCTGGGGGCAGGCCGAGAATACATGGAAGTGCCGTGGTCTGCCATTGCCTGTCCACACTGCCTCCAGCATATATCCTGACCCTAGAAACTGCTGTTTAAATTTCAGTTTTGGATTGATAAAGAATCTTATTATGTTCTTCCAGCAGAATCCACCAGGCCCTGGAACACGAGCAGATATTGATGCTTAAGTGGGGTTAAATGTGATATAAGATAAGATAAGAGTTTATTTGCCATTTGTTAAGGTAGATAGGAATGATTGTGCAGACGACACTCACTCTAAGGCCTAAAGCGGAGCCTCAGGCCGGCCTTCCTGAGCAGTCTGATGAAGTGCTGGGCGTCTTTCACCGTGGCAGTGGTGTTTGCAGACCAGCTCAGATTTACCGCTAAGTGCAGACCAAGGAACCTGTAGCTGACCACTCTCTCCACCTCAGACCCCCTGATGTTAGGGTTGAGACAGCAGGCCTGTGGAGACCCTGTGGTGACTGAGCTCAGCTGAAATCCTCCCATCCTCACCAGCTGTGGTCTGTCCATGAGGAAACCCAGAATCCAGTTACAGGCAAACTGCAGGGGATCAACTGTGACGGGAACCAGGCAGTCAGTGTGTGAGCACACCAGCTTCTCCAGACACTTCAGGGCCACTGATGTAAGAACCACTGGTCTGTAGTCGTTCAGGGTGGATATGTCAGATCTCTTTGGGACTAGTTAATGATAGAGGACTAGGACTTAAATCTGCGTGGGACTACAGTTTGTTTTAAGGATAGATTGAAGATGTCTAGTCTATGTACACGTCTACCAGCGGTTCAGCACAGGCCTTGAGCACTCTTGTGGCGCTTTTCCACTACTACCTGCTCGGCTCGACTCAACTCGGCCAAGTTTCTTTTCCATAACAATTCAGCACCTGTGGAAGGGGGAAGTAGGCGGGGTTGGAGCGAAGCTGCAGTGACGTATTTGATTGTGTATCTAAACGAAGAAGACAACAACACTAAAGATGTAGAACCTGGAGGAGATGGTATATGTGCTGCTGGGTCTGTGGCTTGTGTTCAATATCAAGTTAAAAAATGAGAGTGAGAGAAACTTCAAGCGGCGACGCTTTTTAATTTTTTTAGGCGCTGCTGAAAAGTCCGTTGGGAGCCGTGAGCAGCTATGAAATGACAGAGCTCCTGGTAGATCTGTTGGTTCCTTATCGCCCGTCTAGATCCCTTTTTAATTCTCTCGTCAGCACCAGGTTTATGAACATCTGCACCTCAGAGTTGGATCACCAAACAGACTTCTGCTGCCATTGGCTGTCAAATAAAATGAACAAGAAGCCGTCGTCAGAGTCGCTCTTTCGCTGATTTCCGCCTCCTGACTCAGACGTCTGACTTCCAACCGCCCGACCAATCGTTGGCGTGTAGTGTGATGTCAGATTCAGCCCGACTCAGCCTCAGCTTAGAACCTCGGTAGAGTTACAGAAAAGTATCTAATCGGCACGTTAGACCTCTACTGGGAAAGCGCAAATGCGAGGTGAGTCGGGTCGGGCTGAGTAGGTACTAGTGGAAAAGCGCCACACCATCCGGTCCCGCCTTTCAGAACCCTGGCGTGTGCACTTGTGCATTGAGGCAGAATGAAAGGCGAACCCTTTTTCAGAACCCTCAGGACCTGTGTGTTTGTAACCAGGAGTCCTCGAGGTCGGTGGGAAGTTTGGAGGGAGAGTCTGTGTTTATTTTGTCAAATCTGATGTAAAACTGTCAGGGAGATCTGTGTCCTTAGCCTCCAGCACGGAGCTGCTGCTTCTATAGTTAGTGAGTGTTTTGACGCCCTGCCACATACTGCACGTGTTATTTTGCAGGTAGAAGCTTTCAAGCTTTTGGGAGTGTGCCTTTTTCATATCGGGCTTATGTTCCTCGCTGTCGCCTGCATTGAAAGCCTCCTGCCTTTTCCTGATTTTAGTGCAGATGTCAACCAGGGCTTCTGATTTGGAAAGACATGGACAGTTTTTGAGGGGACACAGATGGAAGTGCACCAGCTGACATAGTCATTGACAGTCTCTGTATATTCGTGTATATTACTAGTAGCTTTCTTGAAGATGTTTGCCTTGCAGTTTAGCCATTGCACTCATCAGTCCAGATGTTAACAGTTCTGACTGTGACTGGGTTGGCTTTCAGCTGTTTGATGTAAGTAGGCTTGACCAGGATTGCTAAGTGATCTCATTTTCCAAAGTGGGATTTGGGCTCAGCTAAATATGCTTTTCTTAGATTGCTATAGCATTGGTTTAGTGTGTTTTTACCTCCAGTGGGAAAAGGTCACATCCTGGCGATCGTTTGGCAGATTTTTCCGAAGGTTACAGTGATTAAAATCCCCTACCACAATAACAGCACTGCCAGGGTCTCTGTTCTCATGTTTATTGATCATGTTGTGCAGATTATCCAGTGCAGCTTCTTCCTTGGCAGAGGGAGGGATGTACACAACCGTCACAATAATTTACTGCAGCTCTCTGGGTGAGAAGAACGGTCTGCACCTCAGGGTTAAATATTCCACGTCCTCAGAACAGAAGCGTGAGGTAACTTGACAGTTTGAGTATGGCCACTCCTCTGCCGCGAGTCTTACCGCTCCTCTCAGCGTTGCGGTCGGCCCTAAACATCTATATATCTGTATATCTTCCCGGTGTTGGAGGCTCATCAGGTTTTCTCCATTCAGCCACGTCTCACAGAAGCACAGCATAGAATAGACATAAAGTGGAACCAATTCATCATCTTTGCAGAAACGTCACGCGAACGGTGGGCCATTCTCCGAGTATTAGGGCCATACAGGAGAAAAAAATATTTGAGAGGGGAAGAATTTCTTTTATTGTGCACTTCGAGAAAAAAGTCGAAATGTCGATATTAATGTTGAAATACAATTTTGAGAAAAAAGTCGAAATGTCTCCTCTGGCCCATCAAATCCAGTTAGGAGAGCGACTGACAGAATTTAGGCAAGGCAAGGCAAATTTACTTATATAGCACAATTCAACACAAGGTAATTCAAAGTGCTTTACATTGACATTAAAAGCAGCAAGACATAATAACAAATAGGTAAGAATAAGAAAAGATGTAAAATAATAAAAAGCACAGAGAATTTAGACAGAATTTCTCTGAAGTACAGTTTCTTGTTCATCTATAGACCTACAAGTCATTTTGTAAAGACAGTCACATGTGCTGTTTGTTATAGTCTCAGAAAGTTGACTTTATTCTCGAAATGTTGCTTTTCTCAACATTTCCACTTTTTTTCTCAAAGTGCATAATGAAAAAAAAATCTTCCTCTAAAATATTATTTTTATTTTTCCCCTGCCTGACCCTAATACTCTTCGTATTCTCCACCTCAGAGTCTTTATACAACTCTTTTATTCAGTCACATGAGGAGGGGGGTTAGATACCTATCAGACCTTTATTCTGCACGGAGGCCAGTTTGGTGTTTTTAAATGAATCCTGGGAAGTTTAGTTCGCAGCCGGACTTTCCAGCCCCTGGTTTCATGCGACTGCAAGGAAAATGTTTGTGCATGAGAAAGTGGACTCTTGTTCTGCTTTGCAGCTCCACTTCGCTTTCTTGAGTCTCAACTTCCCTCCTGGTCTTTGCACCGGCAGCCTCGGCCCTCCCAGACCAACTGGACTGACTGACTGACTTTTACTTTTGTTTTTCCGTCTCCACCAGCAGAAATCCAGAAACTGCTGGATCTGCAGGTCTCTAATTCTGCTTCATTAATTCAGGAACTTCGGTGTCTTTCTGTGGTTTTTCTCTGCAACATCAGCAACTCATGCTTTTATTGGAAGGTGGACGGGGAGAAGGGGAAGTTGCACCGGCCCTGGTTGGTCCGTGGCTACGCATCAAGACTCAAAAGACGGTTTTGAGTCTTGATGGAGGCTTGAAATAAACATTTTGATTGAATAATTCATTTAAGTACCGACATTAATGTCCATCTAGCTGCAAACACACTTAACTACTTCAAGCTTTTGTCCCTGATGGAAATATACCATTGAATGATGTTCCTTTAGTACTTCTGGATTTGCTGGTGGACGCCGTCTCTCGTCCACTTGGCAGTTTTTGTGTTGAGAGGTTCTGAAGGACCCGGTGGTTAAATGTTCCAGTCCTGATGACATCACCGGTTAATTTTCTGCATCAACAGAACCGGAGAACAAAACCTCCGACCCAGACGGTGTCGGTTTAATGTCCTGAAACCTCCTCGGGGGTCGTTTTCTCAGAAACACCCTCCTCTTCCAACAGCCTTGTTGGATATTCGTAGGGCTGGGGATCGATTCAAATGTCAAGAAACATTTCGATTCCGATTCTTAAGATTCAGAATCGGTTATCACGATACAATCCGATCCAATATCTGTTTGGGTTATTTGGTGTTATTAATGTTTTTTTAGCTGTTACCTGAATTACATGACTGTAGCTATGCAACATATTAATGCTAGTATTAACGTTGACCATGTTCATTGTTTGATAAGTTTCACCCCATGTGCAAAGTTCACCGGGTGAAAATATAATAAAAAAAAGATCTTTAGACATACAAATCAATTTTTAGGAATTAATAAGAGAAACGATTTAGAATCTGAGAATAGATTTTTTTCAAAACAGTCAAGGTTTCATTTCGTAGTCATTTCGGTCCAACTCTAGGTCCTACTGTGAAGCAGCGTCTCTGCAGCCCAGATATCAGACCGTTGTGAACAAACACCTCACCATACTTGATCTCAGGCATTTTCTTTATGTGAATTAACCGTGAGATTAATCAGAATTAAGATATTAAAGATTAAATAATTAAGATTTATGGAAATAAGTTTTAGAAAGAAAAGCTGGGGACTGTTAAGCTTCTGGAAGCTTCAGGTTCTGTGTGTCAGCCGGGCGTCCAGCGGTTCAAACGCCCGCTTTTATGCAGCTGTGGAGTTAAAGGTGCATGATGGGTAATGGCGTGTGTTTCAACACGAGGAGTGATTCATTCGTTTTGATGATTTATAACCGTCTTCCTCTCTGGTTTTCTTTCAGGAGCCTGTTTTCTAGGAAATCCAAAGAGCCCAAGGCGGTGTCCCACAATGCACCAGGGTGGCGCCTGTTCGGCAAGACGGCCGCCAGAGAGGGCGAGGAAAGCCGAGATCCCTCCTCCGCCGCCACGCAGCAGGTTCGTGAGTCAGATGTGAGTCCGAGGCCACGCCGTCTGGCAGGGGGGGGGGATTAAATCAGGATCAGGATCAGCGGGTCACCGTAACCTGGTTACCGCTGGCGACGGCTCGGCCTCGTCTCCCGCATCTGAACACGGAGAGGAGGACGTAAACACGCTGATAAGACCAGCTTGTCTAATCTCTGGCGGGACCGGCGGACGGTTCCGAGTCACGCCGCCACCGCTGCATCCCAACAGAGTGATATTAAACTCCGAACGAAGCCGGCGGTCTGATTCCTGATCCGAGTCTTTATCCTCTCGTGTCAACACGCCACTCACTTCTGCTTCTGGTTTGTGTTTGGTTCCGCCTCATTTCCTGAGTCGTGTTTGTGGTCCAGAGACTGGCGTGTGATTTTCCCCCAGTCACCCATCAGGCTCACAGTGTGAAAACAAGCAGTGAAATTTACTGTTGACGTTCTGATCAGAGCTGGGGATCGATTCACATGTCAAGATTCGATTCAGATTCTTAAGATTCAGAATCGATTATCAAGATTCGATTCGATTCCGATATTGATTTGGGTTAGTGTTATTAAAACTGTTTTTTGAACTGTTGCATGAATTATATGACTGTAGTTATGCAAAATATTACTACTAGTATTATATTGAGATTAAACAGCAAGTATTGGCAGCTAATGATGCTGTAAGGACCAATCAGCTCCCAGAATGCTGATAGAACTGCTTTCAGAAACATCATGTGGGTCAGAATTACCAAACAGATCCAGGGCAGCAAACAGACACGTATGAAAGCGCTTTTATTTTTTAATGCATCCCGTTTTTATTTTTTCCATTTTCTGTCTTTTTCGGGTTTAACATTTTTGAGAATTTGGTTTTTAGCATTTTATGCAAATTTAACCCCAAGATAAAGTAATGAAATATAGACAATTTATGCGATTATAACTGAAAGCTTTAATGTTTTCATACCTTTAAACATATTTAAAGGCAAAAACATGGCACTAGTTATTCTGGTGTCCAACAAAACATTCCTTTCTTGGGCATAAACAAAAAAAATTCAAATGTTATTCGCATGAAATAAATAACTAAGAAATAAATAACTCAAATAGGCCTTTTAATATCCATTTAAAGTGCAAAAAAAGAAAAAAAAATGCAACAGCTCATGCAGTAAACAACTCATTTTAGCTTGTGTAATTTATTTTGTCACCAGACACACAGTTTGCCGTGAAGCACCAGGCATTTTATCAGGAGTGTCATGACAAACCGTCCAGAATAAACCAAACAAGCTATAGTAGATATAGATAATATGAACTTTACTGAACTAATATAACATTTAGAAATTTAAGCTGAAACATCCAAAGTGTGTGTCTGTGACCGTGTGTAACGTGTCTTGTGATTCAATGCTCTGCTAGTTTTGCACACAGTTGACTGGACACGGAAGTGCGAGGATCACTTAGAGTGAAAATCATGAACGTTACAACACAAAGAGGCTGACAATCATGTACTTTAACGGTGGCGTCTATAATAGGTGGAATCGTAACTTTGTATTACAGTACGACGTGCTCTCCTCGCGTGGAGCGAGATCGAAGTCCGTTTCTAAACGCAGCTGGTTGTCTGTGCAAACGCAGACTCAGACAGCAAGTATTTTCCAGCCCCAACAGTCCTGGGAAGCTGCTCCTCCTCGTACCTTCAGCTCATCTCAACCCTGCAGCCCAGAAACGCTGCTGGATCCTGTTCGTCACCATGGCGACCAGTTCTGTGTAGGGCTGCAACTAACGACTATTTTAATAGTCGACTAGTCACCGACTGTTGAAACGATAAGTTGACTAATCGGATAATTAGTAATTTTTTTATTAAATTTAGTATGTCGCTTTAATTATGTGGCAAATGATAATAAATACGAGAAAGATGGGTACTTCAATGAAAAATACAGGACTGTCTCAGAAAATTAGAATATTGTGATAAAGTCCTTTATTTTCTATAATGCAAAAATGTCATACATTCTGGATTCATTACAAATCAACTGAAATATTGCAAGCCTTTTATTATTTGAATATTGCTGATCATGGCTTACAGCTTAAGAAAACTCAAATATCCTATCTCAAAAAATTTGAATATTCTGGGAATCTTAATCTGTAAACCATAATCAGCAATATTCAAATAATAAAAGGCTTGCAATATTTCAGTTGATTTGTAATGAATCCAGAATGTATGACATTTTTGTTGTTTTAATTGCATTACAGAAAATAAAGAACTTTGTCACAATATTCTAATTTTCTGAGACAGTCCTGTAGATATTTTATTCAACTTTGCCGCTGTTCATACAAAAACTTAATAAAATGTCCTATTTAAAACCAAGGACAGGCACAGTGATCAGTCAGACATAAATCCATGAATAAATAAACCTCTGTCCATTATTTTCCATTTTTTAAGAACAGGCAAATGTGTTATATAAAAAATATAATAAAACGTCTCATATTTTCTCTATCAAGTTGGTGAAATGGGTTCTGGATGGCAGGACGTGCTCTGGGTTGAACTGGTGTATCATTTGTTGAAACCCGTCACCCAGACCCGACGTGCTTTCTCTTCAAATGCTTGTGCATTGCCAACGTGCTCCCGTGATAAGTAAGGTCGGCTTTGCAAACCTTGCAAGTCATCTTTTTATTTACCGTATCGAGGCTAAAAGGCTCCCAAACTTTAGAAGTTTTGTTACGCGCAGCTGCTCTACAGGACGCCGTCATTATTGTTTACCCGCTACCGCTCGGCAGAGACGCTATCGCGCATGCGCGACTCTCGGCAGAGAACGTATTGAAGTGAGACGCCTCACTCCATTGGAAAAACACGTCTGGCGACAATTGTCGACAATGGAATTCATTGTCAACAATTTTGATTATCGATTTTTGTCGACAACGTCGACGAATCGTTGCAGCCCTAGTTCTGTGATGAGTAAACCCTCGCCTCCGCTGGACCGGTGACGGGGCCGGAGGCGGGCTGCAGGTTCGAGACGGCCCGGTGCCTCGTATGCATCTGTTCACACGTCTGTGGAGTGGATTTACATGAGCGTGCATGTGGTTGCTAGGCAACCGCTGCTGAGGAGGAGGAGGAGGATGGCGGCTGCAGAGCTCACAGAGCAGGTGGCGTCGTCCACACGCGGCTGAATGGGCGTCTTTGTGAGGACATAATGCACCTCTAGTCCCCGTCTGAGCCGAAACGCCGCGGCGGGAACAAGTCCGGGCTTCTGAGGGCCGCGGGGCGCCGCTGACGCTGGCGGCGGCGTGGAATCACCCCGAAACCCTTAAAGAGGTCGTTGTGCAGCAGCTTCCTGCTGCTCAGAGTTAACCAGGTGTTCATCCACCCCCCTTCCTGCCGAAGTGTCCTTGGGCCAGGCGCCGGGGCGCTGCAGCTCCGTGGCAGCTCTGGCGATGACCTCTGACCTTTCCTAGCGGGATGAGAAACAGCAGACAGATGCTGAGCTCGGCGCTCCGGTCACATGACGGCGGCCAGAAGTAATGACTCAGCAGGATCAGAGCCAGATGTGGTCTGGATCCAGATGGAAGACACGAGGAGGAGGAGGAGGAGGAGGAGGAGGAATAAGAGAGGGGGAGGAAGAGGAAGAGAAAGGGAGGAAGAGAGGAGGAAGAATAGGAGAAAGGAAGAGGAGGAATAAGAGAGGGGGAGGAGGAGGAATAAGAGGAAGGGAGGAGGGGGAAGGGGAGGAATAAGGGAGGAGGAAGAGGAATAAGAGAGAATGAGGAATAAGAAAGGAGGGTAAGAGAGGAGGAAGAGGAATAAGAGAGGAGGAAGAGAAGGAATAAAGGAGGAGGAATAAGAGGAGGAGGAAGAGAAAGAATAAAGGAGGAGGAAGAGGAGGAGGAAGAGGAATAAGAGAGGAGGAAGAGGAATAAGAGAGGAGGAGGAAGAGAAGGAATAAAGGAGGAGGAATAAGAGAGGAGGAGGAAGAAGAGGAGGAAGAGGAATAAGAGAGGAGGAAGAGGAATAAGAGAGGAGGAGGAAGAGAAGGAATAAAGGAGGAGGAATAAGAGAGGAGGAGGAGGAATAAGAGAGGAGGAAT
The DNA here is from genome assembly GCF_033807715.1 of Cololabis saira. NCBI lineage: Eukaryota > Metazoa > Chordata > Actinopteri > Beloniformes > Belonidae > Cololabis > Cololabis saira. The sequence continues at coordinate 13,951,213 of NC_084603.1, forward strand.
AAGAGAGGAAGAGAAGGAATAAGAAAGGAGGAGGAAGAAGAATAAGGGAGGAAGGGGAGGAATAAGGGAGGAGGAATAGGAGGAGGAAGAAGAAAGGAGGAGGGTAAGAGAGGAGGAAGAGGAATAAAGGAGGAGGAAGAGGAGGAGGAATAAGAGAGGAGGAGGAGGAATAAGAGAGGAGAAGGAATAAGAGAGGAGGAGGAAGAGAAGGAATAAAGGAGGAAGAAGAGGAGGAATGAGATCAGGAGGAGGAATAAGAGAGGAGGAGGAGGAAGAAGAAGAGAAAGGAAGAGGAGGAATAGAGGGGGAGGAGGGGGAGAAAGAATAAGAGGAAGAGAGGAATAGAGGGGGAGGAGGGGGAGAAAGAATAAGAGGAAGAGAGGAATAAGAGAGGAGGAAGATGAATAAGAGAGAATGAGGAATAAGAAAGGAGGGTAAGAGAGGAGGAGGAAGAAGAATAAGGGAGGAATAGGAGGAGGAATAAGAAAGGAGGAGGCTAAGAGAGGAGGAGGAAGAGAAGGAATAAAGGAGGAAGAAGAGGAGGAATGAGATCAGGAGGAGGAATAAGAGAGGAGGATGAGTGGGTCTTCCTTCTCTCCTGTTTTACTCTAAAAGCAGCTCGTCTGTCTCCGATGGAGACAAAGATCCGCCGGTCTGAGAGCCGGAGCTTCAGAGTTCTGGTTCAGAGGAATCTGCAGCTTTAATTATAGAGACGGTTCCGTCAGCTGCCTCGGTTTGGTCGGCAGGTGGCGCCGCCGGGGGCGGGGCTGAGGCAGCGTCCACGTGGCTGGAAACACAAACACAAGAACCGGAGAAAACCAGAACCAGTCCTCACTAATTCTTTCCATGACTGCTGGCGGCCGGTGGCAGGTCCATGTCCGGTCCGTTCCAGCCCGGCGCCAGATCCATGGCAACGGCAGAGCGGACGGCGCACAGAGACGTGACCTCATCCAGCAACCTGGTCCTGACCCGGAGAGCTGACCACCTCCCAGCGTGAGAGCTGGACCTCTGCCGGGCCAGAACCGGTAATCTCTGGTGTACAGAGCAGGACCGAGGCCCAAGCTAAAACAGCACGATGGAAAAAGAGGCATAAGGCACCACAAGTAACTGAGGCCCCGCCCCCTCTGAGGCAAAACACCAACAGAAAGTTGGAACTGACAAAAAAACTCAACATAATTTATTGTTCACAGCTAATTTTTTATTTTTATTTTTCCACTAGCAATGGTTTTGTTGACTTTAACCCCCCTCCTTTTTTTTCTTTTTTTTTTTTAAATGTGTTCCAGTCAGAGGTGTCAAAAGTATTCACATTAATTACTCAGGTAGAAGTATAGATACTAGAGTTTAAAAATACTCCTGTAGAAGTTGAAGTATCAACTCAAGTTTTTTACTCAAGTAAAAGTATAAAAGTCAAGACTACTTAAAGTATAAAAGTAAAAGTAATGTAAGGGGGAAAAAAGCCATTAAGGACAAAAGCCATTGAAAATGAAGCATCTTAGTATAATGCAAATATATTAAAGAACCATATATGTGTACTATTGAGCATTAACATGTGTTTCAGAGAGCAGGAGATATGATGACTAGTTGCCTATAAGTATTGTAATGGTGCAAAAAGTCAAACTTCAGAGGCATATTATCATTTATCCTAACCTTTATTGGAATGTACATCCAAGTTTAGTTGCAGGAATCTGAGGGAACGGATGTAAGAACAAAACTGGACAAGAACATCTGAAACAACCACAACCAAATTCACTCTATCCGGATGGAGCAATTTAACTGGATAGTTTTTTTTAAAGGCTGAAATGAAATAGAGTAACGAGGCTGTTTTTAAAATGTAAGGAGTAAAAAGTACAGATAATTGCGTGAAAATGTAAGGAGTAAAAGTAAAAAGTCGTCTGAAAAATAATTACTCAAGTGAAGTATAGATAACCAAAATTTCTACTTAAGTAAGGTAACAAAGTATTTGTACTTCGTTACTTGACACCTCTGGTTCCAGTTCATAACTGAAACTCTTATTTTCAGTTTCGGCCCCCCAGACGTGTTCAGGGGTTAAAACCACTACTGCTCACTTCTCCTTTAGTCTTCATCAGCTGCTTCCTGTCAGCTCAGTCAACAGAAACTCTGTTGAATCGTGCAGCTGTGAAGGCTGTTGTTGGGGGGGACACTCGTCTCACACTTGAGACGAGTCTGAGTTCAGAGAGGTGACCAGCTTCTGTTTCAAAGCTGAAAGAGCTTTGTGTTTTCCAGACGCTTCAACATCAGCAGCTTGGCAGCTTTGTTGTGTTTTATTCCCGTGGGTTTACTGGGAGTCACTGGATCAGTCACATGATGCTGTTGCAACACGTGACCAGGGAAGTCTGTCTGCCACGGAGTCCTCCAGCCGGGAGACGGAGCTGTGTCTCCCCCTGCTGGCCGAGTGGTGGCGTTGCGTACGGCAGAGGTCTTGAATGAGCCCATTCGTTCGTAACACACACAAACGCCTAATTTTTTAAAATTTAACCTATATTTAACCGGGTCGGTCTCATTGATACAATGACCTCTTTTTCAAGGGAAGCCTGGCCAAGACAGCAGCCAGAGAAACATTAAAAGTGCAACAATTAAAAACAGACACCACCCACTCAATCAATAAAATAAATAAATAAAATACTCAACAAGATAAATAAAAATGTGTGCTAGGTTAAAACACAAGATTAAGATTTTACATTAAAACAACAAAGAGTGTGAAAAGTAGCTGCTGCAGGATCCTTCATACGGCTTTTAAAGTTTCCAACAGTGACTACGTTTACATGCAGTCAAAATTCGGGTTAAAGTCAATATTCCGGTTACTGAAACATTCGGAATATTCTGTTTACATGCGTGAGCAAACAGAGTTATCCCTGTATACATGGTGATTAATCATTTGGGATATCTGGATCAAACCAGCGACGCGCGGAAAACGTGATGACGCAATTACCGTCATTTCCGCTTCTTCTTCCTGTTTCCAAATTCAAAACAAATGCTGCTTCGCGCAACTTTTCGCTCACCTTCTTGTAAATCTGGCTATCCCGGTACTTTCTACGTCTACAAATGTCAAAATGTTCATATCCTTCATTACATTTATGAAGTGATTAGTCTCCTCCTGGTCTTGCGTTTCTCCGTGTTTATAAGAACTTCCTGGACTCAAAAGACCAGGATTCCTTGCGAACAGAACATGTGCAGAAAACAAATTCCTGTTCCGTTTGATGGGGATATTCCGTTAGGCGTTTACATGACTGAATATTCGGGTTAGAAAAGGAGTAACCCAGGGGTCATATTGTGGATTTTAAAAACCCGAATATGAGCAAATTCGGGTTATTCAAAGGGGTTATTGGTGTTTACATGGCCGTGCAAATTCGGGTTATTGCCAATATTCGGGTTTTAAAAGGGTTATTGATGCATGTAAACGCAGTCAGTGATGAGATCCTTCAGATTTAGACGACCTGAACTGACCTCAGGACGGAGGCTCCGCCCACTCACATCCACCCGTATCTTACTGTCAACAAAAGAAAACATATTTAAACGGAATAAAAGTCCAACATTGAGAAAGAAACTGTAATGAAAGTGGTCATGAGACCAGTTGATGGTTCTGGATTCTGGTCCTGTTCTGGTCTGATGACAAGAGTGAACGTTTTCTATCCAGATGTTCCAGCTGTCACCACTGCATCCCCAGATTCAGACCGTGGTGTTTCTGGACTGGAGGATCCAGCTCTCTCTGACTGATCTTTGTTTCCTCTGCAGGAGGAGGAGAGCGACCCGGGCTCGTCCCCGTGTCCTCAGCTGCCCTCGTCTGCCGGGAGGAGGAAGAACCTGGAGTTCGAGCCTCTTTCCACCTACGGCGCTCATCCTGGAGGACCGGCCCTCGTGAGTGACCCCCGACCCTCCTGGAGCCGCCCGGGTCATGTGACCTCGGAGCTGCTTCATACCTCTCTCATTACCTCCTTATTAACCAACTCCTCCAACACATTTTCACAAACATCTTAAAACTTAATTATGTGGGGCCGCTCGGTGACGCAGTGGGTTAAGCAGCGGCTCATATACTGAGGCTACAGTCCTCCTGCAGCGGTCGCAGGTTCGAATCCCGGCCTGCGCACCTTTGCTGCATGTGATCCCCGATCTCTCTCTCTACCCCTCTTCATATCTGCAGCTTGAATAAAGGGCCACTAGAGCCCAAAAATATCTTTAAAAAAAAAAAAAAAAAAAAAAAAAAAAAAAAAAAAAAAAACTTAATTATGTGATCTATAGAATAATGAAAGAAAGCTGCGTTAACTCTGAGGTTCTTTGGTGTAAACATCTCAGGGTTCGCACGCGTCCTGGAAAATGATTTAAAAAAGGTCAAACGTCCTGGAAACAGTTACCATATTTTGCGGACCATTAGGTGCACCGGATTATAAGTCGAGTGATAAAACATATATAGCAAAACAAAACAGTCTGGTAACTTTATTCAACTTATTCACAATAACTCAGAATATCTTTCAGTTGTAACTAAAACAGAAATATACATTTTAAATCATTCGTCTTCCACGAATCCACCAATAAAAAGTGGAGGAGGTAAGACTCCTGTTCTCTGATTGGTTCATCGTTGACACCTGAAGTTAGTGTGAGGTTGGAACAACATTGTATTCCAACATTTGATTATAATTAATTATGATACAGATTTGAAAACTGGGTTTAATCTAAAATCCTGATGTTGACATCTTATTACAGAAAGGTAACTAGATGTTGGATGATGGTTGATTTCAGCTACATAATTGGTTATCTAACATTGTCTGACGTTGCAACCCGTATCCAACCAAGGACAGACTTTAACGTGCCTGAACGGTCCGAGCATGGATCAAGCAGAGTTTTCTCCCTACAGAAGACACTAAATCTGAAGGATCAAGTTTTTTTATGAGCTCAGCGTATCACATAAAAATGGTCCGAGGTCAGTAAGGACAACAAGATTCATATCTGCACTGTTGCACTGTTGATTTTAGAGAAAAATTAAACCCTTTTAAGTGCCTTTATACAGGACTGTCTCAGAAAATTAGAATATTGTGATAAAGTTCTTTATTTTCTGTAATGCAATTTAAAAAAAAAAAAAAAAAAAAAAAAGTCATACATTCTGGATTCATTACAAATAAACTGAAATATTGCAAGCCTTTTATTATTTTAATATTGCTGATTATGGTTTACAGTTTAAGATTAAGATTCCCAGAATATTCAAATTTTTTGAGATAGAATATTTGAGTTTTCTTAAGCTGTAAACCATGATCAGTAATATTAAAATAATAAAAGGCTTGCAATATTTCAATTGATTTGTAATGAATCCAGAATGTATGACATTTTTTGTTTTTGTAATTGCATTACAGAAAATCACAATATTCTAATTTTCTGAGACAGTCTTGTAGTGCGGAAAATACAGTAAGTTGTCCTGGGAAAGCCCCCCTCCAACCTTGTTAGTGAATGTAGCAACGGAGAATGATTTTTCTTCAGTGGGCTGCGCTTTATCCAGTATTTCACACTTGTTTTATTGTCTGACAATAGGAAGTAAGTGAATAAAAAACTTTGGGAACTGTTTTATTAAAATACTGATGGATGGGAGAAGAAACTAGAGATTAATGACGTTTCATGTCGACTTAACCTCATTAATTTCCCTTAATTACAATGTCAGCTTAAAATGTCCTGGAGAGTAATTTCAGGGAAAAGTGGGAACCTTGCATCTGTCTGCACCAAAATAAACCAGTTCTTAGTTCAAGAAGTTCAGGCGTCTCTAACCGTCCGTCTGTCCGTCAGGAACCTGCCGGCCAAGTCCGAGGAGGAAACTCAGAGACACAAGCAGGAGTACGAGGAGATGGTGGCGGGAGCCAAGCGGAGAGGTGAGCGGCCCAGACGCCAGCAGAGGTCATGTGATTGGCTAAAGCTGGGCATACACTGTGCCATATTTTAAATCGTTTGATTCAGCCCCATCTCAAACTGCACGACTAGATCGCGGAGTTTAAAAGTTCACAGCCCACAATTTATGGTCTCACACTGTACGACCCGATGCTCGGATTGACCCGTCTGCTCACACTATACGATCATAATCCTCCCGTCGGACCTCTGTGTACTGGAACTCGAGGCTTGTTTTGGGGAAGGGGTGGGCTGTGCCCACACCCAAACCTGCGTCCTGCCCACCCGATCAAAGGTTATGGGGATCCTTTATTTTTTATAATTTTATTTTTTTTATATATATAAAAAAATCCCAAAATATCTGTACCGTTTCTGATTGGGTGGGCACTGCCCATCATTTTTAGACACAACAATGAATGCATACCGCAAAAGTTGTGTCTCGGCGGAGGAACCCGACGTCGCAGCAAAATGAGCACAACAGAGAAGAGAAGTGTTGAGAACAGCGCACACTGGAGGCTGATTTATGGTTCCGTGTTACACCAACGCAGAGCCTACTCCTACACGCCTACTACGCGACGCGCACCGTACGTGGAAATGCAGTCTTTTTTTCGGCTATTAAAACATGATTTGTAATGTGAATTTGCAACACTTAAACTACAAATAATAGTTTTTTGACGTGACATCAGAGATTGCGCATGCTCTCTGCGAAAGGACGAGGCAAATCGGGCCGTAGCTTCAACTGTGCGATTCCTTCACACGGAGCGACCAGGATTTCAAACACACTTGATTTTCTTGCAAGCTCACGATTTGTGATCGGGAGCTCGTCGTGAGGTGTTAATCTCTCGTCGTTACCCCACGTACACTGCACGAGGCACGAGCAACGATTGGGTCAAAATCCGGCCCGATCCAAAAAATAGTCGCACGACTGGAAAATCGGCTCAAAACGAGGCGATAATCGCACAGTGTACGCCCGGCTTAAGGTATGTCAGCTGAACGTGTCGATGTCCCGGCAGAGATGAAGGAAGCCCAGAAGAAGAAGCGCCAGATGAAGGAGAGACACACAGGCAGGAGGACAGCATCTCCAACGCCATGGTGGTCTGGAACACCGAGATCCTGCCTCACTGGGACACCATGTAGGTCCCCGGGAGTGTGTGTGTGTATGTTTATGTGTGTGTGTGTGTGTGTGTGCTGCTTGTTTACCTCCGGTGTCGTGCAGGAAGGGAACGAGGCGGGTCCGGGACCTGTGGTGGCAGGGACTTCCTCCCAGCGTCAGGGGAAGAGTGTGGAGCCTCGCCATCGGCAACGAGCTCAACATCACGCCAGGTACAGACGCCGCCGTCGGCACCGTCAAGCTGTCGTTGACTGATGCGGTACTGATGCGTCGTGTCTGTCCTGCAGAACTCTACGAGATCTTCCTGTCCAGGGCCAAAGAGAAGTGGAGGAGCTACAGCGAGACCAGCTCCGTCAACGACAGCGAGAGCGGTACGGGGCCGTCCTCCAGCCGGGTTCTGGGACCGGTGATGTCTAGTAGGGCTGAGCGATATGACCTCAAATCAATATCACGCTAAATTGACCCTTCGTCAAGCCTCAGCCCTGTTGCTAGGTCAAGAAGTCAAAACTGTCATCTCTCCCATCCTCTTCATTTGTAAAAACGGGGTTTTAAATCACTTTATTTCTAATTATTGGACCGAAGAAAATCAACAGCAACTAGATATAAATAAAAAGTACTTCAGGTACCGTGTAGTGAGTTTAAAAAAAACTGAGGTTTTCTGCAAAAACGAAATATTTTGATGAGATTAGCTGATAGCACGGTTGAAGGTGCAGCCGTCCACATAACTTCTCTGTTTTACAGGTGCCCCGAGCACTGCTTAACCATTTTATGATGAATAAATAAAAGGCTTCCGTGGTCGTAGCTATGGGTTGTAGCTGCTGCCGAGCCGACTTTGTTTTGGAAGTACGGATCGGATTTCTGCCAGTTTGGGGATAAAAATGCACTGAACCCTCACAACACTACAAGTGTATTCCAAACATTGTGCACAGCAGTGTTTTTTTTGACTGAAAGTGAAACAGGTCTTTTTATTTTGTATACTTTTATTCTGTATTTTTTATTTTGCTGTGTAAAACTGTGTTTAAAAAACTAATAAAAACCCTAATGTACCAAATAAATATAAAAATATACATTTATGGTTTTTATTAATCAAACAGAAAAATTATTGTTAGAATAAACGAGTAATAGTCCAATTACTCGTTAGATTAGTCGACTAATCAATAAAATAATCGCCTGATTAATCATTTTAAAATAATCATCTGTTTTCCTGCCAGATGGAGGAGCGTCTCTGGCCGACAGAGAGTCCAGTCTGGACCTCATCAAGCTGGACATATCCAGAACCTTCCCGTCGCTCTTCATCTTCCAGAAGGTAATGAAGGAGACACACATAGACACACACACACAAACACACACACACACACCTGCAGGAGACACAGACACACACACACACACACACACTTCACCTGCAGCATATAACACACCTGTGAGTGTGTTGACGTGTCGTCTCTGCAGGGCGGTCCGTACCACGACCTGCTCCACAGCGTTCTGGGCGCCTACACCTGCTACCGACCCGACATCGGCTACGTAAGTTTCTGAACCGGTTTATTAAACATCAGCAGGTGAAACATCGTCTCATTTCTGACGTCTTTGTAGAAGCTTTTAAACCTTCAGACAGCCAAGAAGATCAAGTGTGATTCTGAAACTAACCAAAGTGAAATATATTTAACGAGAAGGTCCTGCTGTCGTATAACGGACCTCCCGGCCTGGTTCTGACCCGGTTCCTGTACCGTTTCAGGTCCAGGGGATGTCGTTCATCGCTGCGGTTCTGATCCTCAACCTGGAGGAGGCCGAGGCCTTCATCACCTTCGCCAACCTGCTCAACAAGCCGTGTCAGATGGCTTTCTTCCGCGTGGACCACGAGCTGGTGCGTACCCACAATCCCCTGCTTCCCCCGGCGCTGACCCGGCAGGCAGCCGACCTCTGACCTCCGACCTCTGACCTCTGACCTCTGACCTCTCCCTCTGTCTCAGATGCTGAAGTATTTTTCGGCCTTTGAGATTTTCTTTGAGGAGAATCTGCCGCGTCTGTTCAACCACTTCCAGAGCAACAACCTGACGCCCGACCTCTACCTGATCGACTGGTGAGTTACACACCACCGCCCCCTAAAGAACAAGAGCTGCCTCCACACTTCCACCCTAATGAGTAGCAAAAACAGTATGTGAGATTTTTTAGTGCGTCCGAAACATTAGTACGTACTCGATAGTATGCGCTATCCATACTCATTCCGGAGAAATGTATTAGTGTGGATTGATGGACACTAGCTAAGCAGAAACTTCCCACAATGCAATGCAGCAATGTTTGATTGCTAAGTGCTGCGCAGATACTTAGCAACCAACAAAAATGTTGATGTTTTTAAAAAGAGGCTCAAGACCCATCTCTTTAATCAGGCTTTTAACTGACTCATTTAACTCTTTTAAATTTTTTATGCTCACCCTTATTTTTATTGGATCTTACTGCTCTGTTTTATATTTAGTTTAACCTTTTATATCATATTTTATTTTCATTGTTTTATCTCAATGTTTTATCTAAATATTTTAGTCGTTATTTATGGTCTATTTTATACATTCTACTGTCTTATTCTTTTAGTTTTTAATGTCTTGCTTTCTAGACATACTTTTAGGATTTTATGTTATGTTATACTCTTTTAAACTCTTTTAGTGTATTTTATCCTGCTTTCTTGTAGCTTTTAGCTCCAGTGTTTCCTCATGGGGAGCCTCCATGCTGGGAGTGACTCTGGCCTGCAGGGGGTCGTCCTGGGGGTGGTTCTGTCCTGGATGGTTGTGGAGCTCTGCACCACGGCTTCACCGCTGTGGTGTGGACTCCTCTATCCGTCCGGGCCGGGATGGTCTCTGTGGCCCCCCCCCGCCCCCCTTGTAGCTGCGGGCTATGAGACCTCCTGGCGTGGACGGTTCCCTGTTACCGTTTCCTCTCCTGGATCCTCTGTGCCTAGCCATGTCTGCACCGTGTGTCTGTGTGTGTGTCTGTGTGTGTAACTTGGGTGAATTGTGGTGTGCCTGTGTCTGTCTGTGTGTGTGCGGGGAGGGGGGAGGGGGGCAGGGCGGCAGGGCATTAATACGTCTTGTGTTTATTTGTTTTATGTGAAGCACTTTGTATTGCAATTTTTGTATGAAAAGTGCTCTATAAATAAAGTTTGATTTGATTTGAAAAATGGAGCAGCACCATCACGCTACAATTAAAATGTGAGGAATTAGGTGTGATTTTGCTTTGGTTTCCATAAGATATTAACCAGATGACTTCATCATTTATCACATTATTGTGTGGGTGGATGTATTTGCAAAGTTTAAAAAAGAAGTAAGAATAAAACCACACAGCGCAGGAGAAATGTCATCTTGTTTGGGCCAGGATAAACGAGAAAGAGCGGAGCAGTGCTGCTACTGTTGCTGTGACAGGAGTTGTTACCATGTTAACAACTCCCCTCCCAACGGCAGGAAGTGCCGTGTGGCTCTGAGTAGTACGTCCGAATTAATGCACTGATATTTACTCAAAAGTGTGTCGAACTTAAGTATACTTTTAGAGTATATACTGATTAAAGATTACAGATTAAAGTAGGAAGCTGAAACAACGTCAGATTAAAGAGGTTATGGGGCTTCAGTATCGCCGGCAGCATCTCGTCGGTTCGTAAACGCGCTCGTAGAAGAACCGGTTCTCATCAGTCTGCTTGTGGTTCCAGGATCTTCACCCTGTACAGCAAGTCCCTCCCCCTGGACGTGGCGTGCCGCGTGTGGGACGTGTTCTGCCGCGACGGCGAGGAGAGCTTGTTCCGGACGGGTCTGGGGATCCTGCGGCTCTACGAGGACGTGCTGCTGCAGATGGACTTCATCCACATCGCCCAGTTCCTGACCCGCCTGCCGGAGGACCTGCAGCCGCACACGCTCTTCACCGCCATGGCCAGCACGCACATGGTCAGCCGGAACCGCCGCTGGACGCAGGTGGGTCAGGGTCCAGGGTCCGGGGGAGTCCAGGGAGGTCTGGGGGGGTTCAGGGAGGGTCCGTGTACTTCGCGGCCATCCGTTTTTTGTTTTGAAATGACAAAATAAAAATAGAGACATAATCCAAAATAATCCGTTTCCCATCTTTTGTTTTGATAATAAAAAACGGAAAACGGATCGTTATCCGGTCAGTGTATCTTTTGGTCATTGGATTTTTCCATCATGAGTGGGAATCAAAAAACAAAAAACGATTGGTTTATTTGATTTTCCTTTTAAAACAAAAAACAAATATTGAATTACACTGCATTTTTTCTTTTTTTGTGTTAATATGACTTAACAAAGATTCAAAATACGCTTTTATTTTCGTTTTCTATTTCATATAAGAAAAATGAAATCACTAGTCAACAGGAACGAAAAAATGAACCAAAAACAACCGTTTATTCATATTCGTGCACCGGAAGCTGGCATTTACAAAGCAAGCGCGCGAATGAGCTGTTCTTTACCAACCAAGAGCGCAGTTGAGGCAGTTATGCCGTCTTTCATTGATTAGAAAAAAAAAAAATCAGTGTTACAACTTTTCTTTTCACTACTATTAGGCTACGAACATGACATGTCCTTTTGACGAGGATCCAATTGATGCAGGTGGAGCATTAATCCACAGAGAATTTAATATAGTCTTACGTTGAGAGCTGATCATTAGACCACGCATAGGCCTAGATGTATTATCATATTTAGTAAAAATCTACTTTAAATTATGTAATTGATTACAATCACTTCTTGTGAGTAAATACTTTTGTTTGGACTTTTAAACGTCTGTAGTCTCTCTCTCTCTCTCTCTCTCTCTCTCTCTCTCTCTCTCTCTCTCTCTCTCTCTCTCTCTCTCTCTCTCTCTCTCTCTCTCTCTCTCTCTCTCTCTCCTCTCTCTCTCTCTCTCTCTCTCTCTCTCTCTCAAAAATTATTCATAGCCTAATATATTATCTTATAAGCTATTAGGGCCTGTATATTTCGTTGTCTGTGTTGTTTTTATCTGTGCTTTTTTAAATCTGTTTTTGAAGTGCCTTGCAAACTTAGAAAAGTTCTATGACAATAGAGTTTATTATTTTCATTTTATCACCATCTTGTCATTTTGTGGGTAAAAAAGCCAAAGTTAATTTTATTTTACCTTTTGGTCTAATAGATGTATTATTATTGTTGTTGCTGTTGTTCTTTATTTTGTATGGATAGATATTTATCTCGGTTTTTCCTGTGTGTGTTTCTTGTTTCAAGTGGTAATTGATGCGCGCTGCGTGACCGTTTACTATTTAGGCCACTCAGTGTCAGATCTGAGCCAGAATTTATGAATGAAGATTGAATGACACAATGAGTGACGTGTTTTTCCACCTACATGAACTGTCTGACAGTTAACCTGATGAAGGTCACAGCCTACCCAAACGTTGTAACAATTATAGCACGACCTTCGGCATAATGGACTGTCGGCATATTGTAGCCTATTCTAGTTTTTTTTTTTTATTATTATTTTTTCCGTGCTTTTCACGACCCTTCTCCCGGTAGAAACAAGGAGGCTGCAGTGGAAATCATGAATGAACGTCTTGACATTGTTGTAGCTGCAAATGCATGTAGTTCAAATCCATCAGAAGAGTGAACTTTCACATGATATTGAGATGCTAACATGCAGCAGCCTGTGGTAAAGAACATTTTTTCTATCTTTTAACAAGCTCTAGAACTGACGTCAGCCCATTATCCCCACAACAAATGACCACAGTCCCGTTGCTGCTTTGACCTGGTGTTTACGGTCATTCATGATTTCCACTGCAGCCTCCATGTTTTCTACCGGGAGAAGGGTCGTGAAAAGCACGGAAAAATAATAATAAAAAAAAAAAAACTAGAATAGGCTACAATATGCCGACAGTCCATTATGCCGAAGGTCGTGCTATAATTGTTACAACGTTTGGGTAGGCTGTGACCTTCATCAGGTTAACTGTCAGACAGTTCATGTAGGTGGAAAAAACACGTCACTCATTGTGTCATTCAATCTTCATTCATAAATTCTGGCTCAGGTCTGACACTGAGTGGCCTAAATAGTAAAACGGTCACGCAGCGCGCATCAATTACCACTTGAAACAAGAAACACACACAGGAAAAACGCAGAGATAAATATCTATCCATACAAAATAAAGAACAACAGCAACAACAATAATAATACATCTATTAGACCAAAAGGTAAAATAAAATTAACTTTGGCTTTTTTACCCACAAAATGACAAGATGGTGATAAAATGAAAATAATAAACTCTATTGTCATAGAACTTTTCTAAGTTTTGCAAGGCACTTCAAAAACAGATTTAAAAAAGGGACAGATAAAAACAACACAGACAACGAAAATATACAGGCCCTAATAGCTTATAAGATAATATATTAGGCTATGAATAATTTTTGAGAGAGAGAGAGAGAGAGAGAGAGAGAGAGAGAGAGAGAGAGAGAGAGAGAGAGAGAGGAGAGAGAGAGAGAGAGAGAGAGAGAGAGAGAGAGAGAGAGAGAGAGAGAGAGAGAGAGAGAGAGAGCGCGCCTACAGACGTTTTAAAAGTCCAAACAAAAGTATTTACTCACAAGAAGTGATTGTAATCAATTACATAATTTAAAGTAGATTTTTACTAAATATGATAATACATCTAGGCCTATGCGTGGTCTAATGATCAGCTCTCAACGTAAGACTATATTAAATTCTCTGTGGATTAATGCTCCACCTGCATCAATTGGATCCTCGTCAAAAGGACATGTCATGTTCGTAGCCTAATAGTAGTGAAAAGAAAAGTTGTAACACTGATTTTTTTTTTTCTAATCAATGAAAGACGGCATAACTGCCTCAACTGCACACTGACAGAAAAGAGGAGGGAAGGAAAAATGCAGGTGTAATCCACAATTAGTGCACTGAAATGTCAGGAGACATACGCATCTGGATTAGCCTGTGTCATACAAATATGTGATTAGAATGCAGACAAAAGATCAAAACATATGAAACAGAAAAATAATGCAGTTTAATTAATCAAATAAAACATCAAAATTATTGTCCTCCATCTGTAACTTCCGGTGCACGAATATGAATAAACGGTTGTTTTTGGTTCGTTTTTTTCGTTCCTGTTGACTATTGATTTCATTTTTTCTTATATGAAAATAGAAAACGAAAGTAAAAGCGTATTTTGAAACTTTGTTAAATCATATTAACACAAAAAAAGAAAAAATGCAGTGTAAATTCAATATTTGTTTTTTGTTTTAAAAGGAAATCAAATAAACCAATCGTTTTTTGTTTTTTGATTCCCACTCATGATGGAAAAAATCCAATGACCAAAAGATACACTGACCCGACTCGCTGTTTTAATTCCCGATTTCGATTTGAAATCGGATAATGGATAACCATCCGTTTTCCGTTTTTTATTATCAAAACAAAAGATGGGGATATTTGGATTTGGATTATTTCTCTATTTTTATTTTGTAATTTCAAAACAAAAAAACGGATGGCCGCGAAGTCCACGGACCAGGGAGGTTCAGATGGGGGGTCAGCTGGGACTAACGTCTCCTGTGTTGCAGGTTGTTCGCTGCGCTGATGAAGGACGGAGGTAAAGAGCTGGAGAAGAACAGCAGCCCGGCTCTGAGGAGCTAACGGCGGCTAACGCCCCCTCTCCCCGCCGCGGCGCCGGACCGTCTCCGGTCCCGGAGAACCTCCACCCTGATGGTGGAGCTGCAGGTCTTCGCGTGTCCCTGGTTCTGCTGCTTCTCTTGAAACTGGATCTGAGTCTGAACCACCTGAACCACTTAGACGTTGGGTGTCAGAGCCTTTAATCATGTAGACGCGTCTCCTGATGGCGTTAAACGGTTATTATTCACCCCGGTCTCGGCGGCGGAGGCTTCAGCTCCGGTTTCTGACGGAGGTCCTGGACCCGGATCTGGTCTCTGAGGACATTTCCCTGGAGGATGAGGCTCGTTTTTTTTTAGTTTCTAGTTCCAGGTTCCAGCGGCCTTGTTTTCCCTTCAGGAAGAAGAGTTGAGATGCCGTTTCCACGGCAACGGTGTCATCCAACCACGTCGCTTGGAGAATAAATCAGTGTGATGAATTAAAAAAAAAAAAAAATCATTGTTTAAAAAAAAAAAACAAAGAACTAAAGTGAGTTTTGGTGCAACGACCTGGTGGGAGGAGACGACACTGCGGTTGGTAACCCCGAGCAACCGGTTCAGACCTGAAACCTGTCTCAAGCGAGAGACATCATCATGCTGCGTCTCTGTAAGCTCCTCCTCCTTATCCAGACTTTATGATCCGGACTAATCAAACTAAACTCTTCCTCCGAGCAGCGATGCCACGTCTGGCCACACGGGGGCGTTAGTACCGGCCTGTACCGGCTGAAACCATAGACATTATATACGTAGATGCCCCATCGAGTGGTTTTGTCCGCTGCTGCGATACGTCAACGTCGCCGCCATATTGGATGTGGCAAGACTGCGCTGTAAACTAATACAAGTAAATGGACTTATTTTCATAAAGCGCCTTTCTACAAAGAAATTTACGTTTTACGTCTCATTTATTCATTCACACACGCACTAATATACTTGGGAAACAGTTAGGCACCAAATATAATATATTTAATTTTCTCAGATGGCAAAAATAAGAACTTTATTGATCCCACATAGGAGTAATTCATGTTATATCAGCTATAGAGAACAAGGTAGTGCCGACAAAGAATATATATCCCCCCTCACAAAAATAAGAAAAATAGAGAAACATATTTTCTCATCAACAAAACAAATTTAAAATTTTTCAAATAACAAAATAACATATTTGAACCATTTTTCAGACAATAAAATAACATTTGAACCATTTTTCAGACTGAAAAATTCTGAAAAATTGTTCAAATATGTTATTTTGTTACTTGAAAATTTTAAAATATGTTTATGTAAAAAATGCTTTGTTGATGATAAAATATGTTTCTCTATTTTTCTTATTTTTGTGAAGAGGGATATATATTGTTTTTCAGCACTACCTTGTTATGAATTACTCCTATGTGGGATCAATACATTTCTTATTTTTGCCATCTGAGAAAATTAAATATATTATATTTGGTGCCTAACTGTTTCCCAAGTATATTAGTGCGTGTGTGAGTGAATAAATAAGACGTAAAACGTACATTTCTTTGTAGAAAGGCGCTTTATGAAAATAAGTCCATTTACTTGTATTAGTTTACAGCGCAGTCTTGAACATCCAATATGGCGGCGTTGACGTACGGCTCAGCGCTCGATGGGGCGTCTATGTTTTTTATGTCTATGGCTGAAACCTCTCTGACGTCACCCAGAACTCGTCTCCAGGCTGAAATGTCGCCCCTGTGTGGCCAGAGGTTGAACTGCTCCGTGTTGATTGACAGCAGGTCGCCTCTCCGGTTTTCAATTTCACTTCGACGCTCACGTCTCAAACACTCCTCCGATTCTTAAACACTATCAACGTCTCCCACCACCACACTAACGATGAACACTCGCCGCCATGGCAACCGCACCAGAGGAGGGGAGGCCAGCGGTCACGACCTTCTGGGTCGAACTTCCAAGTGTGCATCGTTGTGCCTCTTCCCCGGAACGCCGGTTCAAATCCCAAACCCGTCGGAACACACCGGAAAGCCGGTTTCCGGCCTTCAAGACACTAAGATTTAGTTTGGTCTATTCCCGACACCAATCTGGGCTTTGACTCTCGATCCAACACCAGACCTTTTAGCTCGGTCCAGTATCGGGCGTTTCTGGAGACCAGCTGGGTCTTCCAGGACAATGAATCTGGTTTTTTAGAGTAATTTATCTGAGTATTTATGTCTGTACACGATGCAGAACCTCCGAACACGGGTCCCATCCACTCGGTTCTTGACAGAAACGGTATTTCCGTTCTGAAGTGCGACGCTCCCCGCACAACGATGCACACTTGACCGACCCGCTCAAATCAAATTAAGATATTTAAAAAGAAAAACCTTTCAGTGTTACCAACCGGCACATCGAATAAAGACGCGCTTTACCGAGGAAAAGTCGTGGTTTTGTGGCCTGTTGAGTGAAAGTGCAATATAGTCTCGAGCGGAGGATGCATTCATGGTGATTACCCAGAATCCTCCGCGGGTTGTCGTCATCTTTCTTGTGGACTCCACATTACTGATCATTATCTTAAGAGAATAACGTTAGAGAGACAGTTCCAAACATTCTTTAATTTAATTTAAATTTTGTTTTTCTTCCGGCTGTATTTGATGCTTTTACTTTATTGTCTTGTCTTTTATTCATTGTACAGTTTGTTTTTTTCAAAATGCCTTACAGTTAATGTAAATAAACTGTAAAAATGTTCTCTCTTTTCATATAATGGCCACTAGTTTAATGTGTAAATAAATATCTCAGCAAACGGAGTCCTGTCTGACCTTTAACTTTATACCCTACATACATGTGAAAAGAATAGAGATTTGGGTTTAGAAGACTCTTGCATCAGCAACATACACATACACACATACCCCTACCTACCTGGAGGTCACCTGAAGGTAGGTGTGTATGTATCACACATACACAAACTCATAAATACATAGACACACATACACATCCATACATACACACACATCCATACTTGCACACATACATATACATACATATACACTCAGCTTTCCAAAGATGTGATAAACCACAGTTAATTTACCGTATTTTCGCGACCATAAGGCGCAACCTTTTTTTTTTTTTTTTTTTTTTAAATGTGCCGGGCGCCTTAAGAAACGGTGCGCCGTGTCTATTACCTGAATTACGGTAATGTAAGGCCGGCCATGAGAACGGTAAAGGGAGAAGGGGGCGGGTGAAGCTGAATGAGACCATCCACTGAGCTGTTTAATGCGAAACAGAAGATGAAAACTGTTAAGGATTTGCTTGATGTGTAAAGTGAAATAAAATACAATCAAACTAAGTTTTGCTCCCGCTCTATTTAAATAAGCACACTTGTTCTGCAGCGCGCGTGTGTTTTGCATGCCGGAACCGGTGACTTTCCCCGGTTAAAGCAGCGGCTGGAGCAGCGCGGTGATGGGCGCTGCTGCAACCCGACTTCCTGGTTCCCCAAGCGGTCCAATCGACCTGGTTCCCGGCCGCTTTGCGAGCAGAGATTTCTGGGGTCTGTCTCAGGTCTGATCAGCTTCACCCTCCGAAATTTGCAGCCAAATCTGTCGGTCACAAACCCGGTACCGGACCCCGACATGCGCGGGTGTGTATTCGCGGCGCGACACACAGATTCTCATTTATGTAGCGCTTGACTGGCGCAGCTGATGGACAGAAACCTATGGTGATTTTTAAAAGAAAAACATTGCATAAGACGTTTCCAGCCGGAGTCATTATAAGGACGAATGGAAAGGGGGGGGGGCTGGATGAAGGGATGATGATGATCAGGTGGCTGAGACAGGTCTGGAAATTCGGACTGGAGCTCCTGTCGGATACAAACCCCGGTACCGGCTCCCCGACAGCTCGTGTGTGAGCGGGTCCAGCGCGGGGGGAGCAGACGGGGAGCGGACCCGGGACCAGCGCGGAGCGGGACCCGGGACGCGGGACCCGGGACGCGGGACGCGGGACCCGGGACGCGGGACCCGGGACGCGGGACCCGGGACGCGGGACCCGGGACGCGGGACCCGGGACGCGGGACCCGGGACCGCCGCGGTCGGGATCCGCAGCACAACGGGGTATGAAACGTTTATTTTCTTACCTTTATTTATTCAGGGGTCTGTCCCAGGTCGGAACAACTTCACCCTGCGAGATTTTCAGGCAAATCTGTCGGTTTGATCTCTGGTAGCCTAACCAAGATGCAGAGGATGCGCTCAGGAGCCGCCAGGCTCCCGCCGCGGGTTTGCCGGGCCAGGGCGCACCATCCCCGGGGCAGATCCGGCCGAAATGCCGCTGGTCTTTCCCCGGGAGCCCCTACTCCCATACAGGTGGGTGGCTTCGGTCCCAGCCGGTCCGAACAGGTCACATTCCCGGTTAAAACCGCTGTGACGCGCGCTGCTCCACCCCGCTGGGGAGAGACGGGCTCTGCGCGGTGGAGGATCCGCACAACGGGGTATGAAAAGTTTATTTACTGTTGTGCAGAAAGTGACTGACACCGAGGAAATTCGGACTGGCGCAGCTGAATTAGCGGAGCTCTTTAATGCAGAAACAGAGGTTTTGCTCCCGCTCTATTTTTTAAATAAGCGCTTGTGTGCTTGTGTGTGCGTTCTGCATGTGTGTGCGTTCTGCAGCGGGTGTGTGTGTTTTCCGGCCGGCGTGTTTTGCGGCACGCGTGTGTGCAGCTCTGCTCTGTAGACTGCGCCTTTTGGGTCGGTGCGCCATATGTATGTTTTAAATCTAAAAATGACACACAAAAATGAGGGTGCGCCTTTCCACACGGTGCGCCGAATGGTCGCGAAAATACGGTATGTTTTAACAGGGGGAACAATCACTTTTTCACACAGGGCCATGTAGGTTTGCATTTTTCTTTACCCTTAATAATAAAAACCTTCATTAGAAAACTGCATTTTGTGTTTATTTGTGTTATCTTTGTCTAATACTTAAATTTGTTTGATGTTCTGAAACATTTAAGTGCGACAAACATACAAAACAATAAGAAATCAGGAAGGAGGCAAACACTTTTTCACACAACTGTACACACACACACACACACATATAGATACACATGCACATTATATATATATATATATATATATATATATATATAAATGCACGTGCAGAGGGGGGGGGGGGGCGGACGTTGCTCAGATGCTCAAAGTCCCTTCTGTCAATGTCAAATGTTTTTTTTTTTCAAAGGTCTATAAAAAAAAAATTCAAGTGTGGACCTATCATGCCATTCATTCACCAATATCTAACAATTGATAATAATTCAGCTAAATAAAATGATATGATGAACATTACCCTCCCTGACATGCACCTCGCTGGCCCTCATCACGTGACCTGCAGGAGGTTGACACTTCAACTGAGGATATATTTTCACTTACATATATTATATGCAGGGGTGCAGATCCGATGTGAGGATTGGGGGGGGACACCAAAGTGATTTTAATTTTTAATTTTTGGCCAATATGCAACTCATACCATGCCATAAATCTGTAAAGGCTCGCCAAAAAATACTGCACAGGAATCATTTCTTGTGCTTACCTTTCTTGTTTATTTGTCCTAAACAGCCAACAGTGTGTGTCACTGCTTACTTAACTGTTATATTCGTAAATCATAATTTTAAGGGTTTTGGGCATGTAGTGTCTACTCATCTCAAATTCTTCTCACCATCTTCCTTTTATCCTATGGGACTACTTTATGCACGATCAATTGATACATGGATGAAATATGGAGCCCTAAACAAGTTTAAACCATGGATGTATTATAGGTTTAAACTAACTGATCATGTTTTAACACAGTTATGGTGGTAAACAGTTTCCCGCGCTGGGCTGCGAATGTGACGTCACATGACGCTGCATGTGCGTTCTCCCCGTTCTCCCGTGCCGGCTTCACTGTTGGCTGCAGTACCCCCAACGGCCGTCGTGGCGAAGGGTGGCGCTAGAGAGTCTCATTTCTTAAAAGGAGCCTCATGCTCCTGAAAATACATTTGTTCGATTTTGAATAATTTAGGGTATTTTCATTGGTGGGGACAATTCATGTTTTTCAGATTGGGGGGGACATGTCCCCCCGTCCCCCCCGGGATCTGCACCCATGATTTTATATATATATATATATATATATATATATATATATATATATATATGAAGAACCGGTGTGAACAAGGAAAAGAAGTATCTGTTCCCCTAGCAACACCAAAACAATGGAAAACATGTTTAATTATAATCAAATCATAAATGTTTATATTTAAACTTCTCCATTTAAATAGCATCCTCGTTGTCGCTTCAAACGGAACCCTTGGCTGCCAAAGTGTGCACACAGTTCGTGTATTACGACCCAAAAATATTATATATATTAATATTATATAAAGAAAACAATGTTTAAGAACACCCTCCAAGGTGGATTTCTGTCAATCCTCTTCAGCATTGGAAGCAAGCCGCTCCAGATATGGAATAAGAAGGTAAGCAATGTTTTGCGGTAAATGCTGCACTTATTGCAAATTAGCCTACTTTAATAGTTGAGGTAAGAGGAAGCCCGAAGAATTACCTTTCTTAAAACAGTTAATTTCGTTCAAACTTTTTTATTTATGCCATTTGGTGTGTTGGTCTTATCTATTCCTCCAAAAACTGCAATCCAAGTGTCGTCTCTAGTCTTTTTTTAACACAGTGTTTTTGTGATTTATATGACAGTGACTCTTTTTGGAGGAAATTTGTTACGTATTTTGGTTAAATCGTAAGGAGATTATTTTATAAATGTGTTCGCAGGTCCGCAATGGACACATCCGGAGAGTTACAGATGATGAGATTCACTCAAGCGTGTTGGAAATCGAGGGAACAAACCCCAGGTGAGAAGTATTTGCATATTGTTTAGCCCAGATTCAATCACTTAAACATAAACCTGAAGTGTACGAGGACCTTTATGATGATAAATCATAAAAAATAATAACAGACCAGGATTATCATATTACAATTTCATGTCTTTTATTTATTCCTTTTTGTTCCAGGAATGTTTATTGTAGTAACAACACAGATAAGCAAATTGTCCTGGGATTCAAACCTGCAACCGCTGCAGGAGAACTGTATCCTCAGTATATGAGCCGCTTGCTTAACCCACTGCACCACCGAGCGGCCGGAGAATGTCATCTTAAAAGAAAAATCAGTTTACTAGTATAACTTGTGACTACTACTGGAATTGCTAATTATTGATCTAAGAAATAATTATTAATCTCTAGATAACCCATTTCGGTTTCGTTCTCATTTTATTTTCTAATTTAAGTTTACATTCATTGCACTACTACTACTTTTTTGTTATGTCAATATATCAGTATCTTTTTATTTTTATTTATTTACTATTTTTTTAAATTTTTATCATTATTACTTGTTTTATTTTTTATTTTTATTTTTTTTTGCTCCCAAATTTTCCCAAAGGAAAATTAATGATGATAACCATGGGGGGAGGGATGGGGAGAGGGAGAAAAAAAAAGGTATGTTCATCTGTTTTGCTCTGTATTGTGGAAACAATCTGCCAATACAAACACACACACACACATATATATATATATATATATATATATATATATATATATATATATATATATATATATATATATATATATATATATAAAAAGAAAAATCACATAAACCCAGGGGAAAGTACAAGTAGATGAAGAAAAGCAATGAAATCAGATAAACAATCTTGAAGATTAATTGTGTAAATGATTGATGATGATTTGATAATAATTTGTATACATTAGAAATGACTTCATGTGAAAGTTTCATATAATTGAATCTTTTCATATTGAGATTGTCAAAAAATAAATTCAAAATAAAATAAATCAATACTTTGATATCACTTGATGCTAAAAATGGAAGGGTGCTTCTGTGAATACCATTTGTCATTAATCCTGCTCTTTTGTTAAATCCTTCTCCCTTCAGCACCACCTATATAACGTGCCCTAGAGACCCGGAGACGACACTCGGCATCAGACTTCCTTTCTTCATCATGATCGTAAAAAACCTCAAGAAGTATTTTAGCCTAGAAGTCGAGGTATAGATTCGGAGATTCTCTGCGTCTTATTGCAATGTTGGGTATTCTGGATGTATGTTGAAATGTGCTATCTCTGTGTCTCAATATTTAACTACATCTCCAGGTGTTGGATGATAAAAACATTCGCCGTTGGTTTCGGTGTAGTAACTATCAGAGTGCAACACAGGTGAACTCTTTCAACTGTGCCATGCCCATGAGGCTTGGTGATGGCTGGAACCAGCTTCAGTTCAACCTGTCAGACCTCACCAGGACAGCCTACGGGACCAATTACACTGAGACTCTTCGTGTGCAGGTTAATACTCAGAGAAGCATCTGTGTCACCATGACCTCAATATCCATGGAACTGATTTCTTTTGCTAAAGTTTCATCTGTTTTGCCCTCAGATTCATGCAAATTGTCGTCTAAGGAGGGTGTACTTCTCAGACAGACTCTATTCTGAGGATGAGATCCCAGCAGCGTTTAAAATCTACAAACCTGTACAGAACCAAAAGGCCAAGGTGAGTACTAGGAATGGATGATATTTTACCGTTCACGATAAACCGTCAAAAAAATTCCCCACGGGAAGAATTTGTCATCTCACGGTAAAAATGATAAATTCCCCTTGATGACGTTTTTGGGTAAAGCCGGATTTATGGTTCTGTGGTTAAATCCACGCACAACGTACGTGAAGGAAGGAAGGAAGGAAGGAAGGAAGGAAGGAAGGAAGGAAGGAAGGAAGGAAGGAAGGAAGGAAGGAAGGAAGGAAGGAAGGAAGGAAGGAAGGAAGGAAGGAAGGAAGGATATGAGCCAGAAAGAAAGAAAGAAATGAGCCTGAAAGAAAGAAAGAAAGAAAGAAAGAAATTAGCCTGAAAGAAAGAAAGAAAGAAAGAAAGAAAGAAAGAAAGAAAGAAAGAAAGAAAGATATGAGCAAGAAAGAAAGAAAGAAAGAAAGAAAGAAGGAAAGAAAGAAAGAAAGAAAGAAAGAAAGATATGAGCAAGAAAGAAAGAAAGAAAGAAAAATTTGGATCTGAGTCATTCCAGTTTTGCAGTACAGGTGTAACTCATTTAATTGTTTTTTATTAATTCAATTTAATTGGTGTAGTTTAGTATTATTTAGTATCTTTTAGAGCAGTCTTTTAGGGGGCTCCAAAGACTGAATGTGGTGATAGATTTATAGTTACAAAGGTCGAGTTGAATTGGTATTTCTTTATCATTATCGGGATAAATGCCAGAAATTATCGTGATACATTTTTTAGTCCATACCGCCCATCCCTAGTGAGTACATACATCTGCGTTCTTGTGCAATGTCCTCGCCACAGCAGTGTGTGACCAGCATGGGGAGGGGGTGCTACGTTTCTTCTTCACACTACTGGCACCTTTTTAAAAGAAAAATAAACAGGCTTTCCAATGGTATAAGATTTATTGCCAAAAAGCATTGTTACAACAAAGAAACAATCGACCAAAAAAAGAGCTATTTTTTATCCGTAGTCCCTCAGCAGGTCAGACAGTGATCAGAGGTTTCATATTCCCCAGAGGTGGGTAGAGTAGCCAAAAATTGTACTCAAGTAAAAGTACTGTTACTTCAGAATAATATGACTCAAGTAGAAGTAAAAAGTAGTCATCCAAATAATTACTTGAGTAAAAGTAAAAAAGTACTCAAGTACTGAGTAACTGTTGAGTAACGTCCGATTTATTTTTTTAACACAACCATTCAAACAGACAAAAGTACAAAATAATAATCTTCAGGTAAATTAAATCAATAAAATAATAAAATAAATTAAAATTAATAAAAAATAAAAAATAGCTTAAATTAAAATAAGCTTCAAGTAAATTAAAGTACTTTAATAAATAATAAAATAACTAAATAAAAAAATAAATTAAGCACAAGTAGCAAAAAAATGTCAAGTACTTTTCTTTTTTAACCAAGCAGAACTAGAACAAACATGAACTCATAGAAACTCTGTGTGTGTTTGAGTCTGTGTAAATGTGACAAAACATGCAAAAACTAACATTTTTCCCAAAGAATCACCCAGTGATGTCATGAGATTGACGCGTACGTGGATAAAAGGGATAAAAGAAAAGTAACAGCTCAACGTAGCCTAATGTAGCGGAGTAAGAGTAACAGTTTCTTCTTCACAAATCTACTCAAGTAAAAGTAAAAAGTATAGTAATTCAAAACTACTCCTAAAAGTACAAAATTTCCCAAAACTTACTCAAGTAAATGTAACGGAGTAAATGTAACTCGTTACTACCCACCTCTGCATATCCCGACATTTGTAATGAATGATTTCAGTAAAACGTCTCATTGGACCACTTTGACTTTTAACATCAGAACTGATTGCTTATTTGACTTACATGTGATCAATGGTTGACCTCTAATTTATACATAAGTCTGGGTGGGCTCCGACAGTTTCCCATTTTCATCCTTTCTACAGCTTGCCTGAAACCACAAACCTCTCTTTTTACCGCCTCTCTCTTTGAGTAAATAAACAAAACCATTTTTTTCTAGATAATTTGTTAAGCAAAATGCTACACTGTTTTTCAGCTTTTAGTGATGATACCACCCAGTAATTTTAAAGTAATTGTTAAACTAAAAGGTACCGTGGTCATCCCTAGGAGAAGGATGCGGTTCAGTTACTGTTAACTGTTACTTATCTATAAATACATATGTGTTTGTTTAAACAGCTGTAGACATAATACTGTTGTACATTTTTCCAGCTGCCAATCCTGATAAATGTTGCCTCAAAGTTTTACTAACGCAAGTCCTTTTTGTTTCTTGCAGCAGTAGAGACTCTGGGTGCGCATCATTCCCAAGATGAGCTCAATCGTCTTGAATGATATGGAAAATAAAGGCCTTCTGATTAAACTGCATTTATGACTATTGCAATATTTAATATCCATTTAGGGATTAACAACATATTTTTGAATTGAAAGTGAATGAATGGATGATGGAGGTAGTGACGTGTATATTGTTCATGGGAACAATAAGCATATAATTGTAAACTGACAACGTTGCTGAGTTTAACATTCTGAACCAATAAGCTACCTCATACTGTGCAATATTCTTTCATCCATTCAATTGGCAATATTCTTTCACTCATTTATGTGCAATATTCTCTCATTCATTCATTATCATAGTGTATATATATTTATATTGTCTGTTTCTTATTTTGTTTTTACATAGCCTTTTACATGGGTGCACTTTAATGGAGCTGCCTTGGCCCTTCTTATCTCTCAGACCTGCTTTTACCATATCGGCCCTCGCGGACCCTGAGATCCTCCGGTACGGAGAGGTCTGCAGTGATGTGGACGCCCAGGAACTTGAAGGAATGCACTTGCTCCACACATTCACCGTTGATGTACAGGGGTTCCACCTGAAATCCAAACATCTGAAATACAACATATACACACATACACACATACATACATGCTTACATACAGTACTGGAGTTGAGGGGGGATAAGGGGGGATGGCATCCCCCCCCTGAAATAAAAACTGTCAAAATCATCCCCCCTGTAAAACTGCCATCCATGAATGTGGTATTAGTGCAATTTCAACATTTAGAGTCATCACCAGAAAAATAACTTATTTGACAATTTTCACCTGTTTCAAGTAAATTTTCACTTGAAATAAGTAGGAAAATCTGCCAGTGGGACAAGATTTATCTTCTCATTACAAGCAAAAAAATCTTGTTCCACTGGCAGATTGTTCTACTTATTTTAAGTGAAAAAACAGGTGAAAATTGTTGTTTTTTCCAGTGATGAGTCTTGTTTTAAGTGTAATGAGATTTTTTTTTTACTAAAATGAGATATTTTAACTATAAATAAGACAAATATTCTTGTTAAGATTTTGAGTTTTTGCAGTGATCCATTTTACTTATCCTGTGAAGGACAGAGTCATATTGATAAGTTCAGAAAACTGTTTTTTATTGTTGTGTTTTGATGTATTTGATGTAAGCCCAGTGGATATTTAAAGCTTACAGAAGGCTGCATTTAACTGCTGCTATGTCATTCCTGCAGTATTTCTGCAGGTGGTTTGGTCACTGCTATTATTTGTAATATATTATATTATTTGTAATCAGCACAAATTATCTGTCCCCATATGATAAAATCCACCATCCCCCCTGATTCTTTTTTACAACTCGAGTAGGCTACTGCATACACACACACATATTTACACACATGTTTCCTTTATTTTTTTTTTATTTTTAGATTATTGTAATTTGGTCATTTGAAGACACTGGACTGATTTGAACTGATTTACAACTTCTTTGGGAGACGTAATCATAGAAGAGCACAGATACTCCGGTAGAATCAGCTTTACTCACCTAAATCAACACTAGATGTCGCTGTGTAGTTCTGTGGCGTCATCTTGTTCAGAGATAAAAGACCTATAACAGCTTCCTCTCCTCGCCGGGTGCGGTGGCGCGCGCCTGTAATCCAAGCTACTGGGGGGCTGAGGCTGGCGGATCGTTTGAGCTCAGGAGCTCTGAGCTGCAGTGGACTATGCCGATCGGGTGTCCGCACTAAGTTCGGTATCGATATGGTGCTCCTGGGGAAGCCCGGGACCACCAGGTCGTCTAAGGAGGGGTGCATCGGCCCAGGTCGGAAACGGAGCAGGTCAAAGCCCCCGTGCCGCTCAGTAGTGGGATCGCGCCTGTGAATAGACGCTGCAGTGCAGCCTGAGTAAAACAGCGAAACTCAGTCTTTTTACACTCCCACTACTCTTATATTAACTACCGTCACAACACACCAGCTCCAACACCACGTCTTTTATCTCTTTATGGCTGCTTTTCTGTCGTTTTACATTAAAAAACAACTCTACTTTCCTGCTCCTACAGCGCCTCCCCCTGGACAAAGCGAGGCAAGACAAGTTTATTTATATAGCACAATTCAACACGTTTTTTTTTTTTTTTTTTTATTGAAACAGATACAAACAAACAAAGCACATAAACGTCATATCAGAATTACAAACTTTTGCCTTGGGTTGAGCAACATCAGTATTAGAAAATATACACTGAGAATCTAATTATCGTACAACATAAAATATCCATCCATCCATTATCTATACCCGCTTTATCCTTTGCAGGGTAACGGGGGTCTGCTGGAGCCTATCCCAGCTATTTTCAGGCGAGAGGCTGGACAGGTCGCCAGTCCATCGCAGGGCCACATATACACAAACAACCAGACACACTCACACTCACGGGCAATTTACAATCATAAATTAACCTAGCATGCATGTTTTTGGACTGTGGGAGGAAACCGGAGTACCCGGAGGAAACCCACGCAAGCACGGGGAGAACATGCAAACTCCACACAGAAAGACCCGGCTACAACATAAAATAAATAAATAAAATAAAAAATAACTCACAAGGGCCATCTCATATTAAATCATATCTTTCAAGTAAAGAAAATAGTTTAAGGGCTTTCTTTTCTTTAACAAGACTCAAGGACTTACTCAAGAGCTTTAGCTCATTTCTCCAATAGGTCAAACACGGTTTGGTCTTAAAATATCTACATTTGTGAATGAAGCACTTTCCCAAAAACACCAAATTATTAAGGACAAAGTCCAAATTCTTGTCTTCAGCAAAAACAACAAATATAACTGTTTTCACTGTTAAATGTAGCTCAATGTCCTTGGACTGTAGCAGCTCTGCATCTCACTCCAGAAATATTGCACTGAATCACATTGAAAGATTCAACACAAGGTCATTCAAAGTGCTTTACATCAACATTAAAAGCGGCAAAACATAATTACACAGTAAATAACAAATAAATTAAATAAAATTATAAGAAAAGAGGTAAAATAATAAAAAGCACAAGTTGTTAAAAATAAGGGCAGTAGAGTACAGCAGGTAAGTATTTAATTTAACCTTCGTCTGTTGTTAGGGTCGCCACCGACCCGTTCTTAGGTTTTAAATTCATAAAACTACCACAAAAATGCGTTTATTGCATCAAGGCTTTTTGACTTTGTCAGGAACCTTTATTTCAACAAAATAATATCCAACATTTTTTTTTCCACTAAATTATAAAATGCTCTGGTTGAAATTGTTACTTTTTACTTTTTTTTCCATTTCCTTGAAGTAAATGGGTCGAAATTTACCCATAACACCATAGATGTTACTATAGTTAATAATATTAAAATGAAAAAATAAATGAAACAAATGTATTTAAGATATGTGTTCTAATACCTCTCCGTAATAGCCAGGTAACACAACCTTTTATTTATTCATATGATTCTCTTGAGGCTCATTTTACCAGTTTTTAAAATTGAAATTAAGGGCTATACTAACAAAAAAAGGCCCAGAGGCCCACACCAAAAATATTAAAACCAATATTTTCATGGATAAGGAAGCCTAACAATGTAACCAAGAGATGAGAAACAAATTGGATGATGGATAATTGCTTTTAGTGTATTTTAGAGATAATTTAAAACAAAACCGACCCGTTAACATCGGAGATGATAACAGAAAGCTAACACCAGACAAAGGTTAAGACTACGCTTCAGTAATCAGTAATGTTTTTAGGCCTGATTTAAAGGATCTACAGTTGGAGCAGACCTCAGGTCTACAGGAAGTTTGTTCCACCGGTGAGGAGCAGAATAACTGAACGCTGCCTCACCTTGCTTGGTTCTGGTTCTTGGGACACACAACAAACCAGATCCAGAAGACCTAAGGGGTCTGGGAGCTTCATAGGAACTAACAGATCCAGCATGTGTTTTGGTCCAAGACCATTCAGGTCTTTGTATTTTAAACTCTATGAAAAACACTAGATAGAGATAGATATGTGTTTATTGTCCCCGTGGGGAAATTTGTTTGCAGCAAAAGACACACATGGCAATTTGACAAACATGGCAAAAAAAAAGCAGCTTGCATTGTCCTTGGTTGTGATTTCAGAACAAATATATTTAAAATTCATAGAAATAACAGCTGGTTAATGGTAAGGGAAAGATTACTTTATTCTTTATTAATATTTATAAGAAATTTATCCATATCCAAAACACCGCAAGTTCAACACAGAAAACTATTTTACAGTTCAGAAAATCACAGCTGTAGCACGAGACGCTGCCAGAGGTCATTTTTCACTGCCAAAAACAAAGACAAGTTTTGTAAGAGAACGGTGATGTACAGAGCTATGTATGAATGGAACTTACTTCCCAAACACTTTGAACGAACTACTAGCATAAAAGAATTCAAATTATTAGTAAAGAAACATCTCTTAAATAAATACATATAAAACGTATTAAATTATTATTAAATGGTTATTGGTTTACTAAAAATGTTAATTGGTTCAAGTTAGGATAAGTGATCATAACTTAAACGCTTTGTAGACGACTATATCCATCCATCCATTATCTATACCCGCTTTACCCCTATCAGGGTCACGAGGGTCTGCTGGAGTCTATCCCAGCTATTTTCAGGTGAGAGGCAGAGGTTACACCCTAGACAGGTCACCAGTCCATCGCAGGGCCACATATATACAAACAACCATGCACACTCACGGGCAATTTTTTGAGTCATCAATTAACCTAGCATGCATGTGTTTGGACTGTGGGAGGAAACCGGAGTACCCGGAGCAAACCCACGCAAGCACGGGGAGAACATGCAAACTCCACACAGAAAGACCCTGCTGGGCCAGGGAGTCAAACCGGGGACCTTCTTGCTGTGAGGCAACAGTGCTAACCACTAAGCCACCGTGCTGCTAGATGACTATACATTGTTTGAATTGGTTGATGCTATTTAAAGAATGTATTTGTTTATTTGTTTATTTGATTGGATCCCCATTAGCAGCTGCACAGCAGCTACTAATCTTCCTAGGATCCACCCGTAAGTTCACCAGTGGCGTCAATTCAGTCGAAGCTAAGGTATGGCAAGGTTACGAGTCACAGAACTTAACTAGAGTATCAATCAACACGTCCAGCAAATACTCATCACAGAAGTTTATGTAGCTTATCTGTGTGGTCAAGAAAATTGGAACTTTTTCAAATGCAGTCTCGCTCACTGCAAAAACTCAAAATCTTACCAGGAATATTTGTCTTATTTCTAGTTAAAATGTCTCATTTTTAGTTAAAAAATCTCATTACACTTAAAACAAGAGTCATCACCAGAAAAATAACTTGTTATTTGACCATTTTCACCTGTTTCAAGTAAATTTTCACTTGAAATAAGTAGAAAAATCTGCCAGTGGGACAAGATTTATCTTCTCATTACAAGCAAAACAATCTTGTTCCACTGGCAGATTTTTCCACTTATTTTAAGTGAAAATCTACTTGAAACAGGTGTTAAATGTCTTAAATGTAATGAGATTTTTTTTGACTAAAAATGAGACATTTTAACTAGAAATAAGATTTTGACTTTTTGCAGTGTATAATAACTAGTGAAATCGATCATGTTGTTATGATTTTCATTTGTAGTTATTCTATATGTATAAAGTAATAAAATAATCAATACAAATAGACACAGAGTAATTCCATAAATGTATTTAAAAAACAAACATTTACATTTTCCCTTGAAGCCGAGGTGTGGCGGCTGCCGTACCTGGCCATACCCAATTAACGCCCCTGAAGTTCACATAGATAGAGTAATGAAAAAGTTCAACTAAAATACAAATTATAATGATAAGGAGAAACTTACACTAAAGATGACAGCAACCATTGCAGCAATAATTAAAACTATGATAACAATTAAGTAAAATTACAAAAAAAACAGAAACAAGAAAAAATACTACCCAACAGAGGTGGGAGGAAGTCATTGTTTTGCAAGTCACAAGTAAGTCTCAAGTCTTTGACCTCAAGTCCCGAGTCAAGTCCCAAGTCAAGACTGACAAGTCACAAGTCGAGTCGCAAGTCAAGACTGACAAGTCACAAGTCGAGTCGCAAGTCCTACACTTTGAGTTTCGAGTCCTTTCGAGTCATTTTAACAACAGAGTAATAATATATTAAATTTACACAGATCATGTATGCTTTCAAAATCTATATTTATTTATCAAAACAAATGATAAAAACAAGTGCCATTGAACTTTACAAGAAAACTAGTGTCGACATTGCACTATTAACCAGTATAATTTAACATTTAACATTGAACTCATATTCTGCAAGAATATTCTTCCTTTTAGACTAATTTCTTCACAGAATAAACAAATTTGATAAAGTGCAACTGAAATTAGTAGTAAAAGTACAAAAGTGCTGACATTATATTTCCATAGCATATTCCACTATAACTAGTACCACAGCAGTTTCTGACCCATCTTGTATTTATCTCATAGTGTGTGTGTGTGTGTGTGTGTGTGTGTGTGTGTGTGTGTGTGTGTGTGTGTGTGTGTGTGTGTGTGTGTGTGACGGAGAGGGAAAAATATAAATACATGAACATAACAATGAACAGGGTTGAACATTTTCTGTTATTTCAGGGCCCTATGCTGCATTGCACTTGCAAAAGACCAAATTGGATAAAAGTCTGTCAGTCATTTGTGCACGATGGGGCCGTAGGATGATGCCACCATGGCTGAAAACTCGCTCCACTGGAGCACTGGAGGCAGGCACCGCCAAGACTCTGATGGCCACTTGGAACAGTGAAGGAAGAGTCTTCATGTTCATTGCCCAAAACAAAAGAGCATTCTGTCCTTCTGCTATGTCAAGGTAGTGACTTAGCTGTAGTGCTGGAGTGGTCCCCACATCCTTCTTCTGTCTCTTATGGTATGCTGCAAAAAGCCCTTCTCCTTGTCCAAGCTCTTCTGCCTGTTCTTCGTCAATAAGGAGGCACAGGTTGCCCTGTCCCTGCTGCATCCTGCAGGATCAGTTCTGGCAAAACAGAAAAATAGTAGAAACAAACAATCCCTTATTACCATTAGTGTGGGGGATGAAGTTAGACTGAAAAAAATATTGTTGCAATCAATTAGATCAGACTGTGAGGGGAAAAAAAGGTACATCAAACTCAATAAAATTTACCTTTAACTCGATGTGCCACCTCTGCCTTGACATCACGACTGACGAGCACATGGGGCTCCACCCACAACAGAGCAAAAGCTGGATCCAAGACAGCTGCTTTGAGGTAGACTGGGTCTGAAAAGGGGGCAGTGACCCCATCTTGTGTCCTGGCCATTTTCACATTGATGAAGATTCCAAGAAATCTTTTGTTCAGGGATGCCTGGAGACTTCTGACCAGGCCGCTCAGGAAACGGACTTGAGGCTTCATCTTCTCAAGGTGGTGATTGAGGGACAAGATGGATGGAACAACAGCACTGATTGTGACTACTTTCTCCCCCTGTGTCATATCTGTTGCTTCTCCAAACGGCTTCAAGATGTCCACCAACTCCTTCAACAGATTCCACTCCCGTGCTGTGAATGACAACTCCTTGTGCCCAGCCTTTTCCAGAACAGCACAGAGCTTTGGATGATCACACTGGAGAACTGCCTTCACTTGCCTTAGTGTTGAGTTCCATCTTGTGTTCACAGCGGCAGGAATTCCTTTCTGTTCCCCAAATTCAGCATCAAACACATCTTTGAACGTTGTGCTTGTGTGCAGCAGTGAACTGAGTTTGGATAACTTTGAAAGAGAAGGAGATGCCACTTTCGTTTCTTTCAAGCCGTCTCCCACCACCAGCTGGAGAGTGTGCGCAAAACACTGCAAGCGCTGTTTCTTTGCCATGGCAGCATCTACTGTTAGCTGGTCTTCCACGGTTAAGTCATGCCATAGCTCTGGGTCGTCTAGATCATCCCCGTCATCATCATCTTCTTGTACGGTGGGGAAGCACACAGTGAAGGCTTTACGCATGTTAGCAGCGTTGTCACTAATAATGTAGTCCAGTTTATCTTTAATCTTGTACTCATCGCATATCACATCAAATTGGTCACAGGTTCTTTCAGCTGTGTGTGAGCCTTTGAAGCGGTTACAGGCCAAGAGATTGGACTTTAGCTGTATCGTCTCCACCTCTTTCTCTATCCAATGCACAGTGATACCAAGGAACCCCCTCATCTTTCGGTCAG
This sequence comes from Cololabis saira, assembly GCF_033807715.1. Lineage (NCBI taxonomy): Eukaryota > Metazoa > Chordata > Actinopteri > Beloniformes > Belonidae > Cololabis > Cololabis saira. Next base: position 13,984,792 of record NC_084603.1, read on the forward strand.
ACCAAATGTCCACAGTGACTGAAACATGGTGAGTGTTGCTCAGTTGAGTTTTTAATTTTGAACGTCTCTCTTCAGCGAGGTTCTCTGTTTTTGATGTCAATGTTCTGCGACACACTGGGCTGTACTTACGATCAAGTACTGTCAGAAAGTGGCGAAAGCTCTTGTTTTCCACAATAGACAGGGGCAAGTTGCAATCAATAATCAAGTCAGACAATATTGCATTGGTGATAGCTTTCTGTTGTGGATGACTCATGCTGTAATGTCCAACAGAAGTATCCAGGAATTGTGAGATTGAAGGCTGTTGTGGTTCATTTGGGATGCTTTTGTTCATCTGGTATTCGTCAAATCTGCAAGATACCAGCATATTAAACAGATGTCAGAAAATTGCTAATAGCCACACGAAATACTTGAAAACTACCCTTCATTACTCACATTATTAATATATCAATCTTAACCAGTACTCGAGTTGTAAAATAAAATCAGGAGGATGGTGGATTTTATCATATGGGGACAGATAATTTGTGCTGATTACAAATAATATATTACAAATAATAGCACTGACCAAAACACCTGCAGAAATACTGCAGGAATGACATAGCAGCAGTTAAATGCAGCCTTCTGTAAGCTTTAAATATCCACTGGGCTTACATCAAATACATCAAAACACCACAATAAAAAACACTTTTCTGAACTTATCAATATGACTCTGTCCTTCACAGGATAAGTAACATGGATCACTGCAAAAACTCACAATCTTAACAAGAATATTTCTAGTTAAAATGTCTGATTTTAGTAAAAGAAAATTCATTACACTTAAAACAAGACTCATCACTGGAAAAAAACACAATTTTCACCTTTTTCAAGTAGATTTTCACTTGAAATAAGTAGAAAAATCTGCCTGGGGAACTATTTTTTTGCTTGTAATGAGAAGATAAATCTTGTCCCACTGGCAGATTTTTCTACTTATTTCAAATGAAAGTTTACTTGAAACAGTGAAAATTGTCAAATAAGTTATTTTTCTGGTGATGACTCTAAATGTTGAAATAGCAGTAAAACCACATTCATTGATGAAATGACATAAGGGATGGAAAGGAGGGATGGAAGTTTTACAGGGGGGATGATTTGGACCATTTTTATTTCAGGGGGGATGATTTGGACCATTTTTATTTCAGGGGGGATGATTTGGACCGTTTTTATTTCAGGGGGGATGATTTTGACCGTTTTTATTTCAGGGGGGATGATTTTGACCGTTTTTATTTCAGGGGGGGGTGCCACCCCCCCTCATCCCCCCTCAACTCCAGTACTGATCTTAACATTGTCTTACTATTAATTTAATTGTGTACAGTGTTAAGACATTTATGAATGTTTATTGATTTTTTTAAAGCAAAAATAATGACTACCACTGCTTAACCAGCCGTGTAGTAATAGGCCTACTGGATGCACTGACTATCAGACTGAAGCTGAAAACACATCTGGATTGCATACACTGTAAATCCATGCAGTAACGTGAACGTTGCGTTACCTTCGAAGCTGAGGCTTTGCAGCGCTGGTTAAAGCCGCAACGCAACGCAACAGATTACCGTGTTTGTAATGTAACGTTACCAGTACAGCATCATTAACTACAACTAGCAAAGTTACTTTACTTAGCAGATAAAGTAACGTTAGCTGAGCATGAGCTCGCCGGCTCCACTTACCGTTCTTTGTGCAGCTTCAGATGTCGAACAAAGTTGGATGTTGTTGCCTCTCCGTCTGTGATCTTCGACCCGCATGTTTTGCACACTGCAATTCGTTTTTTGTTGACTACCTCGTATTTTTTGTACCCAAACGAAATTACCTTCGGTATCATTTTTAAAAACTGGCGCTTTGGATTCAATTTCTTCTTCATTGGTTGTCATGCAATTTGATTGGCTGCTGTCGCAACGTGGATCTAATCTGATTGGATGCTGCGCCAGCTCGCACACACACAAATGCACACACGAACGCACACACACACACACACACACACACACACACACACACACACACACACACACACACACACACACACACACACACACACACACACACACACACAGAGAGAGAGCGCGTTCGTTATTAACATACTTTTTAATCTTTGTGTTTTGGTGAAAGTAGCAAGTCTTCTCGAGTCAAAGGGCCCAAGTCCAAGTGAAGTCACGAGTCATTGTTGTTAAAGTCCAAGTCGAGTTGCAAGTCTTTTAACATTTTATCAAGTCGAGTCTAAAGTCATCAAATTCATGACTCGAGTCTGACTCGAGTCCAAGTCACATGACTCGAGTCCACACCTCTGCTACCCAATAATAAATAAATAAAATGAAACAGAAATAATTATCTTATACATCAACTTAAGGAATAAAACTAAATAAAACAGTCACAAATATCTTAATCATCATCATCTGTGAGTGTGTATGTGTATGTGTATGTGTTTCTGCCCGTGCCCTTGTCGTGTGCCTTCTACCTATGGGCTATCAGATGACATTTCAGTAGCCTCTTGAAACCCAGTTTTGTTTTTTCTTTGGTGATGGTTTCTGGCAGTGCATTCCATGATGACCTGGCTCGATACAACACAGTACTTTGCATAGCGTCCTTTTTTGCTTTAGGCAGTTGGTAACAACCGCTTGTGGCATGTCTTGTTTTATAAGTATGTGTGTCAAAACATAATGTAAGTTGATTATATAGACAGATGGGATGTTTTGACAATCTAATTTTCCTTAAGAACACAAGGAGTGACATTGTCAGCCTCTCCGTGACTTTTGTCCAGGAGAGCTTGACATGCATCTCATTAACATTAGACCTTGATGTACATTTGAGAGCAAGCCGAGCTGCTCTATTTTGAGCCAGCTGCAGCTTTCCCAGGTCCCTCACATTTGCACCAGACCATATCACTGAGCAGGAGTCGAGGTTTGACAAGACAAGTGTCTCAATTACCTTTTTGGTCAGTTGTGGAGTTAAATACATCACAATGAGCATCTTCTTATGATTGATATGTTCATCCCCATCCTAGCAACCACTGCATCTGTGTGTCTTGTCCATGACAGATTGTTTGTCAAGATGACACCCAAGAGCTTTGTTTCTTTGACCGGCTCAACATTTACATTCTTTAACATCAAATTTAACTGGGGTTTAACACTCAGTGAATAATTTGTGCCAAAGATAATGCTTTTAGTTTTTTGTATATTTAAAGCAAGTCTGTTACTAGTTACCCATCTTACTACTGCAATCAGTTCTTTATTTAGGATTTCACTGATTTCTCTTACTGTGGGTGCATGTGCATAATATAATGTCGTGTCATCAGAAAACATAGACACTTGTTTTTTCCAGCACCAGAGGAAAGTCATTAGTAAATATAGAGTAGAGTAAAGGACCTAATGAACTTCCTTGTGGAATTCCAGACTCAACATTTCTAATCTCTGAGAAGCTGCCATTAAAAAATACTCCTTGGGTTCTATTGTGTAGATAACTCTCCATCCATGCAGTCGTTGTTGGAGTGAAACCATACCACCTGAGTTTATTAATTAGCAGTCTGTGATCAATTACATCAAAGGCTGCACTGAAGTCCAATAGTACTGCTCCCACCAGATTTTTCCTGTCCATCTCTCTCAACCAATCTTCTGTCATTTGAGTAAGTGCTGTGGCTGTTGAGTGGTCCTCTCTATAAGCATGCTGGTATTCACTTATCAAATTATTCACAGTAAAATAATCTTGTATTTGGTTGAAAACAATTTGTTTCTAGGATTTTATTAAGAGCTGGTATCAAACTTATTGGTCGGCTATTAGAGCATGTATGAATGTATGATTTTGTATTGTAATGCATTATATCTAAATGTTTAACAGAATGACTGTAACCTTAATGTGAGTGTCAAAAGGAGCACTGGTCTTATTTGATAGAAATCTAATGTCATGTACTGTATATTATTTGTCGGACCCCAGGAAGAATAGCTGCAGTTTTGCTGCAGCTAATGGGGATCCAAATAAAACTATAAACTATAAACGGCTGTGTGCCCGCTTTGCGACTCTGATGGCTCGGTTCAGATCGGATCTGCCTGATCTAAGGGCGTCTGCATCCCCCAATTTGAAAGCATTATTCCTGGCTCTCAGCTTTGCTCGCACCTCATTTGTTAGCCAGGGTTTCTGGTTTGCATGTATTGTAATGTAACACGTGGATCTTTCCGTTTTTTTTATGGCTATCAAAAAATAAATGAATTAAAGCTACACAGTTTTGTGATTCCATTTTTTACCTGAATTTGTTTATTTCTGATTGGATTGATTTAACTTTTAAATCATTTCAGTTTGGAAAGGCATAACTTTAAATCTGCAACAGAACTAATGTATTGCTCACAGCTAGTAGTAGATTTGAAGTTATAGCAGTATATAACTTCAGATCCTCTATTATCTATCTAGGACTAGAGCTGAAGTGATAAAGATATGACTTCTAGATACGACTAACATTTATACATTTGGGTTATAACTTATCTCCATTTTCATGCTAGTGGTGGTTAACTTAGAAATGAATGTGATGTAAATAGATAAACCGCACACACACAAATATATAAGCCACCCATCAATGTATTAAGAAGTTATAACATACATACATGTTCTGGGGGAGGAAAACAGAGTATCTGGAGATAGTCTGTGCAAGCACAGGGAGAGCATGTAAACCCCTGACAGAAAGACTCCTGCTGGGACTCAAACCAGAAACCTGCTTATTGTGAGGTAACAATTTGAACCACTAAACAAAATTAATGATGAATAATGTAAATAAATAAACACATCCATTCAATTCAATTTCAATTCAATTTTATTTATATAGTGTCTATTACAACAGAAGTTGTCTCTAGGATCTTTCCAGAGACCCAGAACATGAACATAAACCCCCGAGCAAACATGCACAAAAGAGAAAAGAAAGCGGGCCAGCACAAGAAACTACAGGAACGATGGACAAAAATGATGGCGATGAGATACTTATCCATCCAACCATCCATCGTCCACCGCTTATCCGTTCCCGGGTCGCGGGGCAGCAGCCCCAGCAGGGATGCCCAGACTTCCTTCACCCCAGACACTTCCTCCAGCTCTTCCTCCAGCTCCTCCGAGGGGAGTCCGAGGCGTTCCCAGGCCAGCCGAGAGACATAGTCTCTCCAGCGTGTCCTGGGTCTTCCCCGGGGTCTCCCCCCGGTGGGACATGCCTGGAACACCTCCCTAGGGAGGCGTCCGGGAGGCATGGCATGGCCTGGCTCCAGGGCGGGGCCCCAGTGACGCCGATCCGGGCGACGTAACTGTCCTTGATGTTTCCTTCTTCATAGCAAGCTTGTGAACCGCTCTTAGTCTGGCCCGTCACCCAGGACCTGTTTGCCATGGGAGACCCTACCAGGGGCGTAATGCCCCCGACAACATAGCTCCTAGGATCACTCAGGCACACAAACCCCTCCACCACAGTAAGGTGGCGGTTCAAGGAGGGGATAAGAGATACGTTTTTTTCCTCCAGGTCCAATCTTTTCTTCTGCCCTTTTCTCTTCCTCATTTTCTAGTTTTAGTTTTTTTGTTTAATATCTCTTTTTGTCTCTTCAATTAACATATTTTTCAGCCAAATCAGTGGACCGCTGCTGCAGCTTATTCATCTTTCCCTCATGTTCTTTACAGTCTTCCTCCAGTTTTATTTTAATTTCACAGATGTTTCTTTCGTCCAGGTCCAATTTTTTCTTCTGCTCCATCAAATCACTTTTTCTTTCTCCTTTTCTAGTTTCATTTTTTCAGTATCTCTTTTCGTCTCTTCAATTAACTTATGTTTTTCATCCTCTAAGTTTAACATCTGCTGCAGCATATTTTCCTTCTCCGTCTGTAGTTCTTGGAGACTTTTATCCATTTTAATCTTTACCTCATTAATTTCACTTTTCTCCAGTTGCAACTTTTCCTTTTACTCTTCCAGCTGTTTCCTGTCGTTCTCCATATTTTCCAGCTGTTGCTGCAAACTCTTGTTGTCTGCTATCAGTTCCTTCATAATTTCCTCCTCTTTGACTTTTGATTTCTGCATCAGAGTTTTCTCCATTTCTCACTCACTCACTCATCTTCTTCCGCTTGTCCGTTCCCGGGTCGCGGGGGCAGCAGCCTCAGCAGGGATGCCCAGACTTCCTTCACCCCAGACACTTCCTCCAGCTCTTCCGGGGCGAGTCCAAGGCGTTCCCAGGCCAGCCGAGAGACATAGTCTCTCCAGCGTGTCCTGGGTCTTCCCCGGGGTCTCCTCCCGGTGGGACATGCCTGCAACACCTCCCTAGGGAGGCGTCCAGGAGGATCCGGTACAGATGCCCAAGCCACCTCAGCTGACTCCTCTCAATGTGAAGGAGCAGCGGCTCGACTCCGAGCTCCTCCCGGGTAACCGAACTCCTCACCCTATCTCTAAGGGAGCGTCCAGCCATCCTGCGGAGGAAACTCATTTCGGCCGCTTGTATCTGCGATCTTGTCCTTTCGGTCACTACCCAAAGTTCATGACCATAGGTGAGGGTAGGTGCGTAGATTGACCGGTAAATCGAGAGCTTCGCCTTTCGACTCAGCTCCCTCTTCACCACAACGGTCCAGTACATCGACCGCATAACTGCGGACGCTGCACCGATCCGTCTGTCAATCTCACGCTCCATTGTTCCCTCACTCGTGAACAAGATCCCAAGATACTTGAACTCCTCCACCTGAGGCAGGACTTCTCCACCCACCCGGAGAAGGCATGCCACCCTTTCCCGATGGAGAACCATGGCCTCGGTCTTGGAGGTGCTGATTCTCATCCCTGCCGCGTCGCACTCGGCCTCAAACCGCCCCAGCACATGCTGAAGGTCCCGGTCCGAAGAAGCCAACAGGACAACATCATCCGCAAAAAGCAGAGATGATATCCTGAGGTTCCCAAACCGGATCCCCTCCGGCCCCTGGCTGCGCCTAGAAATCCTGTCCATAAAAATTATGAACAGGTGACAAAGGGCAGCCCTGCCGGAGTCCAACATGCACCAGGAACAAGTCTGATCTACTGCCGGCAATACAAACCAAACTCCTGCTCCGATCATACAGAGACCGGACAGCCCTTAATAGAGGGCCCCGGACTCCAGACTCACCGAGCACCCCCCACAGAATGGCACGAGGGACACGGTCAAATGCCTTCTCCAGATCCACAAAACACATGTAGACTGGTTGGGCAAATTCCCATGAACCCTCGAGCACCCTGCAGAGGGTGTAAAGTTGGTCCAGTGTTCCACGGCCGGGACGAAAACCGCATTTCTCCATTTCATTTGTTTTATTTACCTCTTCAAATTGTTTCTTTTCCTCTTCTAGTTCTTCACGGTCTTTCTGCAGTTTCAGTTTGATGTCACAGACTTTCTAGTTTCATTTTTTCAGTATCTCTTTTTGTCTATTCAATAAACTCATATTTTTCATCCTCTAACTGCAGCATATTTTCATTCACTGCCAGCAGTTGTTGAAGACCTTCCTCCATTTTAATCTTCATCTCATCCATTTCTCTTTACTCCAGTTGCAGATTTTCCTTTCCTTGCTCCATTAGAGTTTTCTCCATTTCAAAGTTTCTCTGAAACTCTTCAAATTGTTTCTTTTCACTCTCTAAATCGATGTACTGCTGCTCCAGGTTTGTCACCTGTACCTGAAGTTCTTCACAGATGTTTCTTTCGTCTAGGTCCAATTTTTTCTTCCGCTCCATCAAATCACTTTTCTCTTTCTCATTTTCTAGTTTGACTTTTTCAACATGTGTTTCTGTCTCTTCAATTAACATATATATTTCATCCAAATCAGTGGACCACTGCTGCAGCGTTTTCATCTTTCCCTCATGTTCTTTACAGTCTTCCTCCAGTTTTATTTTAATTTCACAGATGTTTCTTTCCTCTAGGTCCATTTTTTTCTTCTGCTCCATCAAATCACTTTTCACTTTCTCATTTTCTAGTTTGATATGTTCAATATCTCTTTTTGCCTCTTCAATTAACTTATATTTTTCATCCTCTAACTGCAGCATATTTTCATTCACTGCCAGCAGTTGTTGAAGACCTTCCTCCATTTTAATCTTCATCTCATCCATTTCTCTTTTCTCCAGTTGCAGATTTTCCTTTCCTTGCTCCATTAGAGTTTTCTCCATTTCAAAGTTTCTCTGAAACTCTTCAAATTGTTTCTTTTCACCCTCTAAATCGATGCACTGCTGCTCCAGGTTTGTCGCCTGTACCTGAAGTTCTTTACGGTCTTCCTGCAGTTTTATTTTAATTTCACAGATGTTTCTTTCGTCTAGGTCCAATTTTTTCTTCCGCTCCATCAAATCACTTTTCTCTTTCTCATTTTCTAGTTGGATTTTTTCAACATGTGTTTCTGTCTCTTCAATTGACATATATATTTTATCCAAATCAGTGGACCACTGCTGCACTACTGCTTTCATCTTTCCCTCATGTTCTTTACGGTCTTCCTCCAGTTTTATTTTAATTTCACAGATGTTTTTTTCCTCTAGGTCCAATTTTTTCTTCCGCTCCATCAAATCACTTTTCTCTTTCTCATTTTCTAGTTTGACTTTTTCAACATTTGTTTCTATCTCTTCAATTAACATATATATTTTATCCAAATCAGTGGACCACTCCTGCACTACTGCTTTCATCTTTCTCTCATGTTCTTTACGGTCTTCCTCCAGTTTTATTTTAATTTCACAGATGTTTCTTTCGTCTAGGTCCAATTTTTTCTTCCGCTCCATCAAATCACTTTTCTCTTTCTCACTTTCTAGTTTGACTTTTTCAACAGCTGTTTGTGTCTCTTCAATTAACATATTTATTTCACCCAAAGCAGTGGACCCCTGCTGCAGCGTTTTCATCTTTCCCTCATGTTCTTTACGGTCTTCCTCCAGTTTTGTTTTAATTTCACAGATGTTTCTTTCGTCTAGGTCCAATTTTTTCTTCTGCTCCATCAAATCACTTTTCACTTTCTCATTTTCTAGTTTGATTTGTTCAATATCTCTTTTTGCCTCTTCAATTAACTCATATTTTTCATCCTCTAACTGCAGCATATTTTCATTCACTGCCAGCAGTTGTTGAAGACCTTCCTCCATTTTAATCTTCATCTCATCCATTTCTCTTTTCTCCAGTTGCAGATTTTCCTTTCCTTGCTCCATTAGAGTTTTCTCCATTTCAAAGTTTCTCTGAAACTCTTCAAATTGTTTCTTTTCACCCTCTAAATCGATGCACTGCTGCTCCAGGTTTGTCACCTCTACCTCTATAAGTAACTCAATCTGTTGCAACTTTTCCTTTTCCTCTTCCAGCTGTTTCCTGTCGTTCTCCATATTTTCCAGCTGTTGCTGCAAACTATTTTTTTCTGCTATTAGTTCCATTTCATTTGTTTTATTTACCTCTTCAAATTGTTTCTTTTCCTCTTCTAGTTCTTCACGGTCTTTCTGCAGTTTCAGTTTGATGTCACAGACTTTTCTTTGCTCCAGGTCCAATATTTTTTTCTGCTCCATCAAATCACTTTTCTCTTTCTCATTTTCTAGTTGGATTTGTTCAATATCTCTTTTTGTCTCTTCCATTAACATATATTTTTCATCCAAATCAGTGGACCGCTGCTGCAGCATTTTCATCTTTTCCTCATGTTCTTTACAGTCGCCCTCCAGTTTTCTTTCACTTTCACTCTTTTCACTCACTCTTTTTTGTTCTTCCAAGTCCTCTTTTTCTGCTTTCAGCAAAGCTTTTTCCTCCTTCTCATTTTGTGCATTGCACCCTTCATTCTCTATTGGAAATCCGGTAAACTCATCAATGGTGGCGGGCGGACGACCCTCGGGTTCGTACACAATCCCAATGCTATTAAGTCTTTCTCTCAGTTTCAGTTTGCTAGCCACGTCCACGATTAACAAAGGTAAGTGGAACATCGTGTATGAGTTATATGAGTTAAAAAAGGTCTCCAATGTAAACAAGTGTAATGCTTTCTTGGAATAATGCCTTTTTTTGACTTTGTATCAGCGAATCTGTACTGTCATGAAACTGTACCTGATCCTATGCAATTCTTCTAATAAATTCTTCAATCAATCAATCAATCAATCAATCAATCAATCAATCAATCAATCAATCAATCAACCAATCAATCAATCAATCAACCAATCAATCAATCAATCAATCAATCAATCAATCAATCAATCAATCAATCAATCAATCAATCAATCAATCAATCAATCAATCAATCAATCAGTTAGTGTAATCAAATTTTCAGAGGTATTTTCTCAGTTGTAGATTGTTCTTTCGACCAACGGTTCATAACAAGTTGCTTGTCAAACGCAATAATGCGAAATAACTAACGAACTGGTATTTATAGCCTCCAACTGAGTGACGTCTATGACGTCACTCTATGACGTTCAGACGGAGCGGTGGAACGTTTGATCTCGCCGCCGGAGCGGTCACGTGGTTCACGTCATGTGACGTCACGGGACAGACAGCAGTGGGGTCGCTTTTGAACGGTAAATATTAAAATAATGCGTACACAGGTACACACAACATACATACAAGATATTATTCAAAGCAAAGGTAATGGACACATATATAGGAGCACAATAAGAAAACAAAGCTGAATGTACATGAGATGAAATGACAACCTAAATTGGTTTTGTGGGTTTCCTTAGCATCTTTTCAATTTCTGTTTTCAGAGCTATCAATATTATTATTATCATTATTATTACTATCACTATTATTACAGTGATTTAAGCTATTATTATTATTATTATTATTATTATTATTATTATTATTATTATTATTATTATTATTATTATTATTATTATCATCGTCATTATTGTTATTATTATTACTATTATTATTATTATTATTATTATTATTTTGTGTAGCCTCATGATACTTCATTTGTTCTTTTTGTATATTCTATTTTTATTGTTTTTATTTTATTAGTTTGTACACAATAAAAGTAACACTTACAATCAAAATAGTAAAACAAATGTGATAGGAGAGGTCAAAAAGCCAACAGGCTTATGCAGCGAAACCTCCCCTTAATTTAGGAAGTAAAACAGTAATTACAAAAAACAAAAACAAAAAAACACAACAAGACGAAAACTATAAACCAAAAACAAAGAAGGTTAAACTACATAGTTACAGATCATCAACACACAAAAAATATATACAACAAAAAAAAGAATCAACAAAGAAAACTTGTGACATTTTAAATGTGAATTAAATGAGATGATACATTTCTATTTTATTCTATTCTGTTAAAAGGTGGGCAAGATAAGCTTATTTGCTTCAAACCCAGACCTTTTCAGTCAAAATAATCACAATGTTGACCGGGGAAAAAACCTGTGTTATCTTGTTTGTTGACTTTTATGTTTGTGATTGACCGAAATAAATATTAACTAATATAAAAATAAAAAATATAATAATGATAATAAACGAATACATTTACAACTGATATATCAATACATCAATGTCAGTTACGTGTATTGAATGGCTGGAGGACAACTAAAAGCGTAATTTTTTCTGTGTTATTTTTGGGGGGAGGGAAAACTTTGCTTCATGGATTGCAGATAAATTAGCAATTGAACTGTAATCTGGTGCAATGTATCTGCTGTGTAGCTACATGAGATTACTGTACGTGATTTATTAATACTCACTTACATTGGACAATGATATATTATGGTTTTCAGTTATATTTTATGATCCAGATCGATTGACATCTGTAGTACGATGCTGCTATGTTTATCAGTCTGTGGTCAGTGTGTTGTTTTATGCTGCAGTCTGCTGGGGAGGAATCAGACACAAATACAATCTCACGTATTTAAATGATGAATGTGACAATAAGAACAAGTGTCTGTCTGTGAGAACAAGTAAAATAATTAAAAGACAATGTATGAAGGCTCTTAAATCACAGAAAAATATGTTTGGCATTACGGAAGAACAATTTATTTAACAGAGACTGTGTAGTGTGGATAGCAGGCGGACTCTCTATTTGGGCACTTGAAACCAGTGTTGAAATCAAATTTAAGCTGGTTGTCAAACACAGTGCCCAGATATTTATAGAAGCTGACAATTTCAATCTTCTCTCCATCTATGACACTCTCAGTGAAGGTCTGCTTGTTATGTCTAAAATCTACTAACATTTCTTTAGTTTTGGATGCATTAAATTCTAAAAAGTTGTCCTAAAGGGGTAGGAACTAGGAAAAAGTGTATACTTCTTCCTACTACTATTTTCGACCCTATGTGCATATGAAGATGTTACTGTTTATTTTTTTATTTAAATTTTTTTTTTATACATGTTCGCAGTACTCGAGTTTTAAAAAGAAATCAGGGGGGATGGTGGATTTTATCATATGGGGACAGATAATTTGTGCTGATTACAAATAATATAATATATTACAAATAATAGCAGTGACCAAAACACCTGCAGAAATACTGCAGGAATGACATAGCAGCAGTTAAATGCAGCCTTCTATAAGCTTTAAATATCCACTGGGCTTACATCAAATACATCAAAACACAACAATAAAGAACAGTTTTCTGAACTTATCAATATGACTCTGTCCTTCACAGGATAAGTAAAATGGATCACTGCAAAAACTCAAAATATTAACAAGAATATTTGTCTTATTTCTAGTTAAAATGTCTCATTTAAGTAAAGAAAATATCATTATACTTAAAAGCAGACTCATCACTGGACAAAACAACAATTTTCCCCTGTTTCAAGTAGATTTTCACTTAAAATAAGTAGAAAAATCTGCCAGTGGAACAAGATTTTTTTTGCTTGTAATGAGAAGATAAATCTTGTCCCACTGGCAGATATTCCTACTTATTTCAAGTAAAAATTTACTTGAAACAGGTGAAAATAATAAGTTATTTTTCTGGTGATAACTCTAAATGTTGAAATAGCAGTAAAACCACATTAATTGATTAAATGACATAAGGGATGGAATGGGGGGATGGCAGTTTTACAGGGGGGATGATTTTGACCGTTTTTATTTCAGGGAGGGATGCCATCCCCCCTCATCCCCCCTCAACTCCAGTACTGCATGTTCGAAATAAATTCCTTCATTCATTCATTCATTCAAAAACAACTCTCCATCTTGACCAGCAGATGTCACTATTACCTGGTGTGACGTCATCTTGTTCAAGGATAAAAGACCTATAAGAACTTCCCCTCATCGCCGGGTGCGGTGGCGCGCGCCTGTAATCCAAGCTACTGGGGGGCTGAGGTTGGCGGATCGTTTGAGCTCAGGAGCTCTGAGCTGCAGTGGACTATGCCGATCGGGTGTCCGCACTAAGTTCGGTATCGATATGGTGCTCCTGGGGAAGCCCGGGACCACCAGGTCGTCTAAGGAGGGGTGCATCGGCCCAGGTCGGAAACGGAGCAGGTCAAAGCCCCCGTGCCGCTCAGTAGTGGGATCGCGCCTGTGAATAGACGCTGCAGTGCAGCCTGAGTAAAACAGCGAAACTCAGTCTTTTTACACTCCCCTTTTCTTCTAATGTTACAATAAAACATATTCTTATTGCAGTTCTATCGATTTAAATCTTAAATCTTATAGATTTAAATTAAAATATACTGTATTTTCCTGCTCCAACAGCGCCTCCACCTGGAGGACTGGAGCAACAACCTCACATACAGGACTGTCTCAGAAAATTAGAATATTGTGATTTTCTGTAATGCAATTACAAAAACAAAAATGTCATACATTCTGGATTCATTACAAATCAACTGAAATATTGCAAGCCTTTTATTATTTTAATATTGCTGATCATGGCTTACAGCTTAAGAAAACTCAAATATCCTATATATCCTATATATTGTATTTATTGTATTGTATTTATTTCATTGTACATTTATTCAATGATTTAATTAATTAATTAATTATTTAATTTTGACTGTTTCAGCGTTCCATAGTTATAAACACAAAACTGTAATTAAATACAGACACAAATGCAGATGCATCAAAACATTAAATCAGATGCAGAATACAAATAGTTTAGCAAGACCAAGACCACAGAAAAGTGGTCTTGAGACCAAGACCGGTCTCGAGAACTACAAGTCTACTCCTTACTTAGTTTAGAAAACAGAAATAAATCATCAAATATATTTAAAATAACGCCAGAAAAAACATTTAAGGACTAAAATAACTATAATTTCAAGATACAATTCCACCACCGCCCACGAGGTGGCGGTAGAGAAACCAGACAGCCTGAACTCCTCACTGAAGAAGAGGCTTTCCTCTTCCCGGGTCACACGTGTGGTAAACACTAAACACGCACATGAGTCTGAGATCCCGAACATGGACTTCTCAAATAAGTGGAGAAATCTGCCCGAAGGTCCGAGTTTAAAGAACCTGACCGACGGAAACTTCGGGAAACTGAAGGACACGCAGCATGCTGCTGTTCAAAACCTGACTAAAGCTCATGTCGAGTCTTTTGACCAGGCGGTGACGGAGGGACTGGCCGAGGTGGTGCAGGTCAGTCACACTCTTTTACCAATATATACCTAACCCTAACCCTAACCCTAACTATACAGGACTGTCTCAGAAAATTAGAATATTGTGACAAAGTTCTTTATTTTCTGTAATGCAATTGGATGGATTCATTACAAATCAACTGAAATATTGCAAGCCTTTTATTATTTTAATATTGCTGATCATGGCTTACAGTTTAAGAAAACTCAAATATCCTATCTAAAAAAAATAGAATATTCTGGGAATCTTAATCAAATGCTTTATTGCAGCAATATTGCTGCAGAACAAAGAAATGCTACATTTAGTCTGGACTACCTCACCCATCAGACAATCTAGCAACAAAAATAAATATAACCATAAATATACAGGACTGTCTCAGAAAATTTGAATATTGTGATAAAGTCCTTTATTTTCTGTAATGCAAAAATGTCATACGTTCTGGATTCATTAAAAATCAACTGAAATATTGCAAGCCTTTTATTATTGTAATATTGCTGATCATGGCTTACAGTTTAAGAAAACTCAAATATCCTATCTAAAAAAAAATAGAATATTCTGGGAATCTTAATCTTAAACTGTAAACCATAATCAGCAATATTAAAATAATAAAAGGTTTGCAATATTTCAATTGATTTGTAATGAATCCAGAATGTATGACATTTTTGTTTTTGTAATTGCATTACAGAAAATCACAATATTCTAATTTTCTGAGACAGTCCTGTATATGCATCTCCAATAGATGCCGTTGCACCAAGGTGACAGAATCTGGTGATCAGCAGTTCTTCCTTTTGTTAATGTACAGTTTTGTAAACTATTTGTATTTTGCATCTGATTTAATGTTTTGCTGCATCTGCATGTGTCAGTATTTAATTACAGTTTTGTGTTTATAACGGCCTTGTTTGAATAAATATATGAATAATATTTGCATATCGTTGTGATTGATTAAGCATCAGGTCCATTTCAGTGATTACTATTCCTGACTTTTCTGAGGTGGAGGGGGGTGTTGGAGCTGGTTTTTCTGCTAGAGGACTTTGGGACTAGTTAGTAGTCGTGTCAATCCTTAAAAGCACTGGAGTCAATCCTCCAATAGTGTAGAAATAGCGGTAGTGCAGTCGCCACACATATCTGATCTCAGCTGATGGATGGAAACATTTATAGTGAGTTCAACATCATCATCCACTTCTCTGTTATTGAGCTGCAGTTGAAAACAACCTCATATGGAAACTAGCTGAACCAGGATGATGTTCTACAATCACGCAGGATCAGGACATTACTAGGTTTCTGTTTGGTCTGGAGCTGAACTAGTCTTGGTCTTGGTTTTGATACTCTCTCTGGTCTTGGTTTAGGCGGTTTCAACTACAAGTCTATCGACCAGTTTCACAGCTCTATGGTGCATCTTGTGGGAAGAAAACAGCTTCTCAGTGTAAATCTGCTGTATTTCCTCAGGCTATCCCCCCTCTCGAGTTCATGTCCAACAATGACAAGATCATGTTGAACTTCGTTGAAGCCACCATCTGCCCCCCTGCGGTCGCTAAGGGCAACATTTGCACCGAGACGAAGGTGTTTCCTGCCGAGTGTCGAGGCAGGAGATGCACCTACAGAGGAAGAGTCATGGTACAGTAACAGCTTTACATTTACACACATGCTCGCAGCACGAATGACCCGGTGTTTAATCCTGGATGATCGTTGTGTCGTCGCAGATGGACGTCTGCTGGTCCGTCAACGATGTTCCCAGAGGCGTCATCAAGCAGTCCATGGGCTTCATGCCGATCATGGTGAAGTCCAAGCTGTGTAACCTGCACGACATGTCTCCCAAAGAGCTCGTACAACATCACGAAGAAGCAGAGGTTGGTCTTATTTAAGAGTGTGATGACACTTTTATCTTATAGAGGGTATGCATTGACGTCACTTCCCCACTGGACCAGCCCCCTTACTTGCACTGAGTGGCAAAACATGAGCAAAAATGGCTGCAACTAGTGGAGAAGACGGGATAACAGCAGATTTTCGGCTTAAATTAAAGTCAGTTGGACTTGACAGTGACCCGTACAGTTACCAAGAACCAGTGGTCCATGGACATTAATATTTGGTACAGTTACCAAGAACCAGTGGTCCATGGACATTAATATTTGGTACAGTTACCAAGAACCAGTGGTCCATGGACATTAATATTTGGTACAGTTACCAAGAACCAGTGGTCCATGGACATTAATATTTGGTACAGTTACCAAGAACCAGTGGTCCATGGACATTAATATTTGGCCATGAATCCAGTTTCCTGATATTTATATGTACTTAATTTCTACGCCGGGGAAATACACGAAGCAAAGCTTGAAGGCTTACAAAAGTCTTGACGCTTGGTCCGACTTCAAGGCAGGATTTGTTGTAGAAATTAAAGTAATGAGGACACCGAACTTTATGATTTGACCGTTTAACGTTAGCTACACAAAAATCCAACATTACCTGATACAAAATGGGAACCGCAAATCCACGTTTCGGTGCCTGGAATCCAGTAGTTTCTGCGAATTGCAGAGATCCATTTGTCTTAAGTGTATTTTTCAGCAGTCTGTAAAACACTAACTCCGATTTCTTGTTAAATCTATGAGTACAGTCGATCGTACAACAGCTCTTTCCCATTTTAGATGTTTTCCAGTTACTCAAACTGAAAGTTTACGCTGCCACTCAGTCTTTCTGACACTCAGTCTTTCTGACACTCAGTCTTTCTGCCACTCAGTCTTTCTGACACTCAGTCTTTCTGACACTCAGTCTTTCTGACACTCAGTCTTTCTGACACTCAGTGGGCGAAACCCGCCCGTGAAGTCGCATCTGTGACGTAATGCGCATTCCCTCTATTACATTTGGTTTGGTTTTTATTGTTTTTTTGGTTGCCAGGTTCTTATTTATCTTCCTTTTCATCTATTACTTGGCACACCGAAATGCTGTTTGAAAGTGCTATATAAATAAAATACATTATGGAGTTTATCAAATGCATTGCTCTTAATAAATGCTGTACAAACTAAACTTAATTCATACAGGAAATGGGGGGTTATTTCATCGTGAACGGCATTGAGAAGATTATCCGTATGCTCATAATGCCAAGGAGGAACTATCCCATTGCAATGTCCAGACCCAAGTGGAAGACCAGGGGTCAGGGATACACCCAGTACGGTAAATATCATAAAAAAGATGATCCTCGGAGGAAATATCAGCACCAAAAGTAAGTTAGAGTGGCACATCATTATCATCTTTTCCTTTGTAACAGGTATTTCTATGCGTTGTGTGCGAGAGGAGCACTCGGCAGTCAACATGAACCTCCATTATCTGGAGAACGGGATGGTGATGCTGAACTTCATCTACCACAAAGAGCTCTTCTTCCTGCCCTTAGGTTTTGCTCTGAAGGTATTTATCCGTGTTGATGAAGCAGAAGCATTGTGTTGTACGATGCTGGATGTCGACTCATCTCGTCTTCTGCTCCCCTCAGGCTCTCGTGGACTTCACAGACTTCCAGATCTACCAGGAGCTGATCAAAGGCCGCGAGGACAACTCCTTTTACAAGACGTGCGTGTCGGAGATGCTGCGTGTCGTCATGGAGGAAGGCTGCACCACCCGCGGAAAAGTGCTCAACTTCCTGGGAGAGCGATTCAGGGTGAAGCTGAACCAGCCGGAGTGGCACACCAACCAGGAGTGTGCCAGGTTCCTGTTGAAGTAAGTGCTCAAGGAACATTTGATTTTTGTACATTTACAACCTGATGAACATTGATTTCTTCTCAAAATCTACTTTTTATTAATGGTTTGAGCTGTTATTGTTCTGTGAATCTTCATCATACTCATCACACATCTGTAAGGAAAGGCAAGGCAAGTTTATTTGTATAGCAGAATTCAACACAAGGTTATTCAAAGTGCTTTACATCAACATTAAAAGCGGCAAGACATAATTAAACAGTAAATAACAAATAAAATGATTAGAAGAGGTAAAATAATAAGAAGCACAAGTTGTTAAGAAGTAAGGGCAGTAGATCCAGAAGGGACATCTCATTCTCACAATGGCAAGAATTACGTTTCTATACGGTCAAAACCTAGAAAGACCGGGTCAAATACAGTATTACAAAGTAATCTGTGCCGATTTGTGCGGTGAATCAAACCAATTTGACAATTCTACGTCACAATGCCTGCATTCAGGGCTTATCCATAACTTTGCGCGGTTTTCAAAAAGTATTTAATTTAAGAGTACGCTTAAATAGTAAATAAGATGAAGACCTGGCTGTGGAGTGATGGTCATAACAGTGATGTGTGTGTAAACATCCAGCTTTTGGTAAAAATAATTGGTGCTCTCTTCTACGCAGCGAGTGCATCTGCATTCACCTGAAGTCGGACACAGAGAAGTTCTACATGCTGTGTCTGATGACCCAGAAGCTTTTCACGTTCGCCAAGCAGGAGTGCATGGAGGAGAACCCGGACAGCATCATGTGTCAGGAGGTTCTCACCCCCGGCCAGCTCTACCTCATGTTCCTCAAGGCAGGTTTACCTTCTCCCAGTCAGGGCCTCGTTACTGCAACAGCACTGTATGTGTGAAATATGTCAACTTCATCAGTGGCTTAACAACCAAATTAATCCTCTCAGGAGAGATTGACGGCCTGGTTAACTTCTGTGAAGATTGCTTTCACCAAAAGAGGAGCCAAACTGTCTGGAGGATGGAGCGATGAGAACGTGATGAAGCTGCTGTCCATGGGCACCGACTTGACCAAGTCGTTTGAATATCTCCTGGCGACCGGGAACCTCGTCTCCAAGACGGGTAAAAGATGCGCGTGAATACGCACGGCTGGTTTCAGAGGTCTGGTTTTTACCTGCGTGAAGCTGGTCCCCCCACCCCACGCAAAACTCAATATGAGTGAAAATATTCTCAATCGTTTGTGCTCCGTTAGTGCACAAAGAAATTTTGTTTGTGCT
Organism: Cololabis saira; assembly: GCF_033807715.1. Lineage (NCBI taxonomy): Eukaryota > Metazoa > Chordata > Actinopteri > Beloniformes > Belonidae > Cololabis > Cololabis saira. Next base: position 14,004,191 of record NC_084603.1, read on the forward strand.
GCTTTAGTATTTAAGATATCACGTTATATTTCAAAGGTCATTCTAAGTTCATGCAGCCCCCCCAACTTTGTCCAAAATTAAACAAAATGGTCCCGTTTGTGTGTGCTGTGTTAGTGCTGGTTTGTGCAGAAAGAAATTTCGTTTGTGGTGCTTTAGTTTTGAAGATATAACAGGTTTATTATGACACGATGACGTCACACAGCCCTCTGACTTTGTCCAAAATGGTCTCGTTTGTTTGTGCTGCGTTAGTGCTGATTATACAGGACTGTCTCAGAAAATTTGAATATTGCAATAAAGTTCTTTATTTTCTGTAATGCAATTTAAAAAAAAAAAAAAAAAAAAAAAAATGTCATACATTCTGGATTCATTACAAATCAACTGAAATATTGCAAGCCTTTTATTATTTTAATATTGTTGATCATGGCTTACAGCTTAAGAAAACTCAAATATCCTATCTCAAAAAATTAGAATATTCTGGGAATCCTAATCTTAAACTGTAAACCATAATCAGCAATATTAAAATAATAAAAGGCTTGCAATATTTCAGTTGATTTGTAATGAATCCAGAATGTATGACATTTTTGTTTTTTTTAATTGCATTACAGAAAATAAAGAACTTTATCACAATATTCTAATTTTCTGAGACGGTCCTGTATTACTTAGATCCATATTTTTGAATGTGCCACTATTGAAATGAGGACATTTCATTTACAAAAAGGGAAGAATATAAGATGAGATCTATTTTAGTTTTGGCTGAACACAATTTCAAGGAGTTTCGCTACTGGGCCACGCCATTACATGTTGAAACAGTAGCAATATCAGCTAAAATTACACACATTACTCTCAACTAAAACAGGTGCACTTAGAAAACTTAAATACTCACTTATGTTATGTTGATGCACAGAGACTCAAAACTGGGAAAAACACCCAAAGCAGGAACGTCACGCTTAGTCCTCACGAAAACGACACTTGCTTCACCGTAAACATCAACAAAGTCGGGGGGGCTGCGTGACGTCATTGTGTCATTAACCCGTTATATCTTTAAAAACTAAAGCAGCACAAACGTTTTTTTTCTCTGCACTAACGCAGCACAAACAAATGAGACCATTTTGGTTAATTTTGGACAAAGTCGGGGGGCTGCGTGAACTTAGAATGACATTTGAAACCTTTTTAAAAGGCATCAATCAGGACTAAACCAGCTGATATGACTTTGCACTAATAGGGGACAGGTTCACTTCCTAAATACTGACAAACTCCAACTGTTTTCTTGGCTTTCCAGACCTTTTTACCCCTCGTTTTCTTCATGTGTTCTAGGGCTGTGCGATTAATCGATTTTAAATCTAAATCGGATTTATTAATCAAGACGATGTTTAAAAAAGGAAAATCGATTTTCCTTTTTTGCAGCTGGCTGCATTACAGACAGAGCTCGTCTAGTCATCTTTGTTTGGTCAAGAAAATTGTAAATGTTGTCACTTTACTAAACTCACGGAGGATTTACAGTATCTTTCAATTGCACTTCATTCCCAATAGGGAAGTTTGTTTGCTATTTTTCTTTAAAAATAAAGATAAAATATTTGAAACAATTTATTCCATTGTCTTTTGTGGTTTTGCCAAAAAAATCGAAATCGAAAATCGGGTTTTCAGAGAAAAAAATTGGGATTTTATTTTTGTCTAAAATCGCCCAGCCCTAATGTGTTCAATACTTATTCCCTGTGCCATTTCACTTTATTACACATAACTTAATTTATGGACATAAATGTTTGGATTTCTTTGTATGTGTGCATTACTTGGGTTGATGCCGACATCTGATGAAGATTTCATGTCAATAGCTCAATTAGAATATGTTTTTTGAGAGAAATGTTGACGTGTTCAATACTTATTTTCCCCGCTGTATAACGTGATATCTTAAAAACTAAAGCAGCACAAACAAAATGTATTTCTGCAAAACCAGCACTAACGCAGCACAAACGATTGAGAATATTTCTACTGAGTCTTGTGTTGGGTGGGGCCAGCTTCACGCAGGTCTGGTGTTTGTGGTTAACAGAGCGGTTCCCTGCCCTCCGCAGGTCTCGGCATGCTGCAGAACACGGGCCTGTGCGTCGTGGCCGACAAGCTCAACTTCATCCGGTACCTGTCCCACTTCCGCTGCGTGCACAGAGGCGCGGCCTTCGCCAAGATGAGGACCACCACGGTCCGGAAGCTGCTGCCGGAGTCCTGGGGCTTCATGTGCCCCGTGCACACCCCGGACGGAGAGCCCTGCGGCCTCATGAACCACATGACCGCCAGCTGCGAGATCGTGGCTCAGGTGGCGCCCACCAACTCGCTGCCGGCTCTTCTCTGTTCCCTCGGTGAGAAATAACATTTATCCGAACACGGAAAGGCAGCCTCGCCTTTCCAAATGCTTTCTAGGGAGTTGAAGTGAATGTATAAAAGTAGGCCTGTGTTGAGAATATCAATTTTCTAAATCGATTCATATGTTGTTTTTTTTTTTCCTCATCATTACATTACAACTTTTAGTATTTTTTTGTTTGGACACGAGAATAACCAGTGCCATGTTTTTGCCTTTAAATATGTTTAAAGGTATGAAAACATTAAAGTTTTCAGTTATAATTGTATAAATTGTCTATATTTCTTTGCTTTATATACTGTCTTGGGGTTACATTTGCATAAAATGCTAAAAACCAAATTCTCATAAATGGAAAAAAATGAAACCAATTTCATCCGTCTCTGTTCCCTCCCTGGATCTGTTTGGTAATTCTGACCCACACGATGTTTCTGAAAGCAGTTCTATCAGCATTCTGGGATGTGATTGGTCCTCACAGCATCAAGCTGTCAATACTTGCTGTTGAATCTCAATATAATACCAGTATTAATATGTTGCATATCTACAGTCATATAATTCATGCAACAGCTGAAAAAACTGTTTTAATAACACTAACCCAAATCAGAATCGTATCGAATCAAAGCGTGATAATCCATTTTGAATCGGAATCGAATCTTGACATTTGAATCGATCCCCAGCCCTGTATAAAAGTCTTTTATGCCTGTGCCTGTAAGGCGTGACCCCGGTGGACGGATCCCCGGGCCGGGCCTTCTCAGACTGTTACTCCGTGGTTCTGGACGGAGCTGTGGTCGGCTGGGTGGAGACAGACTTGGCACCAATGGTTGTCGACTCACTGCGCAGATTCAAGGTACGTCGGCTGTGTAAAAGTATCACCTCTCACTTGGCCCTGTATGTACAAGTTATGGCGCTTTTCCACTAGTACCTACTAATCCCGACTCGCCTCACCTTGCCCTCGTTTCTTTTCAACACCCAGATGAGAAGTAGGAGGTTGGAGCGAAGCTGCTGTGACATATTTGATTGTGTGATCTAAATGAAGACAACAACACTAAAGATGTAGAACCTGGAGGAGATGATAGATGTGCTGCTGGGTCTGTGACTTGTGTTTGATACCAAGTTAAAAAATAATAGTGAGAGAAACTTCAAGTGGCGACGCTTTAAAAAAAATTTTAGTTTGTCTCGGCACTGCTGAAAAGTCAGCTGGAGCCGTGAGCAGCTATGAAGAGACAGAACTCCTGGTGGATCTGGTCGTTCCTTATCGCCCGTCTAGATCCCTTTTTAATTCTCTCCTCAGCACCAGGTTTATGAACATCTGCACCTCAGAATTGGATCATGAAACAGACTTCTGCTGCTGTTGATGGTTGAATAGAATGAAGAAGCCACGAGTCGCTCTTTCACTGATTTCCTCCTCCTGACTCAGACGTCTGACTCCAACCCCCCGACCAATCAGTGGCCTGTAGTGTGATGACGTCAGATTCAGCCGCTTAGAACCTCGGCAGAATAGTTACAGAAAAAGTATCTACTCTGCAGGCCTCCATCCGCCTCGACCCCTAGCTGAGAAGCGCAAAACCGTGGCGAGTCGAGTCACGCTGAGTAGGTTCTATTGGAAAAGCGCCATTAGACTTGTAGTCAAGACCGCCTAAACCGAGACCAGAGAGGATCAAGACCAAGACTAGTTCAGCTCAAGACTGAGACCAAAAAGAAACCTAGTTATTTAGTGATCTTGGATGAATACTTAGGATGTGTTTACCAGGGACCAAGGTTAAGACTATTAATACCATTTACAGACAACATTTAAGACCAAAAAGACACTTAAGACAAAAGTCACTAAGAAATCCAGCGCTGAGGTGGAGATTGCCATATCTGGCAGCTTCCAGCCCGAACGCGATGTAAAACCTGTGGAAATAATGAAAAAAACAGCTGAATCATACAAAAAAAAAAAAATCTGGGCAGCTTTTCCTGGTTTTTACTAAATATTTAGGAAAAATAATTAACAAAATAGTTTCCATTATGGCAGAAAAAAGTAGAAACTTAGACAATAAACTCACTGATATTATATTTGCTTTAATCTACTCAATTTAATGTTAGTCTTTGTTTGGAGCCTGAACCTTTTTTGGCTTCATTTTCTTATGACTTGAAATTTACTACACATTTAATAATTGACGGTTTTAACATAGAGAACGTATGATTTGAGCTGTTTTTTTACATTATTTCAGCGGGTTTTACATCGCGTCTGGGCTGAAACCTGTCAGATCTGGCAACCTCGACCTCAGCCCTGGATTTCTTAGTGACTGTCTTTTTGCTGTTAAATATAAAAAATATTTAGAAAACAAAAAAACTGCCTACCTGGATTTTATACGATACAAATCCCTTCGAGACCGCTCGACCAAGACCGGTCTGGAACTGCAAGTCTATACCTGATGGTTGACCTTCATCCCTGCAGGTGCTGAGAGAGAAGACGGTTCCTTCCTGGATGGAGATCGTCCTGGTTCCCAAGACGGGCAAGGCCAGTCTGTATCCCGGCCTGTACCTGTTCACGACGCCCTGCCGCATGATGCGTCCCGTCCAGAACCTGAGTCTCGGCCAGCAGGAGCTGATTGGCACGTTTGAGCAGGTATGTGTGTGACTAATGCTGGATTCACACTGAAAGCGTCAAAAATCTCCTGACGCCTGCATCGCGCTGCTTGGTAGATTCACACTAAAGTCGAGGCGGGGCTTTCAAAGTGCATATAGTCTACATATATCTATATATAGCGTGCACATCTTCAGTTTCCTATTTCACCATGGATCACACTTTGGGACGCCTTCTTTATATTTTAGCGTTATTTCCGCGTAGATAAGAGTGAGTTTGATGCTCCTTAACAAGGTTGGTCCTGGACCAACATCAACCATCAGAGCCGTTGGTCCCGGTGAAGCTGCAGTCTGTCTGCGGTGAACACTGACACAGCGGGTCGGAGCGAATTTGGTCATATTGTTGAAACTGTGTTTTGTGATTAATAAGCACGTTTTTTAATTATATTGCGTTGGATCGATGCAGCAAATAAAATCGTTGGGACCATCCAGCTCCTCAACCATCAGTTACGTGTTTCACATGAGCAGTTCAGGTAAAAACGGCAGTCAAATCAGCAAAAATGTCAGTTTGCTGGATGAAATATATTAATTCCTGATAAAATAAGTTTGTTAGTGCACAGCTATGCTCATGTGTGCATGTGAATGAGTGTACGTTTGTGTCTACATGAAAGTTCAATCTGCATTGAGGCTTCTCGCTTTGGGAATCCCGGTCTGTGATTGGACACTGCCTGGATGTCATATCTCGTCTCGTATGTCTGCTGGTGTCCGATTCTGTGTCTAGCATTAATTTGCCGCAGGGATGAATGGTGGAAATTTAGCCTCTGGCTACAATCATGCATATTACACATGTGTTTATAAATATGTACGGTCCCTGTTCAACAAATAAAGTACATTGATTGATTGGTGGAGTGTCCTCTCTGTCGTCCTGCAGCTCTACATGAACGTGGCGGTGTTTGAGAAGGAGGTTGAAGCCGGCGTCACCACGCACCAGGAGCTGTTCCCTCACAGCATGCTCAGCGTGGTGGCCAACTTCATCCCTTACTCCGACCACAACCAGAGTCCCAGAAACATGTACCAGTGTCAGATGGGTGAGTCACGGCCGCCGCGACAGTGTCATATATCTTCAAATCCTGTCTCTGCAATTTCTGGTCTCTTGTTCTCCTTCCAGGTAAGCAGACGATGGGTTTCCCTCTGCACTCCTTCATGGACCGCTCCGATAACAAGCTGTACCGGCTCCAGACGCCCCAGAGCCCCCTGGTCCGGCCGTACATGTACGACCACTACGACCTGGACAACTACCCGAGCGGCACCAACGCCATCGTGGCCGTCATCTCCTACACCGGCTACGACATGGAGGACGCCATGGTGAGGATTAAAGGGTGTAATAGTGTTTTAGTTCTATTCACTTGGTGCAGGCTGTCTACAGGTACATTTAAGACCAAAAAGAGAAGTCACTGAGAAATCCAGCGCTGAGTTCGAGGTTGCCACATCTGGCTGACAGGTTCCAGCCCAGGCGTGATGTAAAACCCGCCAAAATAATGAAAAAACTGACAGAATCATACGTTCTCTGTTAAAACCGTAAATTATTAAATGCTGAATAAATTTAAAGTCATAAGCAAATGAAGCCAAAACAGTTCAGCCTCCAAACAAAGACTACAATTAAATTAAGTAGGTTAAAGCAAATATAATATCAGTGAGTTTATTGTGTACGTTTCTACTTTTCTCTGCAATTAATGGAAATTTTCTGTTAATAATTTTTCCTAAATATTTAGTAAAAACCAGGAAAAGCAGCCCATATTTTATCAGCGCAAATATGTATTTTTTAGCCTAATTGGGCTGAAACTTGCCCAACCTGGCAATACAGATTTAGAAACTAAGCAGGAGATTCTCCTCAAAAAATTGAAATAAACTTTTTAATGATGACTGGCTACATTCCCTCTAAATTTAAGACCCTTGGATTGAGATTTAAGCCAAATTAAGACATTTAAAGGCCTTATTTTAGCAAAAATTTAATTTAAAACCCACCAAAATAAGGAAAAACCAGCCCAAATCATACATAAATGATTACATTTCAAGTTATAAGCAAATGAAACTTCACAACACCAATAAATAGCCCCAAAAAGTTCAGGCTCCAAACAAAGACTACAATTAAATTGAGTAGATTAAAGCAATTAAAACATCATTGAGTTTCTACTTTTTTTCTGCCGTAATGGCAACTTTTTTGTTGATAATTTCTCCTAAATATTTAGTATAAACCAGGAAAAGCAGCCCAAATATATATTTTTCAGCCTAATTGGGCTGAAACTTGCCCAACCTGGCAACACAGATTTAGAACCTCCTCAGGAGATTCTCCTCAAAACGATGAAAATATACTTTTTAATGATGACTGGATACATTCCCTCTAAATTTAAGACACTTGGATTGAGATTTAAGACATTTAAAGGCCTTATTTTAGCAAAAATGAAATTTCAAGACTTGTTAAGGACCCGCGGCCGCCTCGTGGTGGGAATGAAATGCTGATGCTCTTCTTGATCTTGTTAGATTGTGAACAAGTCGTCGTGGGAGAGGGGCTTCGCCCACGGGAGCATCTACAAGACGGAGTTAATCGACCTGGCGGAGAAGATGAAGGGAGTGAACTGCGTGGTGTTCGGGGTGAAGCCGGGAGACCCGAAGGTGAAGGACAGACTGGACGCTGACGGTCTGCCTCACATCGGGGCGACGCTTCAGTACGGAGACCCGTTCTACAGCTACATCAACCTGAACACGGGACAAACCTTCGTCAACTACTACAAGTACGTGTCGTCAGCTTTTAACTTTTTACTAGGGCTGGGGATCGATTCAATTGTCAAGAATCGATTCAGAATCGATTATCAAGATTTGATTCGATCCGATTTGGGTTACAGTTATTAAAACAGTTTTTTGAGCTGTTGCATGAATTATATGACTGTGTAGTTATGCAACATATTAATATTAGTATTATATTGAGATTCAACAGCAAGTATTGGCAGCTAATGATGCTGTAAGGACCAATCAGCTCCCAGAATGCTGATGGAACTGCTTTCAGAAACATCATGTGGAGCAGAATTACCAAACAGATCCAGGGAGGAAACAGAGACGGATGAAATCGCTGTTATTTTTCTGTCTATTTCGGTTTAGAATTTTTGAGAATTTGATTTTTAGCATTTCATGCAAATGTAACCCGAAGACAGTATATAAAGTAATGAAATGTAGACAATTTATGCAATTATAACTGAAAACTTTAATGTTTTCATACCTTTAAAACATATTTAAAGGTAAAAACATGGCACCAGTTATTCTCGTGTCAACAAAAGATTCATTTTTTAGGCATAAACTAAAAAATACCAAAAGTTGTAATGTAATGATAAAAAATCGATCTTTAGACATATGAATAGATTTTTAGGAATTAATATGAGAATTGATTTAGAATCAGAATTTTTTTTTTTTTTTTTCAACACAGGCCTTCTTACCTGCTGGACTCTACTGCCCTTATTTTTTAACAACTTGTGCTTTTTATTATTTTACCTCTTTTATTATCATTTTATTTGTTATTTAAGCGTACTCTTAAATACTTTTAATGCGCAAAGTTATGGATAAGCCCTGAATGAAGGCATTGTGACGTAGAATTGTCAAATTTGTTTGATTCACCGCACGAATCGGCAGATTACTTTTGTAATACTGTATTTGACCCGGTCTTTGTACGTTTTGACCGTATAGAAACTTAATTCCTGCCATTTTAAGAATGTGATGTACCTACTGCCCTTACTTTAACATTTTTTTTTTTTACTTTTTATTATTTTACCTCTTCTTATCATTTTATTTGTTATTTATGTTTTAATTGTGTCTTGCTGCTTTTAATGTTGATGTAAAAGACTTTGAATTACCTTGTGTTGAATTGTGCTATACAAATAAACTTGCTTTACTTTTTACTTGACTTTACTCAACGGAGACGACTCAGTAAACCAGCGTTCTTGTGTTTTCCAGGAGCCAGGAGGCCTGCGTCGTCGACAACATAAAGGTCTGCAGCAACGACGCCGGCTCGGGCCCGTTCAAGCGCGTCTGCATCACGGTGCGAGTGCCGAGAAACCCAACCATCGGAGACAAGTTCGCCAGCCGCCACGGCCAGAAGGGAATCCTGAGCCGCCTCTGGCCGGCGGAGGACATGCCCTTCACGGAGAGCGGCATGGCGCCGGACATCCTGTTCAACCCGCACGGCTTCCCCTCCCGCATGACCATCGGCATGCTCATCGAGAGCATGGCGGGCAAGTCGGGCGCCCTGCACGGCCTGAGCCACGACGCCACGCCCTTCACCTTCTCCGAGGAGAACTCGGCGCTGGAGCACTTCGGCGAGATGCTGCGCGCCGGCGGCTACAACTACTACGGCACGGAGCGGCTGTACAGCGGCGTGAGCGGCCTGGAGCTGGAGGCCGACATCTTCATCGGCGTCGTCTACTACCAGCGGCTGCGGCACATGGTCTCCGACAAGTTCCAGGTGAGGACGACGGGAGCGCGGGACAAGGTGACCAACCAGCCGGTGGGAGGGAGGAACATCCAGGGAGGAATCCGCTTCGGGGAGATGGAGCGCGACGCCCTGCTGGCCCACGGCTCGGCCTTCCTGCTGCACGACCGGCTCTTCAACTGCTCCGACCGCTCCGTGGCGCAGGTCTGCGTGGACTGCGGGAGCCTGCTCTCGCCGCTGCTGGAGAAGCCGCCGCCGTCCTGGTCGGCCACGCGCCACCGCAACACCGTCTGCACGCTGTGCGGCAAAAGCGACGCTATCGCGTCCGTGTCCGTTCCCTACGTCTTCCGCTACTTCGTGGCCGAGCTGGCGGCGATGAACATCAGAGTCAAACTGGATGTTAAGTGAGTTTTGCAAAGAGGACGAGGAGGAAAGTGTCGGTCTGCTCGCTGGGCTTCGTTTACAAAACCTGACTCTATTCTAAAAACTTTATGAAGATGGATACAAGAAAAACATTGAGCTCCATGCAAGAGTATTTTTATATATATAATCAGCCTGAATGCTGAGATGCCTGTGATTGAATGTGGAGTGTTTAATAAAAAAAAAAAATGGTAAAAGTGAAACACTTTTCTTCTTGGAGGCTGATTTATAAAGCTGGTACAGTTCTCATTAACAATAACATCTGTGTTGGTAAAACGTGACTGTCACGAGTAAAAAAAAAAACATGCTTGGGTTTGCAATTCTTTTTTTTTTCTTTTTTTTTTTAAATCGCACCTAAAAATTGCTGAGAAAAGCCCTCAACTTGAGGTGTTTTCCTTTTAAATTCATTACATTATTGTGGCTGATCAAAACATTGATATATAACAAAAAAAGTGGCTTTATAAAGTAATTTTTTTAACAGACTTGAACAGATGTAAAAACTTTCTCCAGCCTCTCGAGAAAGAGAGAGCCTTACTTTATACAAGTAAAGTTAGAGATTTAACAATAGATTAAGCGATTTAAAAAAAAACAAAAAAAAAAACATAACATGCTAAGTATGCCTGTAATTAATTAATTTCAATTAACGCTCTAATTTGACACCCTTGGTTAAAGCATTTAGTGGTGATATAAAAATGTATCACACAGTGACAGCCAATCAACGTCCACTTCAAGGTGTGACTACCATTGTTTGCCGCCCACAACTCACACACAGATTTCAAAATAAAGGCAACTCGCAAACAGAAAAAGTAAAGTCACAGATTAAAAATTAAATTAAACAAAAAAAAAAACAAAAAACAAGCTACGTATGCTGTAATGCGCTAATTTGATACCCCTAGTTCAAGTATTTAGTGGCAGCAAAATATACCAGAGTTCTGCATGAAAATGGTCCACTTTGTATTGTTTAAATCTTCGTAGTAAAAAACAAAACATCCCACTTAAACTGACAGTTATTCACTTATTGAAGTTGAGCTAGAACTTCTGGCAGGTCAAACACAGCACAAACACAGATTTCAAAATAAAGGCAATTCGCAAACAGAAAAAGTAAGTTAGAGATTAAACAATACCGGTAGATTAAACGATTAAAAGAAATGACGTGCCAAATATGCCTGTAATTAATTAATCACAATTAATGAACCAATTTGACACAGTTGGTTAAAGTATTTAGTGGCGGCAAAATATAAAAGTATAAAATTAAAGTTAGAGATTAAATAGATTAAACGATTAAAAAATAACGCGCTAAATATGCCTGTAATTAATGAATTAATTAATCGCAATAAACAACTCACACACAGGAAGCCCACTGCACAAACATTACTTTATCAAAATAAAGGCAACTCGCAAACAGAAAAAGTAAAGTTACAGATAAAAATTCGATTAAATGATTAAAAAAAGTAACGCGCTAAATATTAATCACAATTATAATTACATATTAATTAATCGCAATTAACATACTAATTTGACACCCTTGGTTCAAGTATTTAGTGGCAGGAAAATATACCAGAACAAAATGCATTTTTAGTATAAAATATATATCATATATTTTAATATATATATATATATTTTTTTTTTAGAGGCTGATTTATAAAGCTGGTACAGTACTCGTTAATAACATTGTGCTAAATATGCCTGTAATTAATTCATTGCAAATAACAACTCAGACACAGGAAGTCCACTGCACAAACAGATTTCAAAATAAAGGCAACTCGCAAACAGAAAAAGTAAAGTTACAGATTAAAAATTTGATTAAACGATTAAAAAAGTTTGAGTATGCGATTAATTAATTCCGCTAAATATGCCTGTAATGAATTGCAATTAACGCGCTAATTTGACACCCCTAGTTCAAGTATTTAGTGGCAGCGAAATATACCAGAAGAAAACAGTTCTGCATGAAAATGGTCCACTTTGTATTGTTTAAATCTTCGTAGTAAAAAACATCCCACTTAAACTGACAGTTATCCACTTATTGGAGTTGAGCTAGAACATGTGGCAGGTCTAGGACGGTTGGGATGGAGTAGTCAGGCTTCGCCGGACCGTCTAACACGGCACCATCGTTGTTGATCCAAACCGTGGCTCTGACCCCGGCGGTGACGCCCCCCAGGATGTCCGTGTCCAGAGAGTCTCCCACCATCACGCAGTCCTGCGCCGCCACCCCCAGCAGCTGGAAACACAACGTGAAGATGGAGAGGAACGGTTTCTGTTCCGGGTGCTCTCCTCCGACTACGACGGCGTCAAAGAACTCCTCACAACCGACGGCCTCCACTTTCTCCCTCTGAGTCTTGGTCTCTCCGTTGGTCAGCAGCAGCAGCTTGTAGCTGCTGCGCAGCAGCTTCAGCAGGTCTCGTACTTCAGGAGACAGACTCAGGACCTCCAGACGGCTGGTCTTCCACCGGTCGTAGCACTGAGCTGCCAGAGAAGGCCCGGGGCAATGACCCAAGGTCTCAGTAATACTTTCCTCCCAGTGACGCACTCGGACTTCATCTATGGATCTGCCAGAGGAGGAATCGAACTCCTCATGTAGGAGCTTCTGCTTGAATTTACCACAAATGCTGCGGACGGTGTCGTCATCGATGTCCAGCGTGGTCTTCAAAAAGTCACTCGTCTGAAAGAGTCACAGAAACAAGTTACCTTAAAACACATATTTCCAGTTCAGGAGTTACTCATAACATGGTTTAAAGTTCAATATTCAAACTTCAAAAAAGAGCAATAACCATTGTAAATTAAAGCTGCAAGCGCGAACAGGCCCTCGCGCGTGCAATTTTCACCAATAAAGGTCATGGACTCAAAACTAAGTCCGATGACACCACCCATAACTCTGTCAAACCATTCAAAAGTTATGCCAGAAAATAGGGACAACCAATCAGAAAAAGGGGCTAATTTGCACCAATTAAGGTCAAGGACTCAAAACCGAGTCCGATGACACCACCCACGACTCTTTATGTCAAACCATTCAAAAGTTATGGCAGAAAGTAGGAACTATCAAATATAGACCAATCAGATGAAGGGGGGGGGGGCGCGCTTTTTGGCGTCTATCGTCGCCACGGTAACGCTTTTGACTGAAAAATAATGCGCATTGTCGCAGAATGGAGACGCATATTTTGATGTATAACACACCTGGGTGTACGTTACGGTTCGGGCGAAGAAACGGCCAAAGAAATGGCAAAAATTGCGCCAAAATTACACGATTAATTCAAAATGGCCAACTTCCTGTTCGGTTTCGGCCATGGCGCCAAGAGACTTTTCTTTAAGTTGCGACATGATACAGGTGTATACCGATTTTCGTGCATATACGTCAAACCTTCTTGTTGGGCTTGAGGCACAAAGTTTTCTAGGGGGCGCTGTTGAGCCATTTTGCCACGCCCATTAATGCAAACCATTAAATATCAAATTTTTCGCCAGGCCTGGCTTGCGTGCAAAATTTGGTGACTTTTGGGGCACGTTTAGGGGGAAAAAAAGGCCCTAATTCGTAGGAAAAATTAAAACGAGCATACAATAGGGCCTTCGCACTTTCAGTGCTCGGGCCCTAATAAAGCGGCCTTTAGAGAATCAACAAACCCACTCTTCATCAAACTGAGAACACACAAATTTAAGGATCTGGTCGACTTCAAAACTTTACAAATCATGCACTAAGCAAATCATCATCAGTTGCCACAAGACATCCAGAAGTTGTTTCAAATAAAAGAAAATAAACACAATCTCAGGGGAATGTGTCATTTCCCAAAACAGCATGTATGAACAAACATCAAAACCCATTGTGTATCAGTGAAGGGAGTTAATTTGTGGAACAACTGCAAAGATGAAATGAAATCATGCAAATCACCCAGTCAGTTTAAACAAATCTTTAAAATCAATACTTTTAATCGATACAAAATGGAAAATAGACACATGAACTGACAGCCAGTGACCAAAGTGCCTTGCTCAGCTGAACCACTTTTACTATCGGAGTTCTGTGAAATGAAGAAATTGTAAAAACAGAACATTAGAAGGGGTAGGACTCAGAACGTTTTTTGAAACTTCATCCTACACCCTTTCAAACAGGAAATATTTATCTACATATAGATTTGTCTCTTTAATTTGCTTTGTTTTGCTTATGTTTTTTTTTTGGTATATACATTTTATGTATTCTGATTATTTTTTGTTTAACCTGTTTGAGTAAATAAATCCAAAAATAAAAAAGTGGTTTCAGGCACCAGACTGTGCTGGGAGTTGTTGAAAGAATCCTTGTTTTGGGAATTCTTTGTTAAAGTAAATGTGCACAATGAATAAATATTCAGGTTTGATGAAGATTAGACATCTGTATTTTGGGATATAAGACATTTACAAAGAAAAATACACATTAAATGACAGAATAACAGGTGTGGAGTGGCAGGTACATTTTATTTTCAGTTATTAAAATAAATATAAAGACTACTAAAGAGAAAAAGGTGATTGAAAAAAAGCAAACATTTATTACGTTACTATGTGACACGACTGCCCGTTATTGTTGTTGGCAAAACCTTCACATGGTTGTTATGTTAAGAGCTTAAGGAGAAGATTAAAGTTGACACTATTTCTGGAGATCTTTTTGAAATTTCTGAAACATTCGTCTTCTTGGTTACAAGAAACAAACAGAAAAAGGTATTCAATCAATGTCACAGATCTGAGCAATCCACTTAAAACGTGCAGTACGTGCATCAAGGCTTGAAACCAGATTTAAAAGATGGATAACTTTTCCTGATCTGGATCTGTGACGTCATCAGTCTCTGAACCGCTCAGTGGATGACATAGTTTCAGAAACTGATTGTTATTTAAGTTTTTAAGTTGTTAGCCACTACTGACACGCAGATATCTACTTTTGAGCACTTTTTCCTCATGTGCCCCCTTTAAAATACCCATAAATAGTCAAATTGAAGTGGATAGTGGATAGTAAAATTGAAGCATTATGTTGTGAACATGGGGTTTTAGAATATCAAAATATAGAAATATACTAAACAGGGATTTAAGTGTTTTTTAAACCCATTAAATTACACCTTGTCTGATGGTAAGTCAGTCAATAATGACTTTTTTACCGTCCTTTTTTTTTTTTTTTTATAATTATTATTGACAGATATATACAGGAAAAAGGTACAAAACTTCAGGATAAAATACAGTTACAAATTAAGGACAGTAAATTATATATCAAAATAAAATAGAAACAGGGTGCTTGCTCTTTTTCCAAATTAAAATTCCAGACTTTTCCCAGACCTTTTTAAAACTGATATTTTTTTTCCCAAGACCTTAACTTTACGTACTTGTATACTTGTGTGCCTACTGCCGACTTCATTGGTTGAGATTGTACCAATTGTGTTTATTAGAAATGTTTGTTAGAATTTTTTATAGCCTAGTATTCAATGAATGCATTATTCACAGTAAATTATGTTTTTACTGATGAAAACGTTTCAAAACATGAAAATCACAAGTACATGAATTTCACATTTTCACAATGCCTTTGAGCATACTGTAAAATTCTACCATACATTTTTTCCCCATACTTTATTAAGACTTTCACACAAAATTCAAGACTTTTCAAGGTTTGGAAAACAGTGTTTCAAAATTCCATACTTATTAAGACTTTCAAGACTTGCGCAAGCACCCTGAGAAAGCTTGAGGTTTAAGGACGAAAAATAAATAAATTAAAAAAAAAATCAGGAAATATTATATTTTTCACATAAGCTTCTCGTTTTAACCGCTTTGAGGTTTATGCTCTGTTTAAGACTGTCTGAATATGATATTAAAATAGCTTTGAGAACAATTATATTTTTACGTTGGCTAGGAGATTTAGTACAGTGAATATGATATTTAGCAATAATTAAGAGAAGGTTGATAAAATATACGTTGACTGGGTTTGTCATATCATTTTTTGATACACCAAATAGTACATGTTGGATGCTCAACTTAAAGAAAGAATCAACTTTAGCATTTATAAAATGATTAAGGTCAATCCAGAGAACATGAGTATATGTGCAATTCCAGAATAAGTGAGATATTGTATTGATAACAGAGTGTGTCAATGTTTATCTTATATTTAATAAGATTAGTCTTGACTGGATAGAATCTATGAAGTATTTTAAAAGTAACCTCTCTTACTTTGTTTGTAATAATACATTTTCTTGACAAGACCCATGTGTTTTTCCAATTTATCTCATTATATAAGTTATTTCAATAGAAAACTGCTGCAGGTTTAGAAACAATATCTCTCTGTATAATATACCTAATACAATGATTTGTATCTTTATCACTTAGTAAAGGGCAAATATTAGCAACATATGGGTCAAAGACGTATAAGGCCTTTGAGTAGCCCATTTTTAAAATACTTAAAATAAAGATATTTTTGGCCATTTTCCAAACATTTGAAATGTAGTGTACACATACATGTATGTGAAAACTTCAAACAAAGGTATTTTAGTGTTTTTAAACCTTTAAACCGTCATTTGGGGCGACCATTTATCTCAAAATTAATAGATTTCCATAACAAAATTTATATTTTAATAAGTATCAGTAATTAAATTAACTGTTCAAGAAAGATAGACACATTTTTCCTTTCATTTTTTGAAAACCATTTTTAAATACATTCTATCCATAATGGCAGTGTCACCCTCTTACTTACTCTAAAATTCATAAAACTGATTTAAAATGTGTACAAGGTGTATCCACTTATGCATGCTATACCAATAATTTATATTTGAACCAAAACTGATAGACATTCAATTTTGAATTTGATACAGAATTGCCATTTGTTGGTTACCCCACATGACAGGTGGTCACCCCACATGATGCTTTCAAGTTTAATCAAATATAACAGGCTAACAGTTAGCTATATGATCTAAGCTAGCTACTTCTCACCACATATCACTAACAAATTTACCTTCAAAATATAGATTTGCAAATAAAACGAATTATTTACAGTTTTAGGGTGGTCACCCCACATGATATCAAAATGTGACGTATACACTGCAGCAGTTAGAAAGAGGATTTATTTGTAAAGGAGAGAGAGACTACTGACATGCAGGTTGTCTCTCTGGGACCCTCATGGAGTAACTGGCTGATGCAACATCCTCTTTGAGATGATTGTCAATATAAAAGTCCCTCAATTGTATTTTTTTCATGGTCACCCCAGATGATAATTCAGACAATGAACATATTCGGACAAGATTAGTTTGTGTATTATGATTGAAATGTGTGTACAAATGTTCCATAACTTTGTCAATAAATCTAAAACAAGTTTGAAAGTATGCCCAATAGGGCAAGCATTATTTTTAAATTGTTTGAATGTGATTTAAAACCAGTTGTCCAAACAGAAGTCAAGGCCGGACGGTCACCCCACATGATGTTTTCACACTTCAGATGGCAGAAAATGACCAATAACCAACATGTTTAAATAAAATAAGAGTGGGCACATGTAGAAGGAACGTATTAGACATACATGTTATATTTTTTATTAATTTTTATGTTTATTATTAGGTAAAAAGTTCCATCGGACAGAAAAAGTAAGCGTCACGTCTTTGACCCATATATGTCTGCAGGATTTAACCTTGGAATATTACAATGTCTACCTTTAGGAGCAAAACACAGTAACCTTCTAGCAGCGTCTGGTGTTGTATCAATCACAATTGAATATTCTCTATCAGTAACAGGAAAACCATAGATTGAAAGAAATTCTTCATAATTGAGTAATTGACCATTGTCATTCAATAGTTGACTAACCAGTAAAATATTATTATCAACCCATTTCTTAATATTTAAAGATTTGTTTTTTAATCTAATATCTTGATTGTTCCAGATTAAATATTGGTGGGGAGAGAAATTGTGTGTGTACATCATGGACCAGGATAATAGAAGTTGGCTGTGAAAGTTAGATAGATTCACAGGTAATTTGGAAATATTGTAGTTACATCTGAGCAGAAAATTTAGTCCTCCTAATAAATTAAACACATGGGCAGTAATAAAGTTCCAAATTGAGTTGGAATTTTTCAAGAAAAGTTTGATCCATTTGACCTTGAAGGAAGCATTTAGGGAAGTGAAATCTAAGACATTAAGGCCGCCAGAGCATAACTTGTTTATCATCACATCTTTCTTAATATAATGCATTTTCTTTTTCCAAATAAAATTGAATAAAATGTTGTCTATTTTTGTGCATACCGTATGTCTTTTGAAACATCAAGAGCCATAGCTGCATATATAATTCTGGAGAGGCTTTCAACTTTAGCTACTAAGGATCTTCCAGTAATGGTCAAATCCCTCTGAAGCCAAAGATTAAATCGCTTTTGGACTGAGGCTTATTTACTGTCCTTGGTCCACTGGTGCAGTCAGAACCACCTGGAGCTGAACCCGCTCAAGACTGTGGAGATGACAGCGGACTTCAGGAAAACCTCCAGACTCAGAGACAGTTTCTTCCCCCGAGCTGTTGCTCTGATGAACTCTCATCACTCATAGAGTCTCAGAGAATCAATCACCGTGCAATATACTGTAACAATGCACCTCCCAATAATCTATTATATATCTACCTCATTCTGCTGCCCCGCTCACCTTTTTAATTGTATATTTGTTATTAAGAGCTATCATTACCATGTCTACCCCAGTACTGCTGCACCTTTCACTTTTTTAATTGTCAATATGTTAATAAGTGCCACATTGTTTATTTACTGTACATTTGTTATTTACTGTTGCTACTTCAATTCAATGGCAATGTTCAAACTTGGCCAATAAAGCTGATTCTGATTCTGATCAGGATTCAACCTTTAGGAGCAAAACAGTAACCTTCTAGCACCATCTGGTATTGCATCAAACACAATTGAATGTTCTCTAGCAGAAACAGGAAAACCATAGATTGAAAGAAATTCTTCATAATTGAGTAATTGACCATTCTCATTCAAAAATTGACTCTTATTTACAGTCCTTGGGGCTAAGCTGACGTCACCAAGAACCAACAGAGGTTTTATTCTAATATGACACCAATAATCTTCATCACCTTTTGAATCGCCACTTCCCCAGCCTGTCTCGTTTCAATGAGAGTGTTATCCAGGTCAAATAATATTGCTTTTACAGCTTTTCCGTCCATCTCGTTTGCTCATTCAACATTCACTACCGCAACGCCATGCCCGAACGCGGAAGTACCGCCAGGTGAAAGGCATCATGGGAGTTGTAGTTTTCACAGAGAGCGTTCTGCCATTGCGATCTTCTTCATCTAGATGGCGACATTAAATAAAGATGGATATTGTTCCGGTGGACTATTAGATTGTATTAACTATGTATCATAAACTTGAGACGATGCTTTAAACTAATTAGTCACCCATGACTAACATTTCAGCAGCTCCACCTGGCACTTTTACATTTTTAAAATACCTTTCCCATGATGTGTTTGCATTAGTCTGCATCATTATTATATTTTTATAGCCTTTTAAACAAAAGGTGAAAAAAACCTATAATTATTGACATTGGTATGACAGTAAATAATCAGTTGGAAGTTTATTTATCCGTCTGCAGAATTGCATTTTCACATACAATGTTTTGTTTCTTTTTCTCCCCTGAGTAAGTCCTTCCTTTATGACTCGTGTCTGGAGCCTGACTTACCCACAAGAATGACTTTCTGAGATTTGATCATGACCAAACAGTGCAGGAAACATTATCCTCACTTCCTTACGTGACTCCTTATCATGCATATCGCCAATTTAAACACATATTCCGTGACACGCAGTCTTTCAAAAATAAAAAAACATACCTCAGTTCTTATGCAACCTGTCCTTTAACTCTGTTTCTTATCTGGCTGCGAGCCAGTGGTTCACACGCAACTCTGTGCAGGCTTGTTGGACTGCTATGCTTAAAACCAACCATACATCACGACTACTCTTTCTCACATTACCACGGTATTATGATGGCAGTGCAGGTACTTGAGTCAAGAAAAATGTTGCTTAATTATTTCAAAAAACTTTGGAAATGGCTAATGAGATTTGTTATTTCCAGGACAAATGACAGCTGTTGCCTATAAGAGAAGGATGTTCTAGTTTAAATGACAGACTGCAGTAAATAAACCCAAAACAAAACCATTTTTTTCTCCAATATTTAAAAAGGGAAGTGAAACATGAACGGTGGATGTGCAAAACTTACGTGGAATTTCCCCTCATTTGTGGCAGGGGGGAGAAGGAGGTAGATGCTTGTGTGACATTTCAGGAAAGTGGAGGCATCTTAAGGACGAGGTTGTGTGTGTTTGTCTGCACGACACCGTTCTGTTTCTGTGTGGGAGGTTGAGGTTGCTCCGAGTCGCACGCCATCTCTCAGCTGGCCAAGACTCCCCTGCGAGGGGATTCATCATGCATCACTTATCAAGGGAGCACTTTGTCCAAACACCTTGTCATGACTTTTGTGACCGTGTTTTGGTTTAGGGAGGTCAATGTTGTTGATATATGATCTTTCTGTGATTGCATGTTGCACATTTGTCAAAATTGGTTCCAGTTTCAGGTAATCTGCACAAAGTAAAACCTCAAATCAAGTGGAATCTTTGATTTGATTTTTTTTTTTTAATTTTATTTTTATTTTGTGCTTGTAAAAGACAACAATTAAAAGAGAAGATAAGAAAACAAAACAAAGCAAACAAAAAAAACAACAAAACAAAGAATTTCCTACTTTAACACTTAATATCTTAATTTACACGCGCAGGAAGAAGTGTAAACTTTTTTTTGTGTTTTTTAAGTGTAAACTTATTTAATCCTACCTCCATTCACTAATAATTTATTAACAAGTATTTATAATAACTAACTATACTATAATTATACTCACACACTGTACTCACACACTTACCTATACATAAATACACATAGTAGAGTATTTTATATATATTTGTACACACATGCCCATATAAATATTTATATAAATATACTTATATAAATATACTTATTTGCACCATACTATCTATATTAACTATATTAACTCCATCTGCTCTATATCTATATATATATATATATATATATATATATATATATATATATATATATACATACACACATATACATATACATACACCCATACATATATATATACATACATACATACACACATACATAGCTGCACATTTCTGTACATAAATATAAACAAATCTTCCCATTCCTTGACATTTGTCAAGTTTGTTCCCGTTTCACGGCTATAAAATGAGACCAGTCACGAGGAAAGAGTTCACTACCTGGTAATCCAGCTTTTTTGGATTATTTGTTTGTTTAGTTTTTCAGGTAATCTGGACAAAGTAAAACCTCAAATCAAGTAGAATCTTCAATTTTATTGTCCAGAGCTTGTCGCACAGCAGACATGTATTATCAGAAATGTGTTTACAATATAAAATTCCCCTAAAAAGATTTAGTTAATTGTAATTTACAACTATACACAACATTTCTCATCTTGTGACGCTGCTTTGGCAGAAGAAAACAGAGAAAACTGCGAGCTCGTCTATTCCTTCTCCGTTGAGGTGATCCATCACACCTTATCGATGATACAGAGACAAATTGTAGCCGCAGACACGTTCACACACACATTCACACACACATTCACACACACGCACACACACATAGATGTGAGATGTTATCAAGGGAAAGGGAATGTATGACCTAGAGCCTGAATAGAGCTGGTGTGTCCAACGGCACCTCTCACGGTAACAGGAGGAGAATGGCAACTTGCACGTACGCCCAAACAAAAACAGCACGATCCGGGCAGGATGGTGTCGTTTAAGTTGTGCAATTCTCCCCACCATCAAGAAACATCCTTTTCCGCAAAGTTAATGTAAATTGTCTGGTATGGGCCCAGTGTCTTATTGCTAAATCTTTGCATTTGTTTCAATAACGTTTATCAGCGGTCCACATTTGTTGACTGTGAGGAAATGCAGTGAACATTTGTATTTGTGTTTTTGTGGATGGATATCAGCAGAGTTGTTGATACAGTCAGAGCTGCTGCTCCTGAGGAGACAGGACCTCCCACGGCTGCGTGGCAGGTTGCCAGGGCTCCCTGTAGCCCCCGTCTCCGTGCTGATACACCTGAGTTCCCCTGACCGGCCACTGAACCAGCGCCACAGCAGGAGGCGGGCCGACTCTGCCAGGGGAGGATAGAGAGGCCGAGCCCACGCCGGCGCGGCCCTGGCTGGAACAAGCAGGCCGAGGGAGGGAGCTGGGCACTCATGGGGGGCTGGAAACTTGGAAAAAAGGCTTAAGGCAGGAAGAAATATTCATAAAATGTGTGTGATTTTTGTAAAGGGCTCATTTCAACATCTACAGGACTGTCTCAGAAAATTAGAATATTGTGATAAAGTTCTTTATTTTCTGTAATGCAATTAAAAAAACAAAAATGTCATACATTCTAGATTCATTACAAATCAACTGAAATATTGCAAGCCTTTTATTATTTTAATATTGCTGATTATGGCTTACAGTTTAAGATTAAGATTCCCAGAATATTCTAATTTTTTGAGATAGGATATTTGAGTTTTCTTAAGCGGTAAGCCATGATCAGCAATATTAAAATAATAAAAGGCTTGCAATATTTCAGTTGATTTGTAATGAATCCAGAATGTATGACATTTTTGCATTACAGAAAATAAAGGACTTTATCACAATATTCTAATTTTCTGAGACAGTCCTGTAAATAAAAGTGTTTTATGAACTAACAATGACTTGAGCTTTTCAATGACAATTAAATATAGATAGATAGATACTTTATTAACCCTGATGGAAATTCAAATAGTAATAGTAATACTAATTCAGATTCATAGGTTATTTTAAAGAATCATTAAAAATTATGGCCAGATTTATCTAAGATTTGAGAAGTGTACCTGGTAAAGTAATTATTAAATCTAGGCCTCATGTGTTAACAACTTGCGCTTTTTATTATTTAACCTCTTTTCTTATCATTTTATTTCATTTTATTTGTTATTTACTGTTTAATTGTGTCTTTCCGCTTTTAATGTTGATGTAAAGCACTTTGAATAACCTTGTGTTGAATTCTGCTGTACAAATAAACTTGCCTTGCCTTACAGAATGGATGGAAACCCCTGAATTAAATAAACTACTAATCTATAATGAAATATTACGTTATGAAGGAGTAATGTTTAACTATGTCAAACTATGTAAATTTAAATCTACCTTTTATTAATTATGCCATATTTTTATTGTGTAAAGCACCTTAAATTGCCTTGTTGTGTTTTACAAATAAACTTGCCTGGTTAAACCATATTACATGATTCTTATTTCAGTGCCATCAACATCACCTCCCATAACAAAGTAAACTAAATTATGTTATTTTATTTTATCTAATAATCGGGGAAATAAATACGTTGAAATAATTTGATTTAATCAAATTCAATTTAATTGATGGGGGCAGGTTGCAGGGGCAAAAAATAACAAAACAAAAAAAACATGCAGCATTTTCTTTTGTTTGGTTGCTTCTAGCACTATTAAAGCTTCACAAAAAATACACATTTCTTTGCAAGAAAATTACATGCTACAGATATTTTCATAGTTTAATATAGAAGATTGTTGGATAGAAAAATGTGCATTTACATTTAATTTGATTACGTTGTACCTACCATAAAAAAAAGTGTTTTTTCTTTAAATCAAGTCCATGGACTGAATTATATCAAATGCAAATTTTAATGTCACTTAATCATAAACATGTGATACACATATCTATTTACTTTATTATTGTAATTATTATCATTATTATTATTATTATGGTTCTGCGTCTGGCCATTAAAGATACTTTTACACTTGAATAAGTTTTTAGTTGACTGGGTATTTCTCTTTCATTTTATTTGTTTTTTTGTGTATACATTTCTTTTATTGTCATTTTTTACGTTCATCTTAGCCTTTGTGTTTTAATTTATTTTATTTTAGCTAACTCTACATTTTATTGTAAAGCACTTAGTGATTTTATCTGCCAAAAGCGCTATAGAAATAAAGATTGATTGATTGATAGACATGTAAAAAGCAGCAGGCTTCAAAAAGCGGTGTTGTGTTCTGTAGCGGCCTCAGTTTGTCCAGAGCAAACAGCTTGCATGAAAACATGGTACCAGGGGCACTTGTTTCCAGGAAATGGGGCGTTGCAAGTTGACAGTTGATCGTATAATCGTGCAGATGGAACCTGCATTCATATTTACCTGATAATAAGCAAATGTCCACCATCTAGGGGCGGGGTAGGATGTTTGACAGGATTGGTGCTTTCCAATTTCTAATTAGGGTTGTGCAGAAGGCCCTTGTCCAGAGGATCTTCTGCTGATTTAGCCTCTCTAGCAGTCAAAGAGAGGCTGGGGACAGAGAGTGTGATTGTTCTGGCCCTTTATTTCTGATCTGGCTCTTGGCGCTGTAAAGTGGAGGAACCTGCTTTCAGGGTAAACTGCTGCCAACTTGTAAACCTGACTGATAAACCTCCTAGTGACAGCAGAGCCCGGTGAGTTTGAGGGTCTCTCGTTGGAGGCTGACGTTACCATGGCAACAACTCTGCTGCAGCGGGATCCAGGAGGTGGATAAGATTTGGCCTTGGTTGATTAAGGCTGTGGACGATTCCTGGATTGTCTTGATTGTCATGCAAGTGCATTATTGTGTGAATAGTTACACTTTTTAACAGTTGTACCAGAGGGTTTGTTAAAATGATCACACTCCTTACTCACTGGATAAGGGATTTTACTCTATTTTTTGAAACTAGCGAAAATAAAGCATTCCATTACTAAATTGTGGAATCCTTTCCTGAAACACATTAAAGATAATATCCAATTGTCTGCAGTCCCATAATCATTGAATCCCGCCTACCAATTTAAAAAAACCACCATGCTTCATTTCTTCTGATCTCCATGCGTCATGTGTGACAGTAGTGCCTACTTGTTATTATTAGTATTTTCTTTTCTTTTCTTTCTCGTTTGTTTTGTTGTTGTTATCATACTCTCACGCTCTGACTTTACATTTCCTTGAGAGTATCACTTCCTTTATTGTACCTATGTTTTACATTGTAGTTCATGTATGTTCTTCCTCTACCTAGATGATGACCATAATCTTGTCTTTTGGACCTTTCTTTATGAAAAATTTAAAATCTTAATAAAAAAAGATCACACTCCTCAGCCTCCTTGGGATAATTATGCTGTGAGTTTGAAAAAGGTTGGGTTATTATGTGGCAGACACCAGTCTGTCAAAGTAAAGTAATGTCATCCTTGTTCCAAGTGATGGATAAGCCCTGAATGCAGGCATTGTGGCATAGAATTGTCAAATTGGTTTAATTCACCGTACCAATTGTTACAGATTACTTTTGTAATACTGTATTTGACCCGGTCTTTGTACATTTTGACCGTATAGAAACGTAATGTACCTGCTGTACTCTACTGCCCTTACTTTTTAACAACTTGTGCTTTTTATTATTTTACCTCTTTTCTTATCATTGTATTTGTTATTTACTGTTTAATTGTGTCTTGCCGCTTTTAATGTTGATGTAAAGCACTTTGAATTACCTTGTGTTGAATTGTGCTATACAAATAAACTTGCCTTGCCTTCCAGGAGTGGCTTAAAATGGTCTGAAGTTATTGTAATGTCATATTTCTTTATGGAAGTACCGGTAGTTAACAAAAACCCATGCTCAATCTTACCGAATAAGCTCTGAGAAAAACATGCATATATTCTCTATCATGTATTAAAAACACAATAATCTTGCTTTTCTTTTTTGCAAATAGGACATTCAGAACCCCATGGTTGTGATATTGTAGCACATTTACTCATGCTGTTGGCTTTGATGAAGCATATGTGAGTATTTGTTGGAAAGAATGCCTCAAACCTGTCTTGCTGCAGACATCTACATCACGTTGCTGTTCTCCAACGAGATGGAACAAGCCGAGACAGATGACTGGTTAAAGTGGATCAGAGGCTTCATCGCTTCCCTCTGACACACGCGAAGAAAAACCACAACACAGGCAGAACATGCCAGTCAGTCACACTGCAGCCCGGGGAGACACGCGAGTGGCTTTGGTGGGTTTCTGACATACATGTGGATGTAGATGGAATAAAAACACACTTTGAAGTCACTTATTGGTTGTCTCACAAAAAAGTCCTGCAGCAGGAAACATTTCTGTAACAGGAAAAAGGAAAAGGTTCAGTATCAGACATGACTGTTTTCAACAGTAAAAGCAAAAGCAACTGTGCTGCCAGCAAACTGTCATTCGTCAATTCGGCTGCCTCGACTTCTCTGTCGTTTTAAAGTCGGGTTTGTATTCAATATCTGTGTTGGAAAAACCCTTATGGGACATTTATAAGATGGGACATTTATTAAGTTATCAGATTTCATACTGCCTACAGCAACTACACACACACACACAAAGACACACATTTGCATGTTCTTCATGTACTTATTACTACATAGACTGTATAATTACTGGACAAACCCTTTGTGACATCATCCGCAGGTTTTCTGAAGGGCGGCATGGCGCCATGCTCCACAGAACAACCGACTTATACACAAATGTGTCTCTTTTTATGATTTGACCTGGGGCCTGTACTACGAAGCAGGATTTGGGGTTAGCGAGGTAACTTCCGGTTTAACCCTGAGTTTTCAGGACTACGACGGTGGTTCACTTCTTACCGGGGTACATCGCCATGGTAACTTATGCTGAACAGCTAACCTGCTCCGGAGCAGGTTATGTTCGAGATACAGATCGCCGGGTATAAAAGCACCGCCCACTGACCAATCAGCTCTCTTGGAAAATGGCATGCCCTTTCGAAGAGAATCCAGTGGAGCTTGGTGCGCGGATCGTGAGAGGAAGAAAAAAAAGAGTGGGCTGACTTTCAACAAAAATTTAATTAGTCAAGAAACTAAGCAATTCCTTTCATACCCAAGTATCAACACTTTATCATTTCTTTTCTCCTGACAGAGAGGTATGTTATGGGATTCTGTTATAGTGGGAGTCCCCGCCCCCTCCGGTGTTGTCATGGTAACGTTTTGCCCCGACTGTTAAAACAGCTGATGTCTCGAACGTTAACCGTTGTTGAACGTTAATTAAATATACTGCTGAAGTGATAGACACGCTCCATGTCTCCTCTCCATTTATTCAACACAAACAAGGTATGCGAGTACGTTTGTCTTTGCTGTAGATACCCTCACTCCGTCTTTCTAAGAAAACTACTTTTGCAAATAAACCTTTATGTACAAACTGTAAATATACTGTAGAAACAAGGTATGAGTCATTTGAGAGAGGATGAAATGTCAGACCTCGTTTAATTTGAACACGACATGAACTTTTAATTTCAAGTCTAAATATTAAGTTAAATCACAGTGTAAATTATCCTTTGCTCTTCGCTACTGAAATAAGCGGCTCTGACAGCGGACTTCTCCATGCTTGCGATTGGTCATGCGCTGAAAACACCGCCCCTTTTATGTGCACGCGCTCATATCCAGATTGGAGAAACCTGGGTTGATATACCGAGTTGATAACCGCCGTCGTGTGACCGCTTAGCGTGATTGCAATTGTCCGGGTTAGTGAATCTGGATAAGGAAAAGATATCCTGGGTATGTTGAACTTGCTTCGTAGTACAGGCCCCAGATGTGGTACAAGAAAATAACAAACAAAAAAATCCTCATCCCCTAGTTGTTATGGATGTGAAATGAAAACACTTCGTAATGCTAAAGGATCCCAGTGTTAAAATAAACTCACTTTTTGAACACTTACAAAGTTAAAATGATTTCTGTGGAGACCCGGTGTTCTGTCAATCCGTGCTACCCGTCCAGAACTGCTACTTTGTGGTTGATTTTCAAAGTTTGATTGCCACGCCCATAATTTCTTGCATCCCTTCAGTCCACGATGAAAAATATTGTGATGTTAGATTTTGCTCTCTGTTCATCTACTGTTATAAATGTTTTTTGAAACGAGAAATTTAGACAATTTGTTTGTTTGTGTGCCTTTACTTTTATTTCTTATTATTTTATACTTATTATCAATCCAAAAATAGTGATTACCTAATTGTTAAATTGAGGTGTAAGTATGCTGACATTCATCCTGCAGTGGCAGTGAGTTGATCAGTATCTTACCTGAATGCATTAAGTGATGGGAGCATCATTTGATAGGATGTTACTGGACTATCAAATTATGCTACCCCTGAAATATTGATTTAAAATTGATAATATGGGATTTTGAGTATTTGTTCCTTCAAAAATACACGACCCATGACATGAATCGCATTACACTTTGTGATCATTATACGATAAAGAGAAAAAAAAACAATTCTATCTCTTTATTTGATATTCATTCAGTCATTCGCCTTTATTTAACCAGTTAAGAACACATTCTTATTTACAATGACGGCCTGGCAAGCGACAAGGACCGCTTGGAGGAAAAGGAAGTGGGCTAGGGAGTAAAACACAGTAAAGTTGTAGCTCTACAAAGGTAGAAAACCATAGGAAGAGTTTTTTGATAGGGTAGCAAAAATCGATAGACAGACGCTATTGGTTTACGTGGCGGTAGCATTTTTCTACAAAGCAGCAGAAATCGACAGAACACCGGTCCACATTATCGCTTGAGTGGAATCATATTATTGAGTCTCCTCTGAGGTTTAAAACATCAGTTTATTTCTAACAACAGCTTGTTGGCCCCAAGTGCTGACAAGAAGCTGTGGCCAGGTGAGATAGTTCAGAAATGCAATGACACAAAGAAAAACTACTTCCATCATCTTTGTTTTTTTCAAATATTCATTCACATTAAATTAAGGTAAGGAAAGGTAAGGTTTATTTATTTATTGATACCCGAAGGTAGATTTGTTTGCAGGTAAAAAGTAGAAAACTTACACCATACAGTACAGTGATAGTGACACAAGACGAACAGGAGAATAACAAGACAAAACATTGACGGACAAACAAAACAAATGCTCCAGATTGAATAAGCAATACAATAGATAAATAAATAAATAATAAAATAGACCTAGATGGAGGATGGGAAATCATGTCCTATTTAGGGCATGAGGGGACAAAACTACATTCGCCGTATTTTCCGCACTATAAGTCGCACCTAAAGGCCTTTAATTTTCTCAAAAACCGCAGTGTGCCTTATAATGCAGTGCGCCTTATATATGATCATTACGGTAATTTCTGTTACTGTAGTCAGGGGGATTGTAGCTACTCTAGTTGGTGTCACCGAAGTAAATGGCACTAAAAATGTCAGGAATCGTCACAGACGTTCAAGACAACAGCCGCGACGCCGACTCGCATAATGGCGACTTTGACGAGACGGAGCAAAGCTGGTTTTTATTTTGTTAATAAAGTTTGACATACGGTACTTTTCTTCTTGTTTTTTTTTTTGCATTTGCTGTAGGATTTTGTAGCATTTCCTGTAGCGCAGCTCCATCAGGTAGATCCGTAACTCAACCCCAGCCACTATAGTACGGTATTTTAGCATATATTTAGTTTGCCTTATAATGCGGTGCGCCTTATATATGGAAAAAGTTTTAAAATACGTAATTCATTGACGGTGCCCTTATAGTGCGGAAAATACGGTATACCTTTTAGTTTTGCACAAAGGCATTTTAAACCTCCGGCCAGAAGGAGATACTGGAATTGACCGTATAGTGGATGAGATGTTTCATCTGAGATGGATCAGCTAGTCTCTGTAGCTGCACATTAAAGAGGCTCTAAGTTGAGTTGTGGCTCTCCAATTAGCTACTGACCCACCTCACAATCTGATTAAGCGAGTTTTTCTTTTTTAGGGGTAAATTGCCAAACCAGGACACTAAGCTAAAAGAGTTTATAGATTCAATAAAACATGGTGAGCAGCTTTTTATCAATGTGAAAAGATGACAGCTTCCTTAAGCAGTGGAGACGTTAAAAGGGGTATTCTAACATGAAAAACACTTCTTTGTATGGATTTAACTGTACTCTTACCATTTCTCTTCACTCTGTACACCTCAGTCTTCCAGTAACGTCCTGTTATCTGCAGAAATACTCAGATTACTGCTCTTGTAGGAGTAGTGAGAGCTGCTGGACCGTTTTGTGGCATCATGTCATCTTGAATGTGAACAAGACAAAGGAGAGGATTGTGGATTTTAGGAGAGCCGGGATTAAGTCAGAAGTGAAGGTGGTGGTGGAGTATAAATACCTTTTTAGACCTTTTTTGTTTATAAGAAAAGGACAGAGCAGACTTTACTTCTTGAGGGAGCTTAGATCCTTCAGCGTTTGCAGCAGATGTATATCTTCTATAAGTGTCATGGAGAGTTCAATCTCATCTGTTGGCGGAGCAGCATCAGAGCCAGCGACTTAAAGAAAGTGGACAAACTAATAAAGACGGCTGGTTCTGCTCTGGAGCCTCTTATGAAGGAGGATTCATGAGATGAGGAACATCATGAAAGACCCTGAGCTTCCTCTTCACAACACGGTGATTCAGCAGCGAATCTTCAGATCTGAGATCGTTCCTTCCTACAGCAACAAACCTCTACAACGATCCTCTGGAGAGACTGAAATCATCACTACTGCAACAATTACTTTCCCTTAGAATATTAACAAAGTATTCTTGATTTTGATTTTAATTGAATTACAGTAATACGCTTCAGATTTGTCTTTGCAGTCCACTAGCTCTTTTGCCATTTTTCTTGTTTATTGTTCAACGATGCCTATAAGTATTTACCGTCCCTGGAGGTTTGGACCTTTTATTGCATTTATAAATGCAATAATGAATAAATAGTCGATAAAATGTATCTCTTGTTTTTTTGACAAGAAAAACAGATTTTTACAAAATAATACCAATTAATTAAAATGATTTAAGCTAAAGTAAATGATTACATAAGTATTCACCTGTTGTAAGTCCGTATGAAGTAGATGCATGTTTGGCTGTGATCATCACAACGCGTCTGTGAGGACGTTTCTCCGACTGCCACATCTGGACACTTGCTCAAGTTCTTCCCGGTTGCTCGGGGATCGAGTGTGAGCGGCTCTTCTCAAGTCCAGCCACAAATTATGGATTTGATGGAAATCTTGACTTGGCCACTCGAGAACATTTGCTTTCTTGTCTTTCAACCATTTCTGCCTTGGGGTCGTTGTCTTGCTGGAAAATAAATATTCTCCCAGGTTGTATTTCATTTGTAGATTGAATCAGATTATCCTCCGGGATTTGAAGGGTTTTGCCTTAATATGAGCCTTCCAGGTACCCTTGACATCTGTGCCTCTCTTCTCTCTGTTCTTCATTCTCTCTATCTGGTCTCCCTTTTCCAGCTCCACCCGGCTGGTCTTCAGCAGGTCCCCCCTTATGAGCCGGTCCTGATCCAGGTTTCTGCCTCCTTAAAAGGGGAGATTTTACCTGCCATTGTTTATGTAATAACTGCCGGGGCGGGGAGGGATCATGTTCTGGGTCTCTGGAAAGCACCTATAGAGACTCCTGGTAGTGTAAGAGATGCTATATGAATAAAATTGAAAATTTAATTGAATTCTTTAGTCTACATTTTGCTGCAGGAATACTGATTAACCAGAGACAGGACCTCACAGTCCAATATTAACCACGATTTCTTTTATAAAAGTAATTAGATGTTGAAAATCCATCCATCCATCCATCCATCCATCCATCCATCCATCCATCCATCCATCCATCCATCCATCCATCCATCCATCCATCCATCCATCCATCCATCCATCCATCCATCCATCCATCCATCCATCCATCCATCCATCCATCCATCCATCCATCCATCCATCACAACCGGAGTCTATCCCAGCTCATTACAGGCAGGAGGCAGGGATTCACCCTGGACAGGTCGGTAGTTCATCACAGGGCTGGTTGAAACATCCATGGGTGGGGGGTATCTTTTATAGACATTGTATGTCCCAGCTGTCATTGGGAAAGATTTAGTAAAAAGCAGTTGTGGTAGTTTATATTCTGCATGAAGGCGTGTTCCTTTTTGCAGCGCGCCTGCCACTAAACAGATGATGCTGGGACCAGGAGCCTAACAGACCTTGGCCCGGTTTCCCAGATCAGTTAAGTAGCTCTTAACAGCGAAAGACTTCTTTCACAGGCTCTTTAAGAAGGTTTGAAAGAAGTCTTGCGCTGTTAAGAGCTACTTAACTGATCTGGGAAACCGGGCCCTTAGCTATAGAAATAGAGGGAATGTGCATGACGTCACAGCGGGTTTTGCCCACTGAGTGGCAGAAAGACTGAGTGGCAGAAAGACTGAGTGGCAGAAAGACTGAGTTGCAGCGTAAACTTTCAGTTAGAGCAACTGGAAAACATCTAAAATGGGAAAGAGCTGTTGTTCGATCGACTGTACCCATAGATTTAGCAAGAAATCGGAGTTATCGTTTTACAGACTACCAAAAAATAAGCTTAAGAGAGACAAATGGATCGCTGCAATTCACAGAAACAACTGGATTCCAGGCACCGAAACGTGGATTTGTGGTTCCCATTTTGTATCAGGTAATGTTGGATTTTTGGGTAGCTAACGTTAAACGGTCAAATCATAAAGTTCGGTGTCCTCATCACTTTAATTTCTACAACAAATCCTGCCTTGAAGTCGGACCAAGCGTCAAGACTTTTGTAAGCCTTCAAGCTTTGCTTCGTGTATTTCCCCGGCGTAGAAATTAAGTACATATAAATATCAGGAAACTGGATTTGTGGCCAAATATTAATGTCCATGGACCACTGGTTCTTGGTAACTGTACCAAATATTAATGTCCATGGACCACTGGTTCTTGGGGTAACTGTACCAAATATTAATGTCCATGGACCACTGGTTCTTGGTAACTGTACCAAATATTAATGTCCATGGACCACTGGTTCTTGGTAACTGTACCAAATATTAATGTCCATGAACCACTGGTTCTTGGGGTAACTGTACGGGTCACTGTCAAGTCCAACTACCTTTAATTTAAGCCCATAATCGGCTGTTATCCCGTCTTTTCCACAGTTTCCCCTACTAGTTGCGAGTAAGGGGGGCGTGGTCCAGTGGAAAAGTGACGTCAATGCATACCCTCTATTTGATTGATTGGGTTGATTTTTTTCTGTGAAAATGATCAAAGGATTCATAAATGCTGGTGAATTCCATTCCAGCGTTAACGACCCCGAGGGTCGGCGGTTACGGCTCTGATGAGGGCTGGTGACAGACGGCCCACAGCTACACTCGAGCCGGACTCTTCTTTTATCTCAGCCGGCTGAGAAGAACGGCGCCCCTGACCCGGCCCGCACAAAAACACGGGAGGCTTTGTAGTCGGCATGACATTGAAGCACAGGTGGACAACAAAGAAGCCTTCTCAGTCAAGCAGCAACCTCTGCTTCTCACCAGGTTCAGCTCTGACGGCAGCTCCACCTGCGACCACCATGTGGGTAGAGCTCACTGTTAGAGCCTCCTGTTTTATAGCAGGCAGATCAAATGATTAGCCCTGGTATGGCCCACTGGGTTTACACATCATAATATGGTAAAAATAATAAACTATTCTGAAATGTAGACCGCCATGTATACTGTATTATAGCAGGTATAACAGGAGGATCAAAAAAGATTAAACAATTGGAAGTATAGAGCTATTATCTGAGATAACAGGACAAGCATTGTTAAACTAAGGCTGGAATCCACATAATATGTTCCCGTATACAAGGCAAGCTAAGTTTATCTGTATAGCACAATTCAACACAAGGTAATTCAAAGTGCTTTACATCAACATTAAAAGGGGCAGGACACAATTAAACAGTAAATAAGAAATACAATGAGATAAAATGATAGGAAAAGAGGTAAAATAATAAAAAGCACAAGTTGTTAAAAAGTAAGGGCAGTAGAGTACAGCAGGTACATCTCATTCTTAAAATGGCAAGCATTACCTTTATATATACGGTCAAAACGTACAAAGATTGGGTCAAATACAGTATTACAAAAGTAATCTCTAACAATTCCTACAGTGAATTAAACCAATTTGACAATTCTATGCCACAATGCCTGTTTCCAGGTCTTATTTCACACAACTGACGAGAATTACGTTTCTATACAGTCAAAACGTACAAAGACCGTACGGAAGAGTATTAGGGCCAGGCAAGAGAAAAAAAAAAATTCTGAGTTTTTACTGTGCACTTAAACATAAAGTCGAAATTTCGCCTTTTTTCTCAACATTTCGACTTTTTTCTCAACATTTTGACTTTTTTCTCGAAATTGTACATCAACATTAATCTCGACTTTTTTCTCAACATTTCGATTTTTTTTTCTCGACATTTCGACTTTTTTCTCAACATCACGACTTTTTTCTCAACATTTCGACTTTTTTCTCAAAATTCTACTTCAACATTAATCTCGACTTTTCAACTTTTTTCTCGACATTTCGACTTTTTCCTCGAAGTGCATAATGAAAAAAAATCTTCCTCCTCTAAAATATTATTTTTACTTTTCTCCTGCCTGGCTCTAATACTAAGTAATCTGTAACACTTCGTACGGTGAATTAATCCCATACAGTCCTGCTCACCGTTATTGGTACCCATAAAGTATATATTGTGGAATATCTACTGAAGGAAATTTATCAAGTGAATTTTACTATAGAACCAAACAGCAAATGTTGCAAATGACAAATGCACATTTTCAAGAGCTTGAGCAGATTGCAAAGGAAGTGTGGGAGAAAAAAAAACACCCGAGAAGTGCCAGAAGGTGGATAAAATAAACGTTGGGAGGATGTCGTCGCTGCCAAAGGGCGTGCAACCGAAAATTAAGGAGGGGTGCCAATATTAGTGCACATGCAGGTTTTGTGTGTTTTTTTCCCTTTGGGATTACAATATGTGTTGACATAATTGTCTTTGTTAAATTACTTTGGACCTCCGGTTAAAAAGATGTTGATATAAATTTGGTACATTTCCATTTCTGAAGATATTCAGTTATGCAAGACATGAATGGGCGCCAATAATGGTGCACAGGACTGTATCTTTAATCTTAATGAAGTATATGAAAGCATGAAAGGCATTTTATAATTATTTGGAAGGAAAATGACCAAAGGAAGCCAAGAACTGAAAACGTCTTTACTTAAATTTTACCTCATTCACCCGTCGTGTCTCCACCTAGTTATGTAACCTTTATAATAAAAGGTACAGAGAACACAGGGCTCCAATGAAGAGGCCCCAGTGTGGGTCATACATGCCATTTATTTTATTCTTGTAGAAATGCTTCATGACTTTCAACAAAGGCCACATTTACATCAAAATCAGATTTTCTTTTGGTTGTCCGAACTGTTCAAATCAGACCTGGGTCCCTTTCATATCTGGAACTGAATCAGATACCTATCTGATGTTTTTTGATGCTACTTGAGTCCGAACTGACAGGTTGCATCTCATCCGTCTCACTTTTATGTGATTAATGTCCCGTAGGAGGGATGTTTGGTGGGTAAATCTGCTCCAGTGAAGCCGGTCATGTCCCGGTCCACCACTCCTGGCTCCCATCCCTCATCCACTCATGAATCTGTACATACATCGCTCCACGCATGGCCAATATTAAAGCTTTTGTCCTCCTTTTCCTCTGGTTTCTTCTCATTATAATAAGTGTAAGAATTTGCCGACTTCCACTGCATCTCTGTTGAGATCTGTGCACCAGACTTGTACTTCTCCAGACCCCTTTTTTGTGATCTTGTTTTCGTCTCGTCCTCATGTCTCTCGGTCTTTCCAGGTCCCGGACTCGGATAACTGAAATGCCGTTGCCAAGGTGACAGAATCTGGTGATCAGCAGTTCTTCCTCTTGTTAATGTACAGTTTTGTAAACTATTTGTATTTTGTATCTGATTTAATGTTTTGGTGCATCTGCATGTTTGTATTTAATTACAATTTTGCGTTTATAATGGCCTTGTTTGAATAAATATATGAATAATATTTGCATATCATTAAGCATCATCATTAAGCATCAGGTCCATTTCAGTGATGCTGATATACGGTGTAATCCGATTACTATAATGGTAAATAATGCAGTTTCAAGTCAATAATTGTATCTTTAATATTTAAAATTCAGGTTTCATCTCCAAATTCAGTCCAATTTAAATCAGTAACATTTACTATTCATGACTTTTCTGAGGTGGAGGGGGGTGTTGGAGCTGGTTATTCTGCTAGAGGACTTTGGGACTAGTTAGTAGTCGTGTCAATCGTTAAAAGCTCTGGAGTCAATCCTCCAATAGTGTAGAAATAGCGGTAGTGCAGTCGCCACACATATCTGATCTCAACTGATGGATGAAAACATTTATAGTGAGTTCAACATCATCATCCACTTCTCTGTGTTATTGAGCTGCAGTTGAAAACAAGCTCATATGGAAACTAGCTGAACCAGGATGATGTTCTACAATCACGCAGGATCAGGAAATTACTAGGTTTCTTTCTGGTCTTGAGCTGAAATAGTCTCAGCCTTGTTTTGGTCTCGGTTAAGGTGGTCTTGACTACAAGTCAACCGTGCACTTGACATACCGCGTTTGATGCCGCTTCATCTTACTGCGAATCAGGATCGCTTCTAAACAGAATCCTCTTCACAACGCAGTCTGTTTTGTCAGATCATATTTCCTTAAGACACGTCAAAACATGCCTTAACAAAAGAACTGTAAAAAAGATGCCACCATGGTGTTAAAAGCAAAATATGGTGGGAAATGTTGGATGAAGGTCTCAAGGCCTCTTCCATCAAAATGATGCCAACGATTCTGCAGTGTCAGGACTTTGAACGCCTGAAAAAGAACTACAACAGGGGAATACTTAGGTAATCATTTACTTTAGCTTAAATCATTTTAATTGATCGGTATTATTTTGTAAAAATCGGTTTTCTTTTTAATTCTTGTCAAAAAACAAAAGAGATACATTTTATCGACTATGATTTAATGTATAAATGCAATAAAAAGATCAAAGTAAAACAATATCCTTAGGTGAAGTGTAAAGTGTCTGATATTTATTTTATTCTTTCTATTTTTTATTATTTAAATGTCCTCTGCAAAATAATTGCTATGTACTTTAACAAATGTAAAAATGACAAATAAACTTTATCTTATCTTAATTCAACCAGTTCCCCCCGCCGGACCCGGTACTGGGTCCAGCAGCTGTTTGCACCAGTTCATGTGTGGAAAAAGTTACTCAAGTGCTGTCAAACAAGAAGCCCTAAAGCCAATATGTCAAAACTCCAAGTACGTTTTGTCAACAAAGTATTTGATTTATAACAACTTAAAAATAAATATGCAACAAGATGGCGCCCCCAACACTAGCAACACCTGCAACAAAACGCAACAGAACGCAACAGAATGCAGGATCAATGTTCTCCACCCCAACGTAGTGGGTATCATACGAAACTAGAAAAGCTACACTTTCAGACGATACCAAACATAATCTTTTCTGGGCCGACAACTTCACGCCAATCTCAAAACAAACAGAAAGCCAAAATTCACATTTCACAGCCCGCACATCAGATTGCGTGTTCATCGCACACTACGTCAGCAAATCCCAAAGATATTTCACCAAAAGCAGTATATTGTATTTCCTTACCGTTTCGTTGTCATTTTCAGTCTATCCACACCATTCGTTGACCAAAATTTGCGATTTAATCCTTCATAGTAGTGAAACTGCAAACATATCCTGCCGGTCGCGGCCATTTTGTTTATTTACTGCTTTGAAAGTTTAAACAAAGTTTGTTGACATTCTACATTATAGATCATTCTCATACATCATGTTCTACATGTCAAATGAGATGTTACAGTTGAACGAGACTTCATCCATCAGGCCCTTAATAGATCCATGATCAGGCCGCTGGAGCGCGGCAGCCATCTTGGATCAGTTACTCACAGTTGCACAGCGCAGAGAGCGACACCCACCGAGACCCGCACAGAGCGCAGTGATTTTTGGATAGAGATTTTACATTTACGAAATCATGTATCATCAAAGTACTTTATAGCCATATTCCCTTCAAAAAGGGTAAAAAACACATTTGGCACATTTTGGCACAGAATAGGTATCCAAGTGCCCAAATAGAGTCCGCCTGGTACTATCCACACTAAAACCTTTATAAAATCTATGTGCTTTAAGCTATTCTCATGTAACTTGGTACAGTTGTAGTCAAGGAGTAGCTGAGTCCAGGCAGTGGTGTCTTTATAATTATATGCATTGCTATCATGGTGTTTTCCACTGTGCAAACTAAAAAAAAAATTAGGCGAGAATAAAAATGTCATTTCTTTTCTTTGGTTTATCACAATTTGCTCAGGCATGTGAACATTCACAATGTGTCTGACACTGGAAATGTATGCTGTGAGGTCTTAGCTATGCATTGAGACCAAGATTACCGTAGATGACCATTTAGTAGCCCGGGCGTTTAATATGCTAAATCCACTTGGACCCCAGGCGTTTATAAGAACCAGGCGGGTATTTGCACCAGGCTACAATTTATTTTTGCAATGAGCAGCACCAGACCATTACTTACAAAGAACATATGAGATCACCATAGTACCACTGGAACTAAAATTGTACACACTGTACACAACACAACACCTCACGACGAGCTCCCAATCACGAAACGTGAGGTCGCAAGAAAATCAAGCGTGTTTGAAATCCTGGTCGCTCCTCGTGAAGGAATCACAGTTGAAGCAGCTACGACCCGATTTCCCTCATCCTTTCACAGAGAGCATGCACAATCTCTGATGTTACGTCAAAAAATATTATTTGTAGTTTAAGTTTTGCAAATTCACATTACAAATCATGTTTTAATAGCAAAAAAAAAGAGCGCATTTCCACGTACGGTGCGGGTCGCCGCGTACCCTACGCTGTAGGCTCTGCGTTGGTGTAACGCGGAACCATAAATCAGCCTTCAGTGTGTGCGCTGTCTGCTCTTCAGAAAACCTCTTTTTTTCTCTTCTCATTTTGCTGGGACGCCGGGTTCCTCCGCCGAGACACAACTTTTGCGGTACACGTTCTTTGTTGTGTCTAAAAATGATTCGCAGTGCACACCCAATCAGAAATGGTACAGATATTTTGGGATTTTAATATATAAAAAAATAAAATTATAAATAATAAAGAATCCCCATAACCGCTTCACTCCGCTCACATGCTCTGATATACAAAGACAGTTTGTCTGTGTAACGGCGACACACGGAGCTGATCAGAGCAGTATGAACGATACTGTACACAATACAATGCAAATACAGTGTTATTACCAGGTTATTACCGGTAGTCGCCCGGGCGTTTAATTGAACCGGCGTTTATTATGCCAAATGGGCTCGGACCCCGGCGGCTATTAGAGCACAGGCGCGTATTTGCGCGCGGGCGACTATTTGGTCATCTACGGTATGTATATTGTTCTTATAATTGTTGATGCCATGACTGCCACCGATGCTAACCAGACGCTCATACGTTGGTCCCTCCTTCTACAGGTTTTCAACCTGCAGATTTCTTATAAGAAAGGCGTAGAAAACCTAATTGCAGATGCTTTGTCCAGGAATTTGTAAATTTCATTTGAATTAAACATTATAGGGGATGTTTAATTCTTGGGAAAGACGGTGTTACGGACTGTTGTCGTTTATTGCCATTTTGGTTAACCTTATTGGCAGTCCACCCCTAATTAGCTCTAACAAAAGATACTGAGATTACTACTAAGAGTGGGATCTGAAGTGTGGCTGATTGGGAGAGGATGGAGATGGAAATGCCCTGTCAGACATGATAATGATGTTAATACTTTTTCTCCAAAACGGGTCACCTGGCTTTAATTTGGCATTTTTTGGCAGCTTTACATTTGTCGTCCAGGCCCTTTATGAAGCGGGTAAAAAAAAAATATCTGGACTATTTTGTAAAAAATGATTTACTCCCAGACGTTTCAAAGAAGAAGACATTTCTTTCCAGTGACAGTCAGCCTGTTTCAACATTAGCAGTGATTGTACTTTCTGAGAATTTCCTTCAGTGTTGTTGTGAAATTTATCTGTAACCTGAGGGCGCTTCGCTTACACGCAAAAGAGCTTTTAAGATTTTAGGTCATGTTCCATGACAAAGAGACGGTGAGCAATCAGCTGACGATGTGTTGGGACTTGAGTGTGTCGGATGCTGCTGAATGAGTACGAGTGAGCTAATGATGATCAAACTACCGTTACATTTATGGCCTGACGTTAGTGGGTCAAAAGGGTTCTTGACTCGTGTGGAGAACACATCATTGTTGCTGGGTTACTGTATGTGTGTCTTGTGATTTTTTGTTAACACACAAAATGAATCATCAGGAATTCAAATGTTTGCATTTATCTTTTTGGGGTTTTGGATGAGTGGATACATTGGTTGTTTTTTTTGGGGGGGTTATCTTTGTTTACAGGTTTGTTATCTGTTAGAAGGGTCTGTATGTTTTCAGTTGTCCTGGCTGGGTTGTTGGGGGTAGATCAGAAAAAGCACACTAATCTAGTTAAGTGAAATGTTGTACATCTTTAAGATGTGATGAAATTAGGATTCCACGATAATAATTTGTCAAAACATTTAAGAAAAAAAGAAAAATCTGACAAAGATGCAGTTTTCCCACTTAAAGGAGCATGAGGCAGGATTGAGGCAGGATTTATGAAAAAAATTCGTATACGTTTTAAGTTTTCTAGTAATAATGTCAGATGAAGCGTTCCAAACCCAAAAGAATGAGCCCTCTAGTGTATCTCTCCTTTGCCTTGAACAGGCTGTGTGCTGCAAAATGTGCTGCAATTTGGGCCCGAATTTCCCGTGCTGGGCTGCGGATGTAACGTCACATGACGCTGCATGTGCGTTCTCCCCGTTCTCCCGTGCCGGCTTCGCTGTTGGCTGCAGTACCCCCAACGGCCGTCGTGGTGAAGGGTGGCGCTAGAGAGTCTCATTTCTTAAAAGGAGCCTCAAGCTCCTTTAAGCCCTGTTTACACGTAGCAAAAATTGTGGTGTTTTCATGCGTTTTGGCCGTTCGTTTACACGAAAACGGAGCTCAAAGTCACCAAAAATGCTAATTTCTGAAAACTCCGGCCAAAGTGGAGATTTGCAAAAACTCTGTCTTCACGTTTGCTTGTAAACAGAGAGAAACAGACATTTAGGCTTCTGAACATCACATCATGCGACAGAAACGTCACCAGCGTCATGTGTGCTACCTGTGTTTACAACTTGTTTGGCCACTGTAGTTAATCGTGTCATTTGTTGATGTTTTTTTCCAGGATTCCGATTGGCTAGCATGACTTTATCTTCTCGTTACACTGCCCCCTGCAGGTTTGGCTGCTCATAGCACCTTAACAGTGTATTTGTGTGGGTTTGTGTAAATAAAGAGATTTTGAAAACGATCTGATGTAAATTATGATATTTTTCAAAACCTAGAGGGGGAAAAATCAGTTTTTGTAAATACCCGGTTAGGTGTAAACGTGTCTTTACAGTGTGCACATAGGAATAATCTGTGTGCTCATAGTAGATTGTGATTGTCAGCAGTAACAGGTGGTATGTTCCAGTTGGGTGAGAAGGAGCAGGTAAAATGCCATTCAGTGGTCAATAAGTGGTCAATAAGTCAATAAGAGACTAAAAAAACTAAAAACAAAAAAAAAAAAGATTAAAGAGATTAAGAAAATTAAAATGCATATCTAGAGAGAATGCGCATGACGTCACAGATGCGACTTCACAGCAGGTTACGCCCAGAAAGAGTGGCAGAAAAACTGAGTGTCAGAAAAACTGAGTGTCAGAAAAACTGAGTGGCAGCGTAAACTTTCAGTTTGAGCAACTGGAAAACATCTAAAATGTGAAAGAGTTGTTGTGCGATCGACTGTACTCATAGATTTAGCAAGAAATCGGAGTTATTGTTTTACAGACTGCCGAAAAATAAGCTTAAGAGAGACAAATGGATCGCTGCAATTCACAGAAACAACTGGATTCCAGGCACCGAAACGTGGATTTGTGGTTCCCATTTTGTATCAGGTAATGTTGGATTTTTGGGTAGTTAACGTTAAACGGTCAAATCATAAAGTTCGGTGTCCTCATCACTTTAATTTCTACAACAAATCCTGCCTTGAAGTCGGACCAAGCGTCAAGACTTTTGTAAGCCTTCAAGCTTTGCTTCGTGTATTTCCCCGGCGTAGAAATTAAGTACAGATAAATATCAGGAAACT
This sequence comes from Cololabis saira, assembly GCF_033807715.1. Lineage (NCBI taxonomy): Eukaryota > Metazoa > Chordata > Actinopteri > Beloniformes > Belonidae > Cololabis > Cololabis saira. Next base: position 14,046,088 of record NC_084603.1, read on the forward strand.
GGATTCATGGCCAAATATTAATGTCCATGGACCACTGGTTCTTGGTAACTGTACCAAATATTAATGTCCATGGACCACTGGTTCTTGGTAAATGTACCAAATATTAATGTCCATGGACCACTGGTTCTTGGTAACTGTACCAAATATTAATGTCCATGGACCACTGGTTCTTGGGGTAACTGTACGGGTCACTGTCAAATCCAACTGCCTTTAATTTAAGCCGATAATCAGCTGTTATCCCGTCTTCTCCACTAGTTGCAGCTGTTTTTGCCACTCAGTGAGAGTAAGGGGGCTGGTCCAGTGGGGAAGTGACGTCAATGCAGACCCTCTATATTCTTTAAGTTTTACCAAACTTGCTATTAACCATTAATGCAGACAAGGTATAAAGAAATATAAGTGAGAGACTAGGTGGCAGCTTGGTGTGAGGCTGCAGGTTTTATTTGTTTGATGTTATGATTTGAGTTTTTTTAGTTGAATTTCCCGGGATTCATTTTTGCCTTTTGTTTCATTAATATTTTTGTTAATAAACATCATTTTATGAGCCTGCCGACCTGCTTTTTGGCAGCATCCTTGTAAAGGTTTCCAGGTTTAGCCCTGTGTACGGGGTGGCGGCGCTGCACTCGTATACAGTAAGTTACACTCACCACTTTAATAATACACGTATGAGCAAGTCCCTTCAGAGAATGGGAACTTCAAAATGCCAAAAAGACGCCCTCACCCCCCTCCACCCCTCCACCCCTCATCTCCATAAATCCAAAGCCAGGAAGCTGTAAAACAGTTTGATTAAAAACAGTCAGACAAAATGGCACCATATTGTTGTCCTCTGTACCTGGAGTTATGTTTTCTTTTCTTTCTTCTTCCAACCAAACATCAGAGGAGACACACTGGCAGCCACGAGCAACCGGTGTTAAAAATAAATACAGAACAATATCACGCAGCGCCGCACAGGTAGACGGTCAGTGTTTAGCAGGGCGGGCGGGACATGCAGTCTGTGGTTTTTATTTTCTACCTCCAGGTTCCAGCGGAGATGCTTCATCTCCCGGGGGGGATAAAAGACTCTGCATGGTGATTACTTTAACTGCATGACTTAATAAGTGAGCTCATATCAAACCCACGCTTTTCTACTTTCCTATTTTGCTAATTCAGTTTCTTTCTTCTTCTTTTTTGAGGGGGAGTGTGGATTAAGCGCTGCATCCTCTGGTGTTATTTTTGCATCGAGTTGGAGGAATGAAAGTAGCAGATGTTGACATCAATTAGCAACGCGTAAACACACGAAAACAAAGGTGTGTCGCCGAGCTCTGCGGAAAGTGTTAGATTTAGACGCCGAGGAGGGCCCGACGCACCTTTGGTACACAAAGGGAACATGTCAGTGCTGCCAACCATCACGCTGATAACGCCTTAGTCGGAGAAACTCCCCGAATCTGAGCTTGTAGAAGTCAGATTCAGCTGCATGGGGGTTAACGGTGCTGCAGACCCAGCAGAGCTGCAGTCGATGCCAACAAGGACTTTCATGAGAACAGCAGGTACTGTTTCGTTGAGGTGTCAGGTTAAAGTAAAGCTGCCAAAAACTTGCCAAATTAAAGCCAGGTGACCTGTTTTGGAGAAAAAGGATTAACATCATTATCATGTCCGACAGTCTCTGGTTAAGCAGAAGCAGAACGAAGAGAAAAAATGATTTAAAACAACAGACAGCAGGAAAACTGCAACAAAGAGCTGACAAGAGAGACTTGCCATAGTTGAGCGTGCATCAACTATAGAAACGGTTGCATCGATAATGAACCAGTTAAAGAAAAATGTCCCAGAAGCACCGCTCCTCTTGTCCCATCGGCCTGCCTCTCTTCAAATCAGTGCTTCAGGCCCCATTTACACATAGCAAAAACGGTGGGTTTTGGCCGTTCGTTTACACGAAAACGAATCTCAAAGTCACCAAAAACGATAATTTCTTAAAACTCTGGCCAAAGTGGAGATTTTTAAAAACTCCGTCTTCACGTTTGCTTGTAAACAGAGAGAAACGGACATTTAGGCTTCAGAACTTCACATTATGCGACAGAAACGTTACCAGCGTCATTTGTGCGACCTGTGTTTACAATTAGTTTGGCCACCGTCAATATTTTCTTGTATTTTACCTGTTTTATATTCTAAAGTCACACTTTAAAGTAACTCCACTTCTCTGTCACTCCAAACAAAAGACTCTCGTTCCGTCTTGGAAGTAACTGGAAGTTACTCGTGTCATTTGTTGATGTTTTTTTCCAGGATTCTGATTGGCTAGCATGACTTTATGATTTCGTTACACTGCCCCCTGTAGGTTTGGCTGCTCATAGCATGTAAATTATGGTATTTTTTCAAAACGTAGAGGGGGAAATATATGTGTAAACGTGGCCTCAGTTGTGTGCGACTGACTGTTGAGGTGCAGCAAACGAAGGCCGATACATCGTTGGGTAAGTAAGTAAAGTAAGTAAAGATTATCTATAAAGCACATTTCACAGACAACGGAATGTCACAAGATGCTTCAATAAAAAACAAAACAACATCAATAATAACACGAATAAAACACTACAATAAAAGTAGAATACAATAAAAACAAGACAATACCGAACCTCCTACCAAAACTCCTAGAATAAAAGTACATAAAATCAACATGGTTTCTGATTTTTGATTTTATTAAGGATCCCCATTAGCTGGTGCCATAGCAACCAGCTAGTCTTCCTGGGGTCCACAAAAAAAAAAGAAACATACAGAATTATACAATTGAAAATACAAAGTGATTACATGATTTAACTCAATGCACAATGACAAGTTCGATACTAGATAAAATTACATTAAAGAAAAGAAAACTATTAAATAATGTTAAGTAGACTTTAAGATTATTTTTTAAAAGTTAATTTGTTGTATATGCAGCAGAAGTTTTGAGGCAGGTTATTCCACAAAGTCACTGATCTATAAATAAAAGATCTCTTAAGATGATTGGTCCTTGGAATTGGTAATTTGAGCTGACTGGAACATCTAGTGTTATAATTATGAACAGTGTAAAGTTCTAAAAACAGTGGTCATAAAACAACCGTCTCACTACTAATGTTTAAAAGCTCTGAGAAACAGGTGGGTTTTTAGTTTAAAAAAAGCATTGATGGAGTCCAGAGAACGTAGAGACGGAGGGAGATCGGTCCAGAGACTCGGAACGAGGGGCCGTCAGCTCTGGTCACATGATCTCAGTCTCCGAGACGGAGAGTAGGGAATAGTAGGTCCTGGATGTGGGAGAGACCTGACCATACAGAGCTCTGAAAGTCAGGACCAGGATTTTAAAGTTAAAACTAAAAGGGACGGGGAGCCAGTGAAGATGTGAGTCCTTCTATCAGAGCAGGTCAGCAGCTTTGCTGAAGAGTGTTGGACTTGCTGAAGACGAGACGGTTCCTTCTTGTTTAAGGGTGCTTTCAGACCTGTGGCCCGTTTGTTTTGTTCCGATTCAGGGGCTGAATCGATACAGTTGTTCCGTTTCTCGTCTGTGGCGTTTGTGTTCACAAGGCAAACGTCTGTACCGTTTCAAAGCTGTTAACAAATTCCATGCGCTAACCAGTTGCTCTCTGATTGGTCAAATGAACGCGGAAGGAGTTTCCTCTTCCGCACCCCGGGAAAAACAACACGCCCCTTTCAGCGCAGCTCAGACGGCCGTTGGCTTTGGCTGATTTATGGTTCCGATTTAACGCGGAACCATAAATCAGCCTTTACCCATTCATTTATGTGCGCTCGGCGCAGAGCGGAGCCGGGCAGCGGACGAGAGGGCGCCTGCTGCAGCCGGGTTTGGGCTGCGCAAACCCTGCCCGAATTGAACATTGTTTAATTTCAAACAAAGTTTAATTTGAGCCGTGCTGGGAAGACATCTCGCACGTCCAATAGGAGAGAAGGTGATGGAAGCTGGACCGACTCCTCTCCTTGTGCCGCGGTCGCACATGCACAATGAATGGAGTTGTCTCGGTTGCTGTGTGGATTATGTTCTCACTCCAAATAAAAAAAATGAACCGTTTCAGGTCTCGATTGGAATCGGGCCGAGACCACCTCTCCTAGGCGATCTCGGAACGCTTGTTTTGTACCGTTTCAGAGCGCGATTGCTGTGTTCACATATACCAAACGTTCCGATCTTTAGGGGGAAACGTTCCCTGTATCGGAACAACTGCTTGAAACGGTACAGGTGTGAAAGCACCCTAAGCAAGAAAAAAAACTGTTGCAGTCGTCCAAACGAGACGAAACGAAAGCCCTGAATAATTAGCTCAAGATAATTTTTTGGAACAACTGTTCTTAGTTTGGAGATATTCCTTAAAGGAGCTTGAGGCAAGAATAAGAAATTAGACTCATTAGCGCCACGACGACCGTCGGGGGTACTGCAGCCAACAGTGAAGCCGGCACGGGAGAACGGGGAGAACGCACATGCAGCGTCATTTGATGTCACATCCACAGCCCAGCGCGGGAAACTCGGGCCCGGAATTGCAGCACATTTTGCAGCACACAGCCTGTTCAAGGCAAAGGAGAGATACACTAGATGCTCATTCTTTTTGGTTTGGAACGCTTCATCTGACATTATTACTAGAAAACTTAAAACGTATACGAATTTTATTCATAAATCCTGCCTCAAGCTCCTTTAAATGGTAAAAACAGTTCCTCGTCAGCTGCTTGGAGTTTTGTTCTAATGACATGTCTTTGCCAAGATTTCTCAGGCTTGACTTAAATGAGACACTCCAATCACCTAAAAACTGGCTGATAGGTGGAGTAGCTGAATCTGGGAAGGCCAGAAGTTTGTGATGTCAGAGAATATCTTATCACCTTCTACAACGACCTGCATTTGTCTTAGCGCAGAGATTTCGGGTTCAGATAAACAAATATATTCACGCAAATACGGGAAAGGCTTTACTTACAACATCCTTTTTACAAAATGCAGTTTCACAGTTTTTTTTAACCATGAATAATTTTTTTAAATGTATTTTTCTCAATCATGCATGTAGACGCTGCTTCATATAATATTTTAACACTGAAAATAATTGGTTCTGTTGTGTTCTGTGTTGGAGTTTGTGAACGTACTGTGCTTTTATCTTCACCTCTGTGCAAGAATGATGTCTATCCCTTATTTTCTTGGGATTTGAAGTGCTCTTCCCAAAGTACAAATACACATTAAAAACCTGCTCGTCTTGCATGAATCCTTTCAAATCCCAAAAAGTGGGATAGTTTGACATCCATGCTTCATGCTTCCTGTCATAGCTCATAGCTTTTTCTGTGTTACTATCACCTCCCACAGTTTCACGCAGACGCTGAAGATCTTAAAGACTCGGAGCTAAAATCTTGATATCAGCGCAAATTCTCTCCTTATCTGATGTCTCAGACTCTAATAGTTGTTTCTAAAAGATTTTTCATTAGATACAGCGCCGCTCTGCAAATCCTCCCCTCCCTCACTCGATCTTTTCGTGAGAAGACGGTTCAACAGAGAGTTGTCAGGGCAGAGCCACCGCACGTAATGGATGCACTGTAACAATAAATCCTCGGCAGCTCATCTTACCACTGAGCACACCTCCTACGTGTGTAAATCATCCTGCAAACATTTGGCAGTTTATGTTGCAAACGCGGAAAAAAGGGCCTTTTAATTTATGATTTGAAAGAAAATGTATCCTGAAAGCTTAATTGTCTTCATACTTCATGGTTTTCTAATGTTTTGACTGTATTATGACTGTATTATGAGTCTGCAGAGCCAGAACTGCAGAAGGTGTGTTTCGGTTCAGCTCTGTTCACACAACTTTATTAATCACGAATGGGCATTTCGGGTTTGACAGCCTTCCAGGTTTGTCTGACTGATGATAGATGAATATACGTGTGCTTAAGGGACTCAGGAGATTTGAGAGCGTTGCGTGCTGCTGCCGCTGAAACCTGGTCCGTCCTGTTTGGTGTGTTCCTCTCAGCCTGACAGACACACGCTCAATTACCTGGTTACAAGCAGGAATGTAAACTACAAAGAATGTACCTGCCAAAAAGAAAAGACTCAGCCCACGAGAAAGAAAACAGAGGCTTTTATGAATGGAAAAAGGTGATCTCACTTACCATTCATAAACTCGCCTGGATAAATGTACACAGCAAACCCAATTTGGTCTTCAAAGAGCAAAAAGGCCTAAAAAGCATGTGTGGAAGGTTTGATTTCTGATGCAACGGCTGTCTTTGTCATCCTATGAGAAAATGGAAATACCTATAAAACGCAATTGCTGTAGTCAGGTGCATCTGCGTCCCGTTAATGGGAATCAGTCTGAACACAGGGAGGGAGCGAATGTTCCTGCAGCTCGCAGGAGTTATCTGAGGCAGCGCACATCAAAGCTCTGCCCAGACAGAAGTAATCCAGAGCGACAGGCGGGCCGCCAACCTCCCCGCCGGAGCAGCAAACACCAGACAACACAAACAGAGAAGCAAACAGCTCTGTGTTGTGTTGGACGCCACCTGTTAGTGGACGACGGCCACCCGCTGCACCACTACAGGCAGGCCTGCAGCATGAGATGCACAGAAACACCTAAAAGAAGGCATGACTATGAGTTTCTGCTGAACGCGTCACACTGTTGTGCACATCGAGGTAGTTAGTCCTGTTTGGAGGCCTCAGTGGAGACTAGACTTGTAGTCAAGACCAAGACACTACCAAGACCAGAAAGTATCAAGACCAAGTTCAGTTAGTTAGCTAACTAGCTAGTTAATCTCAAGACCGAGACCAAAAACAAACCTAGTAATGTCCTGATCCTGCGTGATTGTAGAACATCATCCTGGTTCAGCTAGTTTCCATATGAGCTTGTATTCAACTGCAGCACAATAACACAGAGAAGTGGATGATGATGATGTTGAACTTGTCACGTCTTGGGGTAAGGTGTGGACCCAAACGCAGGAGAGCAGGAGGCGGGAGGCAGGAGTCGGCAAAAAATAGGATTTATTTTACAAAAAGGGAAAAACAAAGCGCTGCGTGGCAGGATCAAAACAAACTAAAGGGATCAAAAAACTTGGAGGAGGAAGAACGTGGCAGGAAACATGAGGAACAAAACAGTATGGTCCGACAGGGAACAAGGGAATGACAAGACCAGATATACACAGGGGATAACGAGACACGACGAGACGCTCAGGGGCAGATGGGACACAGGCGGGGCAAAACAGAAACTGAAAGCTGGGGGGAATGTCAAACCTTGACAGAACTCACTATAAATGTTTCCATCCATCAGCTGAGATCAGATATGTGTGGCGACTGCACTACCGCTATTTCTACAGTATTGGAGGATTGACTCCAGTGCTTTTAAGGATTGACACGACTACTAACTAGTCCCAAAGTCCTCTAGCAGAATAACCAGCTCCAACACCCCCCTCCACCTCAGAAAAGTCATGAATAGTAAATGCTACTGATTTAACTTAATTTGGAGATGAAACCTGAATTTTAAATATTAAAGATACAATTATCAACTTGAAAGTACATTATTTACCATTATAGTAATCAGATTACACCGTATATCAGCATCACTGAAATGGACCTGATGCTTAATTAATCACAACGATATGCAAATATTATTCATATATTTATTCAAACAAGGCCGTTATAAACACAAAACTGTAATTAAATACAGACACATGCAGATGCAATACAAATAGTTTACAAAACTGTACATTAACAAGAGGAAGAACTGCTGATCACCTTGGTAACGGCATCTCAATTATCCGAGACCGAGACCGAGACAAGACCGAGACCACAAAAAAGTGTTCTTGAGACCAAGACCGGTCTGGAGAACTACAAGTCTAGTGGAGACTACAACATGATCTTTACATGCAAACTAACCTAACTTACTATTTCATGTCATATAACACAATTCAGCACAATACCATCACTCTGCCATCTAGATAAAGATCATGTAGTCAGTTGTTAAATATCTATTTGGTTTTAAACTGTAAAAAGCCCATATTTTTTGCATTGCATAAAATTGCTTGAAAATTCATGTTTCCTGTTTTTAAGTTGCTCAAAGATTCCTGTACAAACGTTTGAGCATCAGTGAACCTACATTTTTCTGTATAATAGTCAGATGTTTAATTTGTGTAAATAGAAAAATCATGTCACAGGCACAATTTCTCAGTATTTAATTTTAAATGTTTGATGTTGTTTTTGATGCTGTGCATAGATCCTGGATGAGCTGAGGTTTACATGCAACAACAAAACCACTGCCTGGTCTGCAACTGTGTAATAAGACAAACAAGTATGAAAAGCAGCTATTGTCAAATACTGCTGTTTTGCAGTTATTTTCTAAAACCAACACAGAGCTTATAAATTGCCTATAAATTGTGTCACAATGTAGAAAATCTCCATTAAAAAATCTCTGAGTATTCCTCATTTGCTTCAAAAATGTTTATCGTCATCATCTTTATTACAGCAAAATATTCAGGAGCAGTTGTTGAGCTGCAAACTATCCTTATTGTCTCGTGGAGGTTGAGTTCTTGTTAAAACAAAATAAAATATAATTTTAATTACCAGTGAGGCTTAGAAAGACTCACCTAAAAGACAAAAAGCAGCTGTAAAACCTGAAATATTGATCAGATATTTGGAAAACATGTTTAGGATCTCTGTCTATGGAGGTAATAAAAGTTTAAAGTGGATTTACCAAAGTCCATCACAACTTTGAGCTTTTCATACAAAATAGGTCTTTTTGTCAAACAAGGAGGGACGCGGCCTGATCAAATGAAGGCCCACAGATTAATGAGTCCGGTCTGAGTTATTAGAGCATGTCGAGCGTTAGAGTCAGCCGGCTGAGGACGGACACCTAGAGCCGCTGACGTCAGCCGTCTCCCAGTCCACTGTGTTCTAGGTTCATTGTCAAAAAAGAAAAGAAATGCTTGTTAACTAACTCAACACAGACACAGTGTGTTTTAAAACAGGATATATTTTTTAGGAGACTTTCAACATTTAAATTTCAGTTAGACTTTGAATTTCACTTTTATTTCAGACAGTCAAGAAAATGGGTTAAGAAATCAGGAATTGATCAGTAATGATAATACTGCAGTGAGGTTTTAGTGATGGTGCACACATTTCAGCAAATAATCACATCGTGGTTCAAACTAAGCAAACTACGGAAGAGTATTAGGGCCAGGCAGGAGAAAAATAAAAATAATATTTTAGAAGAGGAAGATTTTTTTTTCATTATGCACTTCGAGAAAAAAGTCGAAATGTCGAGAAAAAAGTCGAAATGTCAAGAAAAAAGTCGAAATGTCGATAAAAAAAGTCGAAATGTTGAGAAAAAAGTGAAAATTACGTGAACAAAGTTGAAATGTTGAGAAAAAAGACGAAATTTCGACTTTATTCTTGAAATTGTATTTCAACATTAATCTCGACATTTCGACTTTTCTCGACGTGCACAATAAAAAAAAATCTTCCCCTCTCAAATATTTTTTCTCCTGCATGGCCCTAATACTCTTCCGTAGCAAATACTCACAAGCGGTGAATCACATTAATTTGATCATATTACAAAACACTTATTTCTTTTCAATCCATATAATTCTATTTTATGTCACTGCACTTTTTATTTTTGTTTTTATTTTTATCTTTATTTAAAATGTTTTATCTTTTTATTTTTATATAGGTGTTTGGTTTTTTGGGGTGTTTTATTTATATATGACAGTGCTGAGTGAGTGAGATGGAGATGTCAATTTCCTCGAGGGAACCTCCCAAAGGGATTAATAAAGTCGCTGAATCTGAATCTGAATTAAAACAAAAAACAAAAAGTTCATTGTTTGTTTGTTATGTTTTATTGTTTGCACTCGTAAAAAGGAACATTACACGGAGGAAAAAAGTTAAGAAAAGATGTGCAGGAGAGGTCATAAAGACCCGAAGGGCTTATAAGCGACTCCCCCCTCCTAAAAACAAGAAAAAAAAAGATAATACCAATACAAAACCATATAAGCACAAGTATAGGCCTATACAGTATAACTGATAACTCAGAGTTATACGATACTTCAGAATACAATTAAATAGCTTAGAAATATATTTGAATAATGGTGAATGAAAAACACAGATGTATTAAAAATCTATACACATTTTTTCAGCTTTCTTTTGAATGCAGTTAATGTTGAGCATGTTTCACTTAGATGTTTTCAACTGTTCCACAGCAACAACACCCTGATAAATAAATGAAAATTTAGCAACTGCGGTTCTACAGAAGAGGATACGCAAATCATTCTTCTTGTGGGGTATGAATGATAAAAGTTCATTGCCCTTTCTGAACTTACTAGTGGGGGTTAAACTTAGATTTGTTAACCCGTTAAAAACTGTCAAAGTATCTGAGGAGTAATATAAACTCTGATTTTGGCTCTGCGTCACCTCCGTCTCCAGCAGGCCGAGGAGCTTGACGTCCTAACGATGTTGTGGCAACATCATGAGAACGTCATGCATGAGAGGCCTGATCTCCTACAGGTTGGAGTCTGGAGCCCTTTTTTTTCCTCTCTTTTCTTTCTGCACATGTGCCTGCATGTGCGAGAGTAATCATTCCTATTCTCTTCTAACGTTAATTCCCACCGTCGAAGCAGCTTTGACGCTATTATGCCAAAATCTCGTTGGGCTTTGACGTGCAAACTGAAATCTAAGCATAGCCAAGACCAGACCGACTCCTTGTCAAACAGGTTTAAAAGATGCTTAATTTACCGGGTCTCTCAACAAACCATTTATATCTCTATTTATAGAAGAAGTGTGTCGTCCAAAATAAACATTCAGCTGCGTTAATGAGGTAAAAGGAGAAACTTTATTCACACGGTTGCTTCCCACAGTGACGGTGATAAATGCTGCCATGCATGTGCAGGTTTGGAGAAGAACATCATTCACGGATCTGGATCCAGCAGAGGATGAGGAAATTAAGAATGTAAAACGTCTAAGGATGATTGGGTCATCGAAATGTAACCTCATGCCGTTTTAATTGTTAAGTCTGATGTCTGCGTTCTGCTCACATTAAGGACATAAAGCCAGAATGTGTGCGTGAGGTTTGTTTTTAGCTCGGATGATAAGTTTGAAGGGTGGTATTTCTCCACCCTTCCTCCTCTCAATAGGAGCAGACCCTTTGGGAATGCATCGTATTTCTGTCGGGGGATTTTCGATCTTGCGGGGAAATGGAGGTGGGTGGAGAGGAAGTAGTTTGTCTCCAAAGTAGGTTGTGGCAACTTGTTAGACAAAGCTATTTATATTCTCTCCATGTTTTCATTGAAATGCAGTTCGCCTTCTAGCAGTCGTGAGCCACCACCTCTCAAACAATAAGAAACATTTATTTATGTTCTTATTTTATTAAATTTTTTTTTAATTTAATAAAAAACTACTTGTTAAAATAAAAATTAAATTAAAATGTCTGAGATGTGAATGGCTGTGAATAAATAAGAGATATCTTGAGAGGATAAACAAATTAATATTAATAGAAAATGCCTGTAAAAGACAAGAAGAAAAAACAAATACTTATTCTTTTTTTTTAATCTTTTATTTGGAAAAGCTTTGATTTCACAGATTCAGGTTTACATAGCACACATACATTTATAAATTGAATATTTTACAAGCAATAGCTTGTATGTATTATAGATGTATATTTAATATTTTTGTATTTCTTTTTGTATACGTTTTATATTGTATTATGTTTTATATGGACCTGTGTCTGCAATAAAGTTGATATTAATAGCGTCAAAATCACTTCAAGTAAGTTAACATCACATTGGCGTGATATTTTGTAGATATTTTGTAGTACTTCTGATGTCCAATTTGCCTCCTGGCTCTTCCCAGAATTTTCTTTGTAAAATATTTACATGCAACATGGAAAGTTCTCATCTTAAATATTACATACAGAAAATTACACACAAAGCAGAATGAGTAAAGATCGTGCTGTAGATTATATCAATATATCATATTACAAAACACATTTTGATCCCACTCCCACTTTTCTCAAGTTAGCAAAAGTCAGACCTAATAGGTTTTATCTTCTCAGTCCACTTAGACACATCTGGTAAAATTTCTCCTTCTCGATTTTTAGACTTTTCCATGACATATATTTCATATATTATTCCTATCCATTCATCTATAGTGGGGGATTAAGGTTTTAACCACCTCCTTGTAACAGCTTTTTTGCTCTCTGCAAGGAGTATCTGTAGCAGTTTCTTATCTTTGTTATTCTCCCCTCAAATTGGATGTCACCCATATATAGAGCGAGTTTATGAGAGTATCAAACCGTTAAGGAATTTTGACTCCAAATATATTATTAATGTGTTTGTGAATTTCCCCTCCAATAGGGTACAATAACCTTGCAATCCCAAAATACGTGGAAGGGATTGGCCTCCTGAGTCCCACATTTTCTCCAGCAATCATCACTCCTTCCCTGGTGTTGCTTTAGTAGAGGTGGAATAAAAAACCTTACAATGTTTTTCCAACAGAATTCTCGCCATGTACAGGACTGTCTCAGAAAATTTGAATATTGTGATAAAGTCCTTTATTTTCTGTTATGCAAATATGTCATACATTCTGGATTCATTACAAATCAACTGAAATATTGCAAGCCTTTTATTATTTTAATATTGCTGATCATGGTTTACAGCTTAAGAAAACTCAAATATCCTATCTCAAAAGATTTGAATATTCTGGGAATCTTAATCTTAAACTGTAAACCATAATCAGCAATATTAAAATAATAAAAGGCTTGCAATATTTCAGTTGATTTGTAAAGAATCCAGAATGTATGACATTTTTGTTTTTTTTAAATTGCATTACAGAAAATAAAGAACTTTATCACAATATTCAAATTTTCTGAGACAGTCCTGTAGATGAGTTAGTTGAATTCCATTGTACTTGACACATTTTACTCCAGCCTTCCTCTGTAATAATTACATTTCCCTCCTTCTCCCACTCCTCTTTTATGTATATTGTATTTTCTGGTTTGGCCTGGAGAATCTGCTTGTACAATCTGGAAAATATCTTGTTGCATGTAGTAGATTCAAATGCTGACAAGATTATTTTCATAATTCCTGTCTCTCCAGCTTTTAAAGCTACATTCAAGTTATGATTAAAATAATTTGGAACCTGAAGGTATATGTAGAAACCATTTTGTTCCAGGCCATGTTTTCCAAGATCTGGAATATCCACTTGCGAAAAAATGAGTAGTAGTACAAATAAATATTCTAACATCATTTTTCTACTATCAAACCTTATAAAACCACGACACTTATGTTTGCCTGATACGAATGAGTGCTCTGTTTTCTTTTGTCTTCTGTCTCCATGTCCTGATGAGAAATGTCCCAAATTTGTGTGACCGGCAGTTTGAGACGGAGCGAATCACGTGGAGAAGCGGGTCAGATATTTCTCCCCCGGTATAATCTGAGCAGGGAGGAGTTTTACTTTAACCCCCTCTAGACGCCTAAACTGGAGATTGAGATATTCTGAAATAAATATTAATCACGAGAGAGCTACAACTAACGCTAAGCAGGAACAATTGTGACTCACTTTCCTTTTAAGAAAATGAGCAAAGCTTATATATTTGTCTTTTGCTGTCAGATGCATTTATTAAGAATGAATATACTTAGCCAGTGTGCATGACCTAAGTCTTTGTCTGATAAACTGTGACTGCTCTATCAGCAGCAACCGCAGGCCCAAAGGAAACACCACCCCTCCTGCAAAACAATGAGCTAAAGATGGTCCAGAGCTCCAAATAGAGACTCTCATGGGGATTTGTCCTGCAAGACTCACGCAAAACACAATGCCCCCAAAATGCACTCTGCCACACTTAACTGAATAATAAAACACATTAATCACCTCTCTACAGACTGAGAGGTGGATTTAGGCTACACTTCTTCCATGTCATGCACCGTTTGAGCAGCTCAATTACAGCTACTCAAGACTCCTCTATGCCCAACATCATTTGTTTCCTGAAACAATAATATATATATAGTATACATTTCCAAATCCATCAATATGAACATTTAAAAAAACAAAAATGCAGTAAACTATAGGAAGCTTGAGGATTCTGTTTCATTGTGAGAAATGCAGGATCCAGCAATTGTGGAGATTGGCCCTTACTTATGTGGCAATAATAAATGTATATTATGCCACGTAAATAAGGGCCTGACAGCTTATTTGAAATGCACATACTGTAGATTATATTTTGAAGTTATATATCATAATCCCCCAAAAGAAATACCTTTATATGAGCAAACCAAAGTCTGAGCCTATCACCCAGTCTGCATACATTTAACATGGCTATTCATTCAATCAATCAAATTTTATTTATATAGCACCTTTCATCCAGGTACATGAAATACAAAGTGCTTTGACATTTTGACTTAAAAATAAGCGTAATAAACCAAAAAAAAAACAAACTGGGAGACCAAAAAAATAAAAACTGGGAAACCAATGCACGCTGACATACAATATAGTTAATTAAAATGGAAAAAAATGATAAAAGTTCAAGGATTAAGGCTAAAAAATAATCAGTCCACAACAATAAAATATAATAATAAAAAAATTACAAGAAATAGATAAATAAATAAAACAGATACCTTTAAAAAATGTTAAACAGAATAAAACTATAAAATTTGATGCTACATAAAAGGCAGACTAAAGAGATGGGTTTTTAGTCTACGTTTAAAAATATCTACATTTCCAGCTCCTCTCAGATCCTCCGGCTGTTCCACAGTTTTGGAGCATAAAAGTGGCTAAAAGCAGCATCACCAAATGTTTTAGTTCTACTCTGTGGAACAGCTAAAAAGGAAGAGCCAGAGGATTTGAGTTCCTTCCTGGTTCATAGAATAAAAACATCTCTGAAATATACTCTGGTGCAAACCCATGTAGCGCTTTATAAACTAATAAAAGAACTTTAAAATCAACACTAACAGGTAGCCAGTGTAAGGATTTTAAAATGGGCCTAATGTGTTTCTCTCCTTCTGGTCTGAGTCAGAACTCTTCATTGCTTTATCCTGCTGGAGCGAATCCCAGCTCATTTCAGGCGGAAGACGGGGTTTCTGAATGTGCCAAAACAAACAACAACAACAAAAGACAAACTGGAAGCGTTATTAAAAGCTGCTCAGATACAACTTTCTCCCCCAACTGTGCTGTGGGAGACTTGATGGTGACACACCGTTGGACAATGTTGGATGTAGAGCAACGTGAAAATGACAGACTGCAGCCACATTTAAGTACATTAGACTTGTAGTTCTGGAGACCGGTCTTGGTCTCAAGAACACTTTTTTGTTGGTCTTGGTCTTGTCTCGGTGTCAGACTCGGTTAACTGAGATGCCGTTACCAAGGTGACGGAATCTGGTGATCAGCAGTTCTTCCTCTTGTTAATGTACAGTTTTGTACCGGTAAACTAGTTGTATTTTGCATTTGATTTAATGTTTCTGCATATGTGTCTGTATTTAATTATAATTTTGTGTTTATAATATCATATTATTCGAAATAGACACAACAAATCAGAATACCCAAGCTATTTTTTGAATGGCTCAAGGGATACAGTGGATAGTTTGAATAATATTGCTGAAGAGTTCAATAATTATTTTGTTGGAGTTGGTTGTAACTTGGCCAGTAAAATTAGAGTGTCTAAGGATAAACAAAATATGTTTGATGTTTGAACTCATTAAAGGAAACAATAATACTATGTTCCTTCATGGAATTGAGGAAACTGATGTAATTGAGATTGTAAAAAAATTCAAGAATAAATCATCAAATGATATAAATTCCATTGACATGGTAATTGTTAAAGAAGTTATTGGCCAAATTGTAAGCCCTCTGACCTATATATGCAATCTGTCTTTCCAAAAGGGTGTTTTTCCAAATAATATGAAAATAGCGAAGGTTATACCAGTATTCAAACATGGAGATAAGCATTGCATTGCTAATTATTGACCAGTGTCCCTTCTCCCCCAATTCTCAAAAATATTAGAAAAATTATTTGTTAAAAAAAATTATTTTTTTATAGATAAATATAAAATATTGAGCGAACATCAATATGGTTTTAGGGAGAATAGAAATACAGAATATACAGAAGTGACTGAATAAAGAATTTCAATCAATCAAAATAATGTAATAAATATATGAATAATATTTGCATATCGTTGTGATTTATTAAGCATCAGGTCCATTTCAGTGATGCTGATATAGAATCTGATTACTTTAATGGTAAATAATGTAATTTCAAGTTGATAATTGTATCTTTAATATCTAAAATTCACATTTCATCTCCAAATTCAGTCCAATTTAAATCAGTAACATTTACTATTCATGACATTTCTGAGGTGGAGGGAGGTGTTGGAGCTGGTTATTCTGCTAGAGGACTTTGGGACTAGTTAGTAGTCGTGTCAATCCTTAAAAGCACTGGAGTCAATCCTCCAATAGTGTAGAAATAGCGGTAGTGCAGTCGCCACACATATCTGATCTCAGCTGATGGATGGAAACATTTCTAGTGAGTTCAACATCATCATCCACTTCTCTGTGTTATTGAGCTGCAGTTGAAAACAAGCTCATATGGAAACTAGCTGAACCAGGATGATGTTCTACAATCACGCAGGATCAGGAAATTACTAGGTTTCTTTTTGGTCTCGGTCTTGAGCTGAACTAGTCTTGGTCTTGACTACAAGTGTAAAGTAACTATGTCAAAACTGCGACTCAGATGAGGAGTCTTACTAGTGAGGTCGGGTTTTGTTTGAAACTCTATGACGTGCCAGGACTGACTGAGGTCAGGATTTGTTTGAGGTTGTTGAATAGATCTTCCAGGATTAGTTTGGGACTAGTTTAATGTTGCATAATGTTTTATGTCAAGGTTTATTCACATTCAATTAAAAAAATATCAACAAGAATAGTTTTGTCCTTGTTTTATTAATAGCAAAATCCAGTGTGACATCTTACCCCATATAGTGTGACAACTTGTCTTGAGACATGTTCACAATCTCTATTTGATTGATAATAACTCTGCACTGACACAAGATATGAACATGATATGAATACAAAATATATACCTGAGACTTTAGTCTTTCATCTGGTACACATTTGTTTTATATATGATGTATTGATTACAAGAAATATATAAGAGAGTAAAAAGTGTGACAACAAGCCCCGGTCTCCCCTACATGATACAATTTTGATGCAAAAAAACCCAGGATGCAGCTGACGACCTGCTGCAAACTAAGCAATCGCTGGACTTCTGTTCAAAGGTTCTCCATCGGGATTTCATGGTAAACTCTACAAGACTATATGTTGACTTTCTCTTTCTCCAAGTATTGCTGATTAAGTCGTTAGACCGAAGGTGTGGTGAGACGGGAGGCAGCACTTTGCGTGACTTCCCCTCCTGCAAGCCTCGGCCGATGATGCATGACTGTCCGGGATAATTACTTTCATGTAAAGTCACAAAGGACCGGCTGTGGGGGGGGGCGGTTTCTGAGGGACGGCTTATCTTCCCTTTGAGTGCTCCTTCACCTTTGACCGCTCACGGGGGGGAGAGATAAACACGAGGGGGGGGGACGACTAAGCTTCAGTGACTTTTAATGACGGACCTGGTTGGGTTAGAATAGCAGCACCGTCTTCACGCAGGGATTAGATGAGATGAGGCCCCGTCAGACAAAAGGAGGAGAAGTGACAGTCTCAGGCAGTTTCCTGCTCTGCATCCATCCCTTATGTGTTACAACAGATGTGAGTGTGTGTGGTTTCTTGTAGAGCTGGGCGATATATCGAGATTTTAATATATATCGATATATTTTCAAACGCGATATGGTACGAGACAATATCGTTTATATCGATTTAAAATTATTATTTTTTTTTTTTACATTTTTTTTTTATGATTTTGATATAGCTTATTTTGTGACAAATTGACTTGAATGTTTTATTTGACATTTGCACAAATGTTTTGTTATTTGCACAACTGTCAACCTCAGTGGAAAAATCTGCCTGTTACTGTCTACATTGTATTAATTGCACAGTGTATTTTAATTTAATTGTTATGCAGGAAAGGGATATTTGTTTTATTTTATTCAAGAAGCATTTTTATTCTATATATGCAGGCAGTTTATTTTTATTTCATTTGTTTTATACATTTTGATATTGTGCAGACCTCTGTTAATAAAGGAACCTGTGACATTTGGCACGAGGCTTTGTATTAAAACTGACTGTTTTTTTAAGGGTTTGCCTCAGAAAAAATGAAGCTAACAGAGATGCTATGCTATAATGCTTTGGGGGAAACCCCAATTATGGCACAGAAAAAATATCGATATATATCGAGTATCGCCATTCAGCTAGAAAATATCGAGATATGACTTTTGGTCCATATCGCCCAGCCCTAGTTTCTTGTATGATAGGAGGAATTCACTTCATGTGCACCAGGCTCAGCTGTGAATTGTGATTGAGTTCCCTTTTCCCTGCAGGAAACAACAATTTACATAAACCCCTGGCTCCAAGCAGCATTTTTGGAGGCAAATTGGAATAAAATGGCACGAAATACATCCTTATGAAACGTGTCATAAGCATTCACAACACCTCCAGCCTTCATTAAAAGCTATTCCCATCCTCTTCACTGGTTACTGTCCATGGGCTTCTTGTCGGTCTCATCAATTAGGCCAATAAAAACAATGACCGACGACAAACGGTGGCAAGGATAGAAGGCTGTTTTTAGTTGGCATGGATTTGAAAAGCGCAATCATGCGGCTGGACGTGTAATAAGCCTCTCATTCTTTCCCAAAGAAGCACCGGCAGCTCAGCTGGTCTCCACAGACCCTGAGAAGGTTTTTCCTTCCAGCGAAACAAAAAAAAAAAAAAACGTCCAACGAGCTTTTCTGATTCGGGATTCGAGGGGAAAATGCCCTTTTAGTGTGAGAATGGAGGGGAGACGCCTTCACGGGCTGCTGACTACGCTTTTCCAAGGGCCTCTGTAGCGTTTGGCCAGACAGGAAAAAAAAAACAGACCATACAGATGGAGGCACCTCGAATGAACACTCGGTTAATCTGGAAGGTCATTAGGATCCTTGGAGCACTCATTAGTACTATTCTCATGAACTTTGAGGCAAAGCTGTTTTTCTTTACTTCAGAGTGGGTCATATTTATATAGGATCTGTGGACTTGTGGGAAATATCGGCGTGGGAGTCGGCAGTCGGGAGGGGGGGGAGTTGTTGTGGGACAGTTTGACATTTGGAGTCACCCGGGTCATTCAGTCGTAATGAGGCGTTTGCGGTCGGACCAAAGTGAAGAGTTTGCCCCGGCGCTCAACTCTGCCTGACTCGTCGCCAGGCAGTTTGGTGCGGTGCTGGTGAGACCAATCACACAGCGGCAGGTCGATTCATCTCCCGTAAGGAAAATAATTAACAAGACAGGCCCATACAGACCGTCCTGATGTGTGTGTTTTTCTCTGTATCCGTGTGTGCGTTTTCTCGTCCGTTAGATCTAACAGAGTAAACTTACGTGACTCATTTGTCTCCTGGATGCCTCAATAAAGCCACAGTTCATTGAGTATCTGCAACCAAGAATGGCCATCCAATAACACTTAATATCCTTGTGTAAACTCAGGGAAACAGCTACTTTATAATAAAAGCAGAATCCATGAAGAGCTTTTTCTGTGACAGGAATTGTTGAACTGCACACCATGGCCTCTCAAAGACACACATTAGGAGGATTTCATAAAACTGTAGACATTCTTTTGGTCTCTTTTCTCTTATTTACTTTTATTTTTTTTAATACAAGTTTTTTTAATGGTCTCCTGGATTTACCATAGTAACATTTTAACAGAGGTGTCTTCAGTATTCACATCCATTACTCAGGTAGAAGTATAGATACTAGAGTTTAAAAATACTCCTGTAGAAGTTGAAGTATCAACTCAAGTTTTTTACTCAAGTAAAAGTATAAAAGTACTGGTTTCAAAACTACTTAAAGTATAAAAGTAAAAGCAGGCCGGAGCGTCAGCCATTGTTTACAAGCGGTGGCTGTTTTCCACCAGTTTGAACCTATAATACATCCATGGTTTGAACAGCAAGGGAGAGTTAAAATGAGATTTTGCATCGACATTTAGCCTCATAAAAGGATCAGATCCCCCAGCACGGACCCGGTAACTGCACACGAGTCAGCGGTAAGTTCCGTTTTCTTTATGTCATTTATATTTGTCTATGAGTATGATCTTTGCATGGGCTAAGTATTTAGCTTAGCTCCGGAGCCCCGGCGCTGCATACGGAGCTGCAGGGGCTGCTCACCAGACCGGACCGAACCCGGAGCTGCGAGCACGCCAGCTCCGGGCTCGGGGGAGCCGGCGGCTCAGTACCGTAATACATTTTTCTTCTGTGGTTTCAGATCTTTCAAGCACCTGAAGCTGTTCACATTCAGAAGACGCGCGGTCCTTCCTTGAACCAGCAATAGTGCATACATTTTATTTATATATTTTAACAATAAAGTTGCCATTTGTGAAAATTCAGTGTTGTGATTTCTTTACAGTTAACATGATTCATTTGTCTTGTAACATAAGAAGTGAAATGATGATGAATTGGAGTAAATAACCGTGGTGTACCTGTTTAGAATAAAATTCAATCTTCCTGTGTGAATTAAGGCTGAATTAAGGTTCTGCATCACACCAACGCAGAGCACACGCCGCAGCCGTGACGCCGTGCTGAATCCTTCGGACTTCTCCGTCTCTCCATTTGGTTGCGGTGCAGTACCCCCTGCGGCCACTAGTTAGCGATCTTTTTCTGAATGGTTTATCCGACTTTTTCCGGTCACAGTAAATCAAACAAATAAGGACAACTATTGTGCAAAAAACAAAAACAAAAAAAATCACACATAAACAAAGAAAAGAGCCCTGGAAGTTCACTACTGATTCAAACCGTAAACCGGAAATGCGTTGCTTCCAAACGAACCAATCACAGCCCTCTCGTCTGCGTGTGGTCTGCGTCTCCTCGACGCGGAGTTACAATTTTCGGGAGGTGCACGTCAGTGACGACGCAGGTGACGCGTGTCCTCTGCGTCGATCCAAACCACACGCCGTAGGCACGGCGCCATTTTGACGCAGAAGCATAATTCAGCCTTTAGTGTGAAGACGAGGTGACTAAAGGCTGATTTATGGTTCCGCGTTACACCAACGCAGAGCCTACGGCGTAGGGTACGCGTTGATTTAATGCAGAACCGTGGACACGCTTTGCTACGCAGCAGCTGCTATTCTCCCCGGAGCGACGCTTTGTCTCCTCCCCTCCTACACGTCATTCAAGCAGCCAATCAGCGCAGAGCCTCATTATCATAGCCCCCCCCGCCCTGAAAATGAAGCACAGAAAAAGGCTTTATTATCTGTAAAACTATAGACATGGCCCAGAGGCTGAATTTCTGATTTAGGTAGAAAAAACAAGCTTTAGATTGTTTTTAAGACATTCAAGGCCTGTTTAAAATATACATTAAATGCCATAATATGTCCCCTTTAAGAGAACCGAAGACAAATTCCTCGTTTGCTGACATATCTGGCAAATAAAAGCTATAAAATAAAAATGTTTTTTTTTTTTTTTTTTTAAACAATGCTAAT
Organism: Cololabis saira; assembly: GCF_033807715.1. Taxonomy (NCBI): domain Eukaryota; kingdom Metazoa; phylum Chordata; class Actinopteri; order Beloniformes; family Belonidae; genus Cololabis; species Cololabis saira. Next base: position 14,067,609 of record NC_084603.1, read on the forward strand.
TGGCTAAATCTCAACAATTATCCGATTAACCCACTCTGATATTAGTTCTCCTCTGTAAAAACACCCAGGAATAAATTGACCACGATACAAAACCCATCAATATAGTAGAGCTGATGCGTCCAGATTTCATAATCACTTAATTTCCCAACAGTTTCAGAAAAAAACCCTCATTCTTCTCTGATGATATTGAACAATAAATCTATACAAAAATCCCAATCCCAGTGCGTTGTATCCATATTGTGCCAAACTGGCACAATAAACAGACCCCGTACCTGCTGGAAAACAAACATCTGAAACTTCCCAATATTGCCTTCATCGCTCAACTTTCTGCATAACCTAAAATCTAAAAATAAACTCACCTAGATGGAAGCAGATGGGAGCAGCGGTTTGGGACAACGGCAGCTCCTCCATGACCTCTAACCAGATGTACTTACATGTCATGACGGAGGTGGAAGCAACACAAGAAATAAATCTGATACATTCACACCAACTGTTAACCTATATAATTTTTTTGTCTATTTGGATTTTTCACATATTTCCATCCAGCTGTAAATAGAAGGTGACGCTAAACTGTCACCGTCTAATAGAGATAATGTGTAAAGCAGGAAAAATACACTTTTAATAGTGTATTTTTCTTTTCTTTTTTTTTAAATAAAAGAGCTCCATTTGGTACCATGTCTTTATTTATAGTGTTTATTGTCATTGTCAAACTTGTTTTGTTTTTCTCCTCCTTCCCCCTCACATTCTTGAATGATCTGAAGACAGACACTAATACTGTCATATCATTATCCTTATTATTATCTAAATAAAAGAGCTCCATTTCGTACCATGTCTTTATTTATAGTGTGTATTGTCATTTGTTTATGTTTTGTTTTTCTTTTAGTTGTTTTTGTAGATAATACCAAGTAGTTTTATTTTTTAATCCCATTTTGGTCAATGCTCTGAGTAAACTGGCTTGAGCTGCTAAAACTTTGATCATTGTAGTAAAGTAGCCTACTGTATGATTAGCAGAGCTGTTTTTCATGAAATGTATAAGAGCAGAGAGGCTGCAAAACCAAAACAGCGACGGCTGGTTAATGCATCAATTTATTCGACTTTGTATTCAAATTACAATGTACTTTACAATGTAGTCAACAGTACGCACCACACCCTGGTCTTGTTAGTACAAAGTACAGCACTATAAAAACAACTAGCACAAACAGAAACTGTTCAAATAACCATTCTGTTCTGGGACAGTATAGATGTATAGAGCCAAGAGTGTGCACAAAGAGTGTGCACGTTGTGGGTTGTGAGTAATCTCACTGACAAATTGACAAAGCTGGAAATTGAAATTGGAGAGAAAGAAAATAGATTTTAAAAATACTGAACTACAGTGCGGCTTCAGGGAGCCAAACACTAGCATGTTTTCTGGGAATGCCCAGTGATACAACCCTTTTGGAAAGAGCTTCACAGGACACTGAAACATATATTTAATGCTGATCTGACTTACGAGTTCTCTACACTTTATTTGGGAAGGATTGATAGGACGGTCAGATGAATATCTATTTGGCATTTTGATAACTTCCGCTAAAAAAGCGCTCACGAGACATTGGTTGCTCCCTGAGGCCACAATACAGGGGTGGATAAACTTAGTTAATGATATATATATATATATATATATATATATATATATATATATATATATATATATATATATATATATATGATGGAAAAGATTACATTTTGCCTCCGTCTCCAGAAAGATTTGTTTGTAAAATTGTGGACGAAATGGGTTGTATATGTAAAGCCTTTGCGCCCAGAATTTCTTGAATGATCTGAAGACAGACACTAATACTATCATATTATTATCCTTATTATTATCTCATTCTCCACCCAACTGAGAATCATGTTATTTTTCTTCTGTATGGAGGTTTTATGTTTATAGTCTGTCTCTCCCAGATTGTATAAAGTTCTTTGTAGTTTTGGTTTTTTCTTTCTTTTGTCCTTTTCTTACCTCTTAATATGTTTACGTAAAATGAAAAAACTGGATGGTGGATAAGAAATATTACTGCTTTTACCTTGTGATTAAAAATACTGAACGCTGTTATTGTGCATTTGTGGGTTTTACATGCTGCGGTTACTATGATCTTTTACAAAAGATATCTTGACTGATTAGGACTTGTAAATAAATTTGATTTTTTTTGTTAGGGAACAAAAAACAAACATCTTCCTTGTTAGGTTTGCAACACTAAAAGGCCTAAAATGCAGGGAGGGCTGTTTGCTGTGAAGTTGTCAGCAGGTTGGCAGCTTCTCTGCAGTTGTAGCTCCTGAGACAAGGCACATGTGCGTGACTGCAGCTCCAGAACAGCCCTGGGCATTCCCCTCCGCTGCTCTGCTTTCCTCTGAAGTTCGCTGCATTGATTCACTGAATAAGATAAGACCCAAAGTGCTGTAAGAGGCGTGCTTCTCGTCGGAGGTCCTGTGCAGGCTATTCACTAATTACAGACATAAATCAGCGTATAGGGGCCCGGTCCGTTCATAACCACTGTTTGCCGATGATGTAACTTCCTGATATAGTTTTGATTTTCCTGTACGAAAGCTATGCCCTGAATGTGAGCAATGCTGCTGGAATCAAACGAGCTCGCTGCCCTGCCAGGCTGGAACTTCACAATGCAACTGTGTGCCTTTTAGTGTGAGAGCAAATCATCACCTGCACACACACCTTCCTGGGCTCCTCCCTGACCTCCACACTCACTCACACGCAACCAACAATCCAGCTGTCAGTCAGGCGAGAGGAAGCTGCTGCTCTACGGCTGCTGCAGTGAGGAGCATCGGGGGGCCTGAGCTTGAAGGAGCATTGGGGGACCTGACCCCGGGGCCGCTGCCAGACCCCTTCTAGTTTGATCAGCAGCTGTAGGTCATGTGACTGCACCTTTCGGGGGATTATCTTTAACACTCTGCTTCTAAACATTAACAAATGAGTGAATTTGGTGCTGTACAAGAGTCACAAAAAGTTTGTAAAGGGATTGGTTACAGGTATATCTCTATCTGTCTCTCTATCTATATGTATATATATATATATGTGTATATATATATATGTATATATATATATATATATATATATATATATATATACATATATATATATATATATATATATATATATATATATATATATATATATATATATATATATATATACATATATATATATATATACATATACATATATATATATACATATATATGCATGTATGAATGCATGTATGTATGTATATATATATATATATATATATATATATATATATATATATATATATATATATATATATATATATATATATATATATTTATACACATATGTGTGTTGATTCATACTAGTGTTAACGTTTAATGCTACTTACAATGATTTTGACAAGTCTGTCATGTATGAATCAATACAAATTAAAAAAATGAAACGAAATGGAACTGTTTGTTTTTGTTGTTTTGGTTCTCTCCTTTAGCATTTTTCCATTTTTTCCAATTAACATATGTTACTGAATTCAAGTGGCTTATTTCTCTTGAATACCTGGTGGACTCAAGGACGTAAAAAAAGCGTTGGTCTCATCTGAGGCTGCAGTGTTAGTGGGTGGTCTGACTGAAACAGGCTCAACCTGGAGATTGGCAGTTTCTATAAGCTTTTCACGCACTCCAAACCATACATTTCCAACTTCCAACAAGATTTTAAAACAAAGTCGTTTTTTATTCATGCACCTGCGATGTACAACAAGGGATAACGCTTGTTTCCCCGGATCTGAGATTTTAAATGTTGAAATATTTCAACGCGTTCATTTGAGGCCATCTGATGGGCCGTGCACCCATGATGCTTTAAAATGAATTCTGGCCTTTTGAAAATCTGTATTATAATATATTAAGAGTAGGCTGTTATCAGGATACGTAATTCAAATAATTGATTTAATTTAATTTAGTTTAGTTTAGTGCACACCGAGGCCGCGGGGTGCGCGTGTCCGCGGGGTCGCTGTCCGCGGTGCTGAAGCGGGTCTGAGGCGGAGCGGAGCAGAGAGGCCCGAGAGGTCGAGGACTAAAATACTACGACCGATATCACCAACATTAACTGGTGCTAAATGCATTTTTTTTTTTACCAAATTGACCAAAAAAACAAACAATTAAAAAAAACCCAAACAAAGGAAAAAAACACCAGTGATTTTCAAACGTCCTAATTGTTTCTCAGATGTTTTGACGACCGGAGAGCAGAAAGGATTAGTCATGGGCCTACAGTATCATGTTAGTCTGGATCAGTGGCTTCTTCAAAAGTCAAACAGCTTTGTCTCCATTAACATATGGTATGTTTTAACAAGCAACATCCTCCCAGTCACTTCCTCTGGATCTAAGGTGTGTTTGTCTGCTGCCCTACTTGACGCAGCAGCGCCTTTCCCGGTTCAGTCCCAGGTTTTACCCCTGGATTAAGGGGAATTAATGCATCACAGCGCGGGGTTCGCCTCCTCCTGGTGGTTTGATGTAAAAGCGCAGCCATAGTTCTGATTTTAGTGAGAGGATTTCATACTGGCACCCGCAACCATCACAGGCAGCAAGGGACTCAGCTGAAAATGTTATCATAACTTTATATAACAGCTTTACAACCAGTGAAAAATCCTCCGAGGATTAGAGGCGGTGGGGGCCTTTTTTTTAAGTGTTTTCTTTTGAAAGAAAAGAAAAATGAATAATCTCTATCATTGTGTTTACACCACACAAGATCGGTTTGAAGCAAATATATATATATATATATATATATATATATATATATATATATATATATATATATATATATATATATATATATATATATATATATATATATATATATATATATACATATATATATATATATATATATATATATATATATATATATATATTACATATTTACATATATACATATTACATATATATCTATATGTATATACATATAGATATATAATACATATTTACATATATATATATTTACATAAATATATATATTTACATATATATATATATATATATATATATATATATATATATATATATATATATATATATATATATACATTTTTACATATACATATATATATATATATATATATATATATATATATATATATATATATATATATATATATATATATATAAATAATATATAAATAAATATATATATATATATATATATATATATAAATATATATATATATATATATATATATATATATATATATATATATATATATATATATATATATATATATATATATATATATGTTGGGCTTTTTAAATGTTTTTAAAAATCCAGTAGTGCATCGAAATGATTCAAATCTGTGGTCATAACAGCAACAATAAAATAAAGTTTACATAGTGCTTTTGCTGAGGATTGTATTTCTGAGAATGAACTCCACTTGTGTCGGGTGTCAACCTTCATAAATCCCTCAGGCATCCTCGCCTTATTACAGGCATTTCGACTGCAAGCCGGGGAAGTTGTCAAAGGAGAGAAAATTACATGACATATACATATACATAACTGCATGTTTGTGGAAAATAAAAAGATAAATCGCCTGGGGGAAATTAAAAACCATGTCAAGTTGTCTCTTTATTTCCCCGATGCGCTCATCTGTTCCCACCATCTCTGTTTGTGCGACTATCTAATCTATCTAGCGCATCTATCCCGCCGTGGTGCACGCAGCGCGCACCACGCAGGAGTCTGGGAAAGCAGCAGCAGCAGCAGCAGCAGGGCAGAGGAGGAGGCGAGGGTGGGAGGTTGTGAGGGTGGGGTGACACCTTGCAGCCAAACCTTCCCACAACACAGAGACGGCTTTACGACGTGATGCTGAGCAGTTGGGGGGTAAATGACTTCAGCTCGGCGCTGCTGCGGGATCTCAAAGCATGAAGTGGCTGCGGACGGAGCGCAACACGCAGCTTTTACGCACAGCTTTTACGCGCGGTCCGTGGATGCTCAGCAAGCTGCACACTCTTCAGAGAAGACTGTTTGGATAAAATGTAGACAAATCATGTATTTTAGAGTGAAAAATTAAGTCTGTGATCTATTTAAGTGGATTTTTTTTTTATAAAACAAAAATTAATGACTGGGAATCGTTTTCAAGACTTGTCTTTTTGATGAACATAGAAAACAATCAGGTATTCTATTGATTATCATTCAATATGGACATGAGCTGAGCAGTTAAATCGTTGATTCAGTAATTAAATGACCCCATTCCCTCCCGCAGGACTGCTGGCATGGAGTTGACGTCGGAAGGGCTTTACGCGGGGAACCCACGGGCTCTGCTGGTCGCCTGCGTGGCCGTGCTGTTCTCCCTGCAGCTGTGGCTGTGGGTCCGGCACCGGTCCATCCCACGCGTGCCCGGGCCCTGGGCCTGGCCGCTCATCGGGAACGCGGCGCAGCTCGGCAGCGCGCCGCACTTGTTCTTTACGCGCATGACGCGCAAGTACGGGAACGTGTTCCAGATCCAGCTGGGCTCCCGCGTGGTGCTGGTGCTGAACGGGGACTCCATCAAGCAGGCGCTGGTCAAGCAAGGGCTGCAGTTCGCCGGCAGGCCGGACTTCACCTCGTTCCGCTACATCTCCAGCGGGGACAGCCTCGCCTTCAACACCGTGTCGGACTGGTGGAGGACGCACAGGAAAGTGGCGCACTCCACGGTGCGCATGTTCTCCACCGGACAAACCAAAGGAACCTTCGAGCAGCACATTCTGTCTGAGTTCAAAGAACTGCTGCGGCTTTTTGTGACCAAAACCAAAGAGGAGGAGTACTTCCAGCCCATGACCTACCTGGTGGTGTCCACGGCCAACATCATGAGCGCAGTCTGCTTCGGGAAGAGGTACGACTACGAGGACGAGGAGTTCCGGGGGGTGGTGGGCAGGAACGACCAGTTCACGCAGACCGTGGGCGCCGGCAGCATCGTGGACGTGATGCCCTGGCTGCAGTACTTCCCCAACCCCATCAAAACCATCTTTGACAACTTCAAGGAGCTCAATCGGGAGTTTGGGATGTTCATCCGGGACAAGGTGGTCGAGCACCGCAAAAGCATCCAGTCCGGCGCCATCAGGGACATGACGGACGCGTTTATTGTGGCGCTGGACCAGATCAGAGACAAGACTGTCGTCCCAGAGAAGGACTACGTGACTGCTACACTTGGGGATATATTTGGAGCAAGTCAAGACACCCTGTCGACCGCCCTGCAGTGGATAATCCTCATTCTTGTCAAGTAAGTTTTGAGTAATTGAAGGAGATTTGTCCATAAAGTAACAGTAACTGCAAAATAGTAAAACGGTGCTGATCCCAACGTTTTGTTAATATTTCCCAGAGACTAGGATGATATTTGTATTATGTAACAGCATGGTGGAAGAGCTCTGCTAAGGCTGGCAGTAGTATAAAGAGGTGAAACTGCAAAAAAATGCAAAGAAATGTCCTTTAAAGTGTTAAATCCAGTCTGAGATTGTCAGTGCCACAAAAAAGTTTATATATATATATGTATATGATATGTATATATATATATATATATATATATATAGTACAGACCAAAAGTTTGGACACACCTTCTCATTCAAAAAAATGGGGAAGTGTGTCCAAACTTTTGGTATATATATATATATATATATATATATATATATATATATATATATATATATATATATATATATATTAGCATAATACAAATGGTTTATGCTTCTAGCTATATAGATTCCAACAGAAGGCAACAGAAAATCTGAGTTTAATACACTTAAACAAGGTCATAAATATTCCAGGAAAACCTTTTGCACCCTGCTGTGTTTCGTTTAGTTTCGTTTCATTATTTATTCAAACAGGTTAAAACAAAAAATAATAATCAGAATACATAAAATGTATATACCGAAAAAAAAAAACATAATCAAAACAAAGCAAATTAAAGAGACAAATCTATATGTAAATAAATATTTCCTGTTTGAAAGGGTGTAGGATGAAGTTTCAAAAAACTTTTCTAGTCCTACCCCTTCTAATGTTCTGTTTTTACCATTTCTTCATTTCACAGAACTTCTAAAAGAAAAGCATAAAAGAAAAGAAAAAGTGGTTCAGCTGAGCAAGGCACTTTGGTCGTTGGCTGTCAGTTCATGTGTCCATTTCCGTTGTGTATCCATAAAGAGTATTGATTTTAAAGATTCGTTTAAATTTACTTGGTGAATTACATGATTTCATTTCATCTTTACAGTTGTTCCACAGATTAACTCCCATCACTGATACACAATGGGTTTTGATGTTTAGGGAGTGTTTGTCCAACCCAAAGCTTGTTATTAAGCAAAAGGAAGTAGTTTCCTCTAACCCGATCTCCCCTGAACTGAACGCAGGCATCCTGAGATTCAGCGGCGGCTCCAGCAGGAGGTGGACCGGGTCGTGGGCCGCGGCCGCCTGCCCCGCCTGGAGGACCAGACCCGGGTTCCGTACGTCATGGCCTTCATCTACGAGGTGCTGCGCTTCACCAGCTTCGTCCCGCTCACCATCCCGCACTCCACCGTCAGCGACACCTCCATCAACGGCTACACCATACCAAAGAACACCGTGGTCTTCATCAACCAGTGGTCCATCAACCACGACCCGGCCGTGTGGTCCCGCCCGGAGACCTTTGACCCCGAGCGCTTCCTGCACCCGGACGGGGGCCTCAACAAGGACCTGGCCAGCAGCGTGCTCATCTTCTCCCTGGGGAAGCGGCGCTGCATCGGCGAGGAGCTCTCCAAGCTGCAGCTGTTCCTGTTCACGGCTCTGCTGGCGCACCAGTGCGACATCACCGCGCCGCCGGGGAGGACGCCCACGCTGGACTACAACTACGGCCTGACTCTAAAACCCCACGCCTTCTCCATAGCCGTGTCTCTGCGTGAAAACATGACGCTGCTGGACGCGGCCGTCGCTCAGGAACTCTCCGAGGAGACGGACAGGAACTCACCTGACTCCCAAACACAAGAATAAAACATAAACTATATAAAAAAGACATACAATGAATGAATGTAGCAACACAAGTGAGGGACTTTTAACTCATGTTTGTGGCTGAATATACTCATAACCTGAAATCTCAGGCTAAAAACTCTGTTATTCCTTATTTGAACTGCAATATCAAATAAGAACGTGATGACATCAAACACGGTCCGACATACCAAACAGCAATTATCCACGTTTTGATTCACCAGGCGTTGCAGGACTGCAGAGAACAGTCTAGAGAGCTGAAAAGCTGCTGTGTAAAGAAATCACTGTGATTTATCCTGCAATGGTTTTCTTTAAGTAAGTAAATTAAATTATTTCTCATGCACAATGAAAAAAAGTGTGATCCCACGCACTGGCATTATTAAGTTTTACTGTATGTGCCATGGTCAGACTCCTGACCGATGAACAGGTGAATAAGCTCTTGCAGTGCATCAAGCTTCCCCTACTGACAAAACAAATATAAGCACTAACATGGATTTCCTTTTAATATAGTGCAGATATACTAGTTGAATACTCAGGAAAAGGGCTTAGAGAGTAAAGTAAGTCTCTGTTTTAGCTCAGGTGCCTTTGAAAGCCTTATAATATATTCAGAAACCCTCTATAGACGCTGCTTTAAAAGGACAAATGATCATTAATGGTGATGTCTGTGAACTTGCAGATATAAACAGATGCTAGATCAGTGTTATTTAACTGTTTATATGCTCCTCGAGCGTTTGGAATAGTGTTGGAATAGGAAACCCTTTGGCACGACACTAACTCTAAATATTTATGCTCAAAAAATGAGCCCGCAACTATGTCACCTGATAAGATCAGGAGAGGAAGGCAGAAGCGATGCTCCCATTTCCAAGAAGAATGATAAAGTGCAGTCCTCCAACTCCGAAGCCACCGTCGAAGTGACATGGAAGTGGGTGCGGGCCATAGTTATGCCGGTTCTTTATTACACACAGAAATGTGGCACAAAGACAAGAAGAAGAACAAAGAATACAATCAATATGATGTTGGGCTGCAGGCTGAATCCAAAAACCTTCAGCAACGGTACCTCAAACACTTCTGCTCCAAAAACGTTCAAATTACATTCCATATAACCGCATCTGTGACTTACTATCCTGACTTTGTCTCCTCCTCCTTTTGAATGTCATTCTGAACAATACTGTACATGTGCATAATAAACAGACGATATTCTTTGAGTTTTCAGAGCTGTTTGTTTTTGTTGCACGTGAAGGTTGAAAGTGGAAAAGAGATACGTGCCGCAAACACGGCTGCATCTGATGCCGGTTAAGGAGCCGTCTCACCTTCCTTTACATGAACGTAAAGAGCTGCTTGGCTCGGCGCCACATCAGATGGAAACAAAAGGGAAATGCGACTGAGATCCCTTTCCCTGCTGAACATTTTATCTCGCCCTCCCAGAACATCCTGTACTGGAGCAGCATGAGGTGTGTGCAGCCGGTTAGTCAGAGCATGACAAATTCAGAAAGTAGATGACTGCAGATAGAGCTTTCCATTCTTAATTTCTGTCTTTTCAAAGGGAAAAACTAAGTCTGAAGACTAAATATCACCTTTGAACTTCATGTTTGGCAATGCTCCAAGCAAGTTTTTAGCTAAACTGAAATGAAAGATTATTAAAATGGAAAAGAAACCAACTTTTTCAGATAACTGCAGACAGAAGAAAAGCTGTAAACCCCAAAGGCTGACTGCGTCTACTTCCTTTTATTTCAGGAAGCTGCAGAAGATGGGAAAAAAGTCTCTTTATAGAAAAGAAACAAACATACTGTATAAACCCAATGCATGAGATTGATGCTCCTTTGAAAGGAAGATGGCAGAGAAAATGTCAAATATTTCTCTGTTGTGGACACAAATCATACCAAGGGCTGGAGTGAAGGGCATTATGCTGCTGAGAAACTTGAAATATTGCATGAAGTGGTTGTAAGACACATCTTGTGTCATTACAGCTTAGACCTGTCAAGACTGCATTAGTGAGATTAACATGAATGTCTTTATTTAAAGCTTGTATCCTGCACTGGCTGAGGATAAAAACACATGCAGCACACAAACACAAGCTCCTTCTGCTGTTGACTGTAAGTTGTGTAACGTGGACATACCTGAGCTTACGCCGTGAATGTTGGGATGTGTAGAGATATGAATGATTGCGGGGCGAGATTGCCGTATTCAGACAGGCGGCTGATAAATGCTAAGGCTGACTGATAGGCGCTCAGGAATGGTACGACGGCACTGAAACGGCACGTAAGGCCTGACCTAGAGATTATCCAGGTGAGTCCTGAGCAAAATCAACACCGGGCTGGGGTCAGCTGGGGTCCAGACCCGCCTGGAGGAGTCACCTTTGGGTCAAGACAAAAGCAGACTGGATCATATTAAAATGTAGAGAAAAATGATTCATGAACTTTTACCTTTATTTCTTTGCAGATGACATTATTCTGTTAATATAAGTAAATTTCTGGCATGTAAGACATTCCAAAGAAAAGTTGGACTTTAAAGCTTTTATCACTTTGACACTGATGCTGTCCTGTAGCATTTTACTTATGTTTTATACGTTGGTTCAGACCAGTCATCTCTTCATCTCTTAACCAGGACCAGGAAACGTGAGGATATCACACCGCGACCGCCGTCACCAGTCACTCCACTGGCTCATCCCTGTCAAGTCTTCTGTTTTGGCCGGGAAACTACCGTATTTTACCCCTCTTTCCCGCCGTCCTCCCGTATGAATATATTCATAAATTTAAAATGTTATCACTTGCGTATAAATCCCAAAATGGCTTAGCTCCGCATTATTTGCAAGACCTGATAGTGCCTTATGTTCCTGGCAGAGCTCTCCGTTCTCGGAGTGCAGGTTTACTCGTAGTTCCTAGAGTATCCAAATGTAGATTTGGAGGGCGGGCGTTCTGCTATCACCACTACTATCACGCACCACTACTATGGAACCAACTTCCAATCTGGGTTAAGGAGGCTGACACCACCTCCACCTTTAAAACTAAACTTAAAACCTTTCTGTTTAGTAAAGCCTATAGTTAGTGTTTAGTAAACCTCTAGCTGGTGTTGGTAAATCTCTAGGTAGTGTAAACTTTAGTGTGTTAGAGTCGCTCCTGTAGTTTCTTGTGCTGGCCCCCCCTTTTCTTTTCTTCTCTTTTTTCTCTTTTGTACATGGTGCAGCATCCTCTGCCGGTGGCGAAGAGCATCTCTGAATGACCAACACCGGAACCTGCAGCGTGGGAGTGAGGGGGGCAGGGTAACGGCCCAGTCAGGCGGGGGAGAGGTTTGTCTGTCAAGACTCCTCTCCCTGGCCCTGCCCCTTCTCAACCTTTCCCCGACCCTGCACCCCAACCTGGGGCTTGCTGATTGGGCCGGAGCTTCGGGAGCTGCGTGCTGGCCTGCGGTCCCCACCCCTGGTCATCCCACTGCTGCTTCCACCTGCCTGCTGTGTGCTGCTGACGTCCCCGACTCCCCCAGTCTGGCCCTCGTCAGGAGGGTCCCCCCTTATGAGCCTGGTCCTGCTCAAGGTTTCTTCTCTCCTAAAGGGGAGTTTTTCCTTGCCACTGTTTGGCTTACGGTTTTTCTCCCACTAGGGGAATTTTTACCTGCCATTGTTTATGTAATAATTGCTCGGGGGTTTATGTTCTGGGTCTCTGGAAAGATCCTAGAGACAACTTTTGTTGTATTAGACGCTATATAAATAAAATTGAATTGAATTGAATTGAATGAATATTTTCCTGTAAATTTCCCATTTTATAATATAATCATTTTTAAACTGTAAACTGAATTGCCACTGTGGCAGTGGCAGTTCTCGCGAGGTTAGTTGCGACACTGGAACAAACTCGGCACAACAAATCAGAGAGATGGATGAATGTAATGAGAAAGAAGACATTTCTGCCCAAAGAAGCGAAGAGTTCGTGTAAATAGCTCTAAAAATGGGAAACAGAATTTACTTTCCTAAAGATGAGCAGGACGGGGAACAATAACATGCGTCTGTGTCATCAGTCATGAATGCCAGAGAGCCACATCTGCGAAAATGACAAATAAAAAGAAAATGTAAATGTTTCACTTGAAGAAAATCAATGTGTATATAAACTGAAATATTTAAAATAAATACATGTGCTTTAATTCCCTTTTGTGTTTTCATTTAGGCTCTATTATAGGAATTACATACATAGGAAGTACACAGCATTTCAGTGTCAACAAAGGTCGGCGTATCAGATCTTGAGCACATAATTGTAGTTTATAAGTGGTTGACAGGTAGATATTTTAGATTTCTCTTAAATCCGTCTTAAAATGTATTAATGGACCTCGGTTGGGCTGGTGGGACAGCGGGTGGCGGAAAATGTCCCTTATTTTTAAATCCAAAACTTGACAGGTATGCACTGGCTTCCTGCCCATTTTAGAGCAGATTTTAAGATTTCATTGATTGTTTTAAGGTTTTAAATTTATTTGACCTTATTCATGCTCAGACTCCTGGTCTTCCAGCCGGATGGTCCTTGATGATCCCAGACTTTAAAACCGGATGACCGAGCTTCATCATGCTGGTCCCGTCCTCTGGACCAGACTCCTGTTACAAATAACAACTTCTAAAACTGTCGCTACATTCAAGTCTTTGCTCAAGACTCATCTATTCTCCTCTGCCTTTGGTTTGATTTAAAAATTAACATCTGCTAAACGGTTAATTTACTTTGCTTTGTTTTTACTTGCATTCATTTTAATGTTAATATTTGCCTTTAAAGGACTTTAGTTTGACAGCAGTTGTTTTAGATTAGATTAGATTAGATCTTTATTATTAGTCATTTTTATATGACAACGAAATTAAAGGTGCCATCAGTCAGTGCTAAAAAACAAACAGATAAATACCATAAAACACTTTCACACAACACAAAATAAAACAAATAACTGATTAAAACCAATAAACAATTAAAAATAGCCTACACATGTTACAATTTTTTTTTTGTTACAGCTGAAGGATAAAAACTGTCTCTGAATCGGGTTGTTCTTGTTTTTACTGCTCTGTACCGTCTACCTGAGGGAAAACAGAGAGAGTCCAGGGTGAGAAGTGTCCTTTATGATCCGTTTTACCTTTTTAACGTTGAGCAAGTCCTCCAGTGAGGGGAGACGGCAGCCGATGATATTATAGGCCGTATTCACAACCCTTTGTACAGCCTTCCTTTGAAAATGTTCTACATAAATAAATCCAAATCGACATGATCATTTTACCCCATTTTGCAACTGAAAATCTCGTAGCCTTCTCCATTTTCAACATCTCCAAACGCTCTTGTGTGCAGATCAGCGTTGCAGCAGGTCGATCCGGTCTACACACCCTCCTCTTCCTCAGCTATGACTTTGAAATGTGTGCAGAATGTGGTTCTCTATTAACTTTGTTGAAAGAAAAAAAAGTATGGATGTCTCCTCGATTACATGTAAACGTTGGCGGCAGCAAAAGTCCTAAAATTTCAATGAACTTTTCCACTTTTTTTGGGAACTGGAGATCCTCTGCTCAGCGTTTCTCCACAAAGATTCAGCTTCTTTTTTATTCTCTTAATAATACTGTTCTGAAATGCAAAAATGGATGCTTATAAAATCGAATAATACATAATGGAAAAAAAGAACATATCTCTAGGACACACTGTTTTTCCTTTTTCATATAGCCCCAACCTTTTCTTACGTGCAGAGTGAAATATATTAGAAAAAACCGTAGAAGGCCTCCAGCAAAGCCTGCGGTGTGTCGTGCTTGCAGGAGATTCTCAGGCATGTGGGTGCACAAAAATATTTTTTAACAGCTGCAGCTGTATTTTTTATTTTTTCCAGTTTGACAACCGGTGTGTGTGAGTGTCATTATTGCAAAATATGCCACTGATAATAATGGACTTGTGTTTATAATTGGGTTCTACGGTATCAAAGTGCATGATTGTGTTACTGTGATCAAAGCAAACACAATACAGGATGGTTTCAGTTGTTTCTATTTAAAAAAAACATCACTTTGTTGATATTAATGTGGAGATTCCCTCATTTAGTAAAGCTAATGGTGGTCAACAGGGTTTTGCGCTTGGGCCGACACGTTTCATGATGACCCCATAGACTGTTTAAGAAAAACTGGACGAACCCTCTGTTACCTCTTTTCCACCAAACCGGTTCCAGGGCTGGTTCTGGACCAGTGCCGGTGCTGGTTCAAAAGTCCTTCAAGTTGCGAAGCAGCTGAGGACCGAGTGTTTTTCCATGTCTCGGGTGCTAAGAGGAGCCACATCATTACGTCTCTGCAAACGTCAGTTACGTCGCTGCGTTTGTGTGAATGTTGCAGCAACAACCAGGTATTTTCTCTAACAGGACTTGGTCCACGTAGCTCCTCCGTGGACACATCTCTAAAAGACAGGTTGTCTCCTCCTCCTCCCATGATGCTTTGCTGCATCCAGATTAATCCTTATCTGAAAATGTCTCCGTCTCCCCAGTAGTGGAACATATCAGAGCCGGGCGAATAAAATGTGCTTCTAACTTGGGCAATTTGGCTTTTTCTTGCTCCCTTTTTTCTTTATCTTTGGGTTTTATCGCTCCACTTTTGTGTTTATAACTCCCGCTCATGTTTAGGCTGTAGGATTACTGTGCTCTGTTGACAAGTGATCGATGATGACGTTGATAGACGAACGATTTTACCCAAAATACATTTGGAGATTCACTTGCAATTTTTGTTTTAATGTTAACTGTGAGTGTGAAAATCTCAGCACAACATATTATACAACGCTTTATACCCAATATGAACCAAGTGGCGCCACAAAAAAAAGAAATCTCGCGGGCGGGTCCTGCTGCCTCAGGGGCCCCATTGGTCCCCGGGTCGGGAGAGTACCACCCCCCCCCCCCCCCCCCCCCAGGCCCCCCGAACCTGCGTCTCCAGTCTTGCCATTGATGTTGGCCCCCCTCCGCTTACGTAAGCGGTTCTTTCCTCTGGCCCAGCAAAGAGTTGTGTCAGTGGTTGACATTTCCCCCCAGTTTGTTTCTGTTCTGCCCCGCCTGTGTCCCATCTGCCCTGATTGTCTGCACCTGTGTCTCGTTATCCCCTGTGTATATCTGGTCTTGTCATTCCCTTGCTCCTTGTGGTTCCGTACTGTGTTTTCCTCCATGTGTCCTGCCAAGTTTTTCCTCCAGTTTTTTGATCCCTGTTTCTGTGTTATTGATCCCTGCTAAGCAGCGTTTTGGTTTTTGGTCCTTGCCTTTTTTGTGGAATAAACCCTTTTTTTGTTGAACTCTGCCTCTCCCTCTCCTGCATCTGGGTCCTCACCACACCAGTCGTGACAGAACGGAACCACCAGTATGGACCCAGCGGGAGAGAGTTCTGCCTTCTGGGACATCTTGTACCGGGAGGCGGAACTCACTATTCCTGGTTGGCGGCACCCGGACGAGCTTGAATCCCCCTTCTGGGGAACACGCCTGGCTCTAGGTGGGCCCCGGAGCATTCAGGCTCTGGAGCGACGACGGCGTCGACGCCAGCCCCAGCTAGCCGCTGTTCCAGCGGTGGGCTTGGGCACATCGTCGCTGGTTGTCCCGGACGCATCAGCCCCTGCCTCCGGTGATGGTTCCGGACCCCCCGCAGCCAGCGCCACGGGCCCAGGCTCCTTCCCTTGCTCAAGGTCAAGTTGGTGCTACCTTGGAACCGGTTCTTCTGGCCCGGAGCCAGTTCTTTGTCAGTGGAAACAGAAAGCCCGGTTCCAAACTCAGCACTGGCCCAGAACCAGCCTGGAACCGGTTTGGTGGAAAAAGGGTATCATACCTCTCTTCCACCAAACCGGTGGGTGAGATGCCACCCACAGATTTGTGCTTCTGAAGCAGCTCCCCCCCCCCCCCCCCCCCCCCACCCCCCCACCCCCCACCCCCCCCCCCCCCCCCCCCCCCCCCCGTACTGTGCAAGTTGCTAATGAGCAGAATGAAGCAGAAAGAGGCCTGGGCAGCCAGCTGGAACACGCCCACCTGATTTCAGCCACAGCGTCATTTTAGCTCGGCCGATTTGGCACATGCAACCCTCCGATGCACAACACATTGCAGGCTAATATAGTCATTGTGTCCAAATCTGTCCAAACACCCTCCTTTCAAGTCTTGCTACTGAAATGAGATGCAAAACAAGTTCTGGCTGAGGGGAAACTAGGACTGCCAGAGCTCTGCTGCATTTACATGATGAATGGCTAGTGAAAACACCTCGCTACTCAGCTACCGCTCGTCTTCGGACACTTCAAGCCACAGCCAGTCATCAGCCTGTTTCTGCAATTAACAGTTCAACAAATATGAACAACTTTGCTCTGTTAGGTTTTTATTCACAGCTCAGAAGCTACACTCAAGAGTCAGTAAAGACCTAAATAACTATCAATCAAAAGTCCAATCCACTAATTACATGTAAACTTGTTGCTTTTTTCTCATTTGACATTAAGTAGCACAAAAGAAAAAGAAAGGGACAAAAAAACAACATCCCCCCTCTACAATTGTCATGGACGTGAAATCTATCTATAGCAGGGGTCAGCAACCCGCGGCTCTAGAGCCGCATGCGGCTCTTTAGCGCCGCCCTAGTGGCCCCTGGAGCTTTTTCAAAATGTTTGACCTTTTTTTTTCCTTTTTTTCTTCTCTTTTTTCCATTTTTTTTCTCTTTTTTCCTTTTTTCCTTTTTTTCCTCTTTTTTCCTTTTTTTCCTTTTCCTTTTTCCTCTTTTTTCTTCCTTTTTCCTTTCTTTTTTAATCTCGCCATTTTGACTTTTTTCTCTACATTTCGACTTTTTTTTCGAAATTGTACTTTAACATTAGTCTCAACATTTGACCTTTTTTCTCGAAAATTTGACTTTTTTCCTTGACATTTCGACTTTTTTCTCAACATTTCGACTTTTTTCACAAACTTTTTTTTTTTTTTTTATTGATCTTTTTATAAGAAACAACATACACTTAAAACATGGAAACGTGTAGTCAAACAGACGCATTATACATTGTCTCCTTTTTTTTTTTTTTTTTTTAAACACACAAAACCTAACAAAGGAACAGAGTCTCTGTAGCGTTAAAAAATAAATAAACAGATGAGCAAGAAATGAAACTGGAAATAAATAAAACATAAAAAAAACAAATTAAGGAGATGAAAAGAAAATTAAGGGAGGGGGGGGTCAGTCGGTGGGTAGAGTCTTCAACGCGGTAAAGTGGTCTATGAACGATTGCCATTTGCGAATGAATTTAGCTGAGTTGCCTTTTACCGAGTATCTCACCTTCTCCAATTTAAGAAAAAACATAACATCACTAAGCCAAATAGAAATAGACGGGGACCTGGGGGATTTCCATAAAAGTAAGATACGACGTCTTGCTAAAAGGGATGTGAAAGCCAATACTTCTGACTGTGTGTGGCTGATATGTGAGGAGTCAACAGAGAGTCCGAATATTGCTAAGAGAGGGGCCATAACAACTTTTTTACCCAGAACTTTAGACATGATCACAGAATAATCACTCCAAAATTTCTGTAACCTAGGACAGGAGAAAAACATATGACTTAAATTGCAGGGAGAACCCTGGCATCTGTCGCATAAGTCTGCAACATTCGGATATATTTCCGATAATCGGGATTTTGATAGGTGGGCTCTATGCAGCACCTTAAATTGAATAAGTTCTAGTCTAGCGCAAGGCGTGCTAGATCGTATGCTACGGATAGCTTTATCCCACAGCTCCCCTGTGAAGTCAAGGCCCAACTCTCGTCCCCAACCCTCCCGAGCTTTATCTACTGAATGATCATCAAATGTCATACACAGTGCATATATATTAGATATCAGAGACTTTTGACTGAGTTTCATAGTTAGAAGATCATCCCACGGTTGGTTCGCAGGAAGGGAAGGGAAGCATGGAAACAAAGCAGAGGCGCAGTGTCGAAGCTGGAAGTAGCGAAACAAATGGGAGGCAGGCAAATTGAACTTTGACCTCAGATCTGAGAATGTGGAAAAGATACCATCCTTATATAGATCCCTGAAGTGCTTAATGCCCCGGTTGTACCAGATCATAAAAGTGGTGTCTATTAGTGATGGAGGGAACAGATGATTCTTAGTAACAGGTGTATAGATGGATGGAGAAGCAAATTTAAAGTGGCGCCTAAACTGTGACCAAATCTTAAGGGAGGAAAGCACCACAGGGCTATTTGTAAACTTAGAGGGATTCAATGGTAAAGAGGAGGAGAGTAGGGCCGTTACAGAGGATGAAGAGAGTGACTGAGCCTCCAATCTGCACCATAATAACTCAGGAGACTGAAGCCAATAAATTAGTTTGTGAATATGCGCTGACCAATAGTAAAGCATAAAGTTTGGTAGTGCTAGACCCCCATTAAATTTAAATTTTTGGAGAAGCGAATACCTCACTCTGGGTGTCTTACCGGCCCATAAAAAGTTGGAAACAATTTGGTCAAGTGATTTAAAAAAAGATTTTGGTAGAAATAAAGGAGTGCATTGGAACAAAAAAAGAAATTTAGGCAATACAGTCATTTTCACTGTGTTAATTCTTCCTATCAGCGACAGTGGTAGGGAGTTCCACCTCTGTAAGTCCGCCTTCACTTGAGTTACCAGTGAGGAAAAATTAGCGGTGAAAAGAGAGGGCAGAGTGCGGGTCACATTAATCCCTAAGTATCTAAAGCCCGACGGGCTGAGTTTAAAGGGGATATCAGATTGTTTGAGTTGTAAAGCAGAGGAGTTTATGGGGAAGCATTCACACTTGTTAAGATTGACCTTATAGCCGGAGAAGGATCCATAATTCTTCAACAGAGATAATATTGGTGCAATGCTGGTTAAAGGGTCAGATACATATAAAAGGAGGTCGTCTGCATAAAGTGACAATTTGAGTTCCACATTGGACCTAGAGACTCCGCGAAATTAAGGAAGAGTTCTTAGAGCAATTGAAAGTGGTTCGACGGATAGAGCGAATAGCAAAGGGGAGAGAGGGCAGCCCTGTCTCGTGCCACGTGATAATGTAAAATAAGTGGTGTAGTTGTCATTGGTGTGAATGCTGGCCTGAGGGGAAGTGTAAAGAAGTCTAATCCACGATATAAACCTGTGTCCAAATCCGAATTTATGAAGTGTTGCAAAAAGATAGTTAAATTCGACACGATCAAACGCTTTTTCAGCATCAATTGCGATAACAACTTCAGGGAGTGGAGAAGAATCTTTAGAGAGAATCACATTAAGAAGTGTACGAACATTATAAAAGAGCTGGCGTCCCTTGATGAAACCATTCTGCTCCTCAGATATGATGCTAGGAAGGATCTTATCAAGACGAATTGCTAGTGCTTTGGCTAAAATTTTGACATCCACATTCAGTAAAGACAAGGGCCTGTAAGAAGTGCATGATTCAGGGTCCTTGTCCTTCTTCAAAAGGAGGGCAATGGACGCCTGCATTAAAGAGGGAGGCAATGAGCCATGATCAAGGGACTCATTGTACATTGAAAGTAAAAGGGGGGCTAATTTGTCTTTGAATTTTTTGAAAAACTCAGCTCCGAACCCATCGGGACCAGGGGCCTTGTTGCTTTGCGTAGCTTCAATGGCGGCAGCAATTTCTTGCAAGCTGAAAGGAGCATCGAGGCCATTAGCCACATCCAAATTAATAGTAGGGACAGTGATATTATCAAGAAAGGAGGTCATTTCTGCTGTGTCAGGTGGAGATTCTGACTCATAGAGAGAGGAGTAGTATGACTTAAAAATTGTGTTGATGGCGATTGGATCGGTGGTAAGTGTGCCATTAGAATCTCTAATGCTGGGAATCAGTCTCGACGTTGCTTGCCTTTTTAATTGGTGAGCCAATAACCTGCTTGGTTTATCGCCGTGTTCATAATAGTTGGCATGAGCGCGTAATAGGAGCCGTTCAGAATCGGCTGTCGCTATAAGATCGAATTTTGACTGCAAATCAAGCCGTTGTTTCAGTAAACTCGGACTTGGGTTGACTGAGTTTAGTCTGTCTGTGTCCTGAATTTTAGATGTGAGCTCCTGTAATTTAGCCCTGCGGATTTTACTGGCGTATGCTGAATAAGAGATAATCTGTCCTCGCAAATATGCTTTGAGTGATTCCCATACTAGCGAAAAACTGGTAGAGTCTGTTTTGTTTAATGCAATGAAATCATCTATTGAAGCAGATATAGAAACATTAAATGCATCGTCGGATAAAAGCAATGGATTAAACCTCCAGGGAGAAGAAAAACGGGGGCGCTCAGACCATGTTATATTCAAAGTTAGAGGGGCGTGATCCGAAATAACAATTGGGTGGTATACGACAGAAGTAACTTTGGGGAGAAGAGAGCCATCAACAAAAAAATAGTCAATACGTGAATATGACTGATGTACTTGAGAAAAAAAAGAGAATTCCTTATCTCCAGGATGTGAGAACCTCCACGGATCAACAAGCCCGTTCTTGACTGTAAAATCGGTAATAGATTTTGACATAGAGGATTGAGTCAAAGTACGAGGATTCGAACGGTCCAAAGAAGGATTAATAACACAATTCAGATCACCGCCCAGTATTGTAATATGCGTATTTAAGAAAGGGAGGTTGCCAAACAGCCTATCCGTAAAATTGGGGTCATCAAAATTAGGGGCATATATATTCACCAACAATACAGGGTTACAGTATAGAGTGCCCGCAACAATAAGATATCTACCATTCTTATCAGATATTGTCCTGGAGACGGAGAAATTGACTCTTTTGTTGATCAAAATTGCTACTCCTCTAGACCTAGAATCAAAATTTGAATGAAAAATATCACCCACCCAAGCTCGTTTGAGTCTGAAATGATCTTTATTTCGCAAATGAGTTTCCTGAAGGAAAGCTATGTCAGTGTCCAAGCGTTTCAAATGTGAAAAAATCTTTGACCGCTTAATTGGATTATTCACACCTTTAACATTCCAGCTAGTGAATGTAATGTTTGATCCAGTATCAGGCTTGTGCAGATTACGATCGCTCATAGGCATTCTCTGAGAGAAAATAAGACCGACTCACCCACCACCAGAGGAGATATAAGGAAAAAAGGTAAAAGGGAAAACCAAAACAAACAAAACTCAGGAGTATATACATACCTACAGAGACAAAAAGCCAACATCCCATAACCCCCGCCCACCCACCCAACGCACATTAGATGATCCCATCCCCAAACGATGGAAACAGCCGTGCTGGCTTCAAAGGAAGCCATTCTCGAAAGGAGATGCTTTCGACTGTAAAGCTAGATACAAAAACGAAAACAAAATGAGCTCCTGCAGAGTTAAAACCTTAAAAAAAATAAATAAAATAAAATATGAGGCATATGAAACCAACAATCTGAGCCATTCTGACGAACGCTGTCTTGTCAGGGTAACAACAAACGTTAATTAAATTAAGGAGATCTTTGGCCTATAGAACAATGATATATACACATATGTACTCGCACACCCATACAGACACGCACACACATGCACACAATTTAAGCAAAGACAGGGGTGTGTGCATATTTTCTAATCAAGTCATCATACCAGAGAAATGATTAGGCCTTCAATTTTAAACGGTGTTGTTCCCATTGATAGTTAGAAGAGAGAAAAAAAAAAAATAAATAAAATAAAATAAATAAATAAATAAATAAATAAATAAAAAAAAAAAAAAAAAAAATTACGACATAAAGTCCCATTTTCTGAATTGACTCAGTCACTCAACCCGGGCCAGAGTCCCGCATGGAGGCATATGAAACCAACAATCTGAGCCATTCTGACGATCGCTGTCTTGTCAGGGTAACAACAAACGTTAATTAAAATTAAGGAGATCTTTGGCCTATAGAACAATGATATAAACATATATGCACTCGCACACCCACACAGACACGCACACACATGCACACAATTTAAGCAAAGACAGGGGTGTGTGCATATTTTCTAATCAAGGCATCATACCAGAGAAATGATTAGGCCTTCAATTTTAAACGGTGTTGTTCCCATTGATAGTTAGAAGAGAAAAAAAAATAAAAAATAAAAAATAAAAAAATAAAAAAAAAATAAAAATAAAAAAAATTACGACATAAAGTCCCATTTTCTGAATTGACTCAGTCACTAACCCCGGGCCAGAGTCCCGCATGGACAGCAAGCTGGATAAATCGTCCCAGAAAATTAGCTGGTAGTCACTTTTTTTATTTTCCTGATGAATGCCAGGGCTTCATCTGGCGACGTGAAGTCACGCTGCTGGCCGTCATGGGTTACACGCAGCCGGGCGGGATACAGCAATCCATACCGGACTCCTTCAATCTCCCGCAGCTGACGGCACACGTCATTAAAGGCAGCGCGCGCCCGCGCTGTCTTGGCTGTGTGGTCCGGGAACACGGAGATGCTCATACCCCGGACTTTGATCCGCTGCCGCTCCCTCGCCTTTCTCAGGATGTCAGCGCAGTCGGTGTAATAATGGAGCCTTGCCACTATTGCGCGGGGCCGCTCCCCGGTCTTCGGTCTCGGCATGAGGGTGCGGTGGGCTCTGTCCACCACCGGCTCTGCGTCGAGGGAGAAGGCTTCCGCCAGGAGCCTGGAAACGCCGGCTGCAGATGAAGAGTCAGGATCCTCCTCCGGGACGCCAATAATCCGTAGGTTCTGCCGACGGGACCTTGACTCCAAATCCTCGCATCTGTCCTCCAGCCTCACATATTCTTTCGACAAGTGATCAACTTTTTTCTGGAGAGCAACGATGTCATCTGAGCAGCTTGAGAGCGAGAGCTCGATCCCAGCGACCGTGGCTGCGAGACCCGCGACGTCCGCCTTCATGGAGGAAATACTGCCAGAAAGATCAGCTTTAAGGGAAAGCAGCTCGGACTTAATGGACGTTAAATTCTCGTTCAGTGCTTGCTGAAGCTCTGACCTAAATACAGCCGCAACATCATTGCGAAGAGCGGAGAGAAGTTCGGTTTTAAGCCGGCTGAACTCCGCAGCTGGAACCTGCGCAGCGCAGGTGCTCTCCGGAGGAGGGGAATCACCGCGGGGCGAGGAGACGGCATGAGCAGCAGGCCGCGGGTTAGCTGGAGGGTTATTCCCCGCTTTGACGGACTTTGGAGGCATTTCCGTGGTAAGTCGTCGAAGTAACCGCGTTGAAAATAGGTTGGTTAAAACCAAAGCCGTGGGAGTGATACAAAAAGTGCCAATAAATGCTGAATTAAAATTAACTCTGCAGGAGCTCCGCTAATTACGTCTCACCCCATGTAAAGCTAAGCCGGAAGCCTTTTCACAAACTTTTTGACGATTTCCTTGACATTTCGACTGTTTTCTCAACATTTCGACTTTTTTCTCGAAATTTTGACTTTTTCTCAACATTTCTCGACATTTCAGGTGCAGAATCAGAAAAAATAAATCTCCCCCCAGTTCTAACTAATATAGAAAAATGCAGTATGTGTTGCCTTCATTCTAAGTTTTATACAAGACTTTTCATTTTTTGCGGCTCCAGACATATTTGTTTTTTGTGTTTTTGGTCCAATATGGCTCTTTCAATATTTTGGGTTGCCGACCCCTGATCTATAGGGACCAAAACTGTTTTTTTGAACCAGTGTTAAGTTTTTATGAAATTGTTAAAAGTATGAGGGGGTTTTTCTATAGGATTGTACACTGATCTCTGCTCTCAGCGCAGAACTACCTACTGTTTTTTATGACCAGACTTATTAGCTGAGTTCTTCTTTAGGTGAGGACGGTGAAGAGGAATGGATGTTTAAGGTTGATGGTTCCCCTCCTGTTTTTCTCTGGCTGAAAGTGTGACATGTTTAAGTTTCTTTCACTGCAGTTGGCCTCCAAGAGAAGGTTCAACATCGGCTCCTATAACGTACAAAACACCTCCCTTTTTCAGTATAAATATGAGTGGATCGATGACCACGGTGTGCATTTCTCTCCTACCTATGTGGTTTGAGAAAAGTGAACCTCCGGCTGGAAAACATTGTGCATGATATAATAAAAAACTTTGATTCTGTTCCCTGGTTTTCTTATGGTGCACCAGACAAACGAACCGGAGGATCTTTCACCAGTCTGTAATGTTTGTTCTGGACGCAAAACCGGCCCTTTAACGTGGAGGTCAGTGCAGGTTGACTCACCTCTTGATCCGCCCCCCAGTGGTCGGTCAGGGAAGTGCAGCTTTTCTTAGGTGGCTTCAACTGGAAACATGGAAGGTGCTTGGATGTCAAAAGTATTCACATTCATTACTCAGGTAGAAGTATAGATACTAGAGTTTAAAAATACTCCTGTAGAAGTTGAAGTATCAACTCAAGTTTTTTACTCAAGTAAAAGTATAAAAGTACTGGTTTCGAAACTACTTAAAGTATAAAAGTAAAAGTAATGTAAGGGGGAAAAAAGCCATTAAGGACAAAAGCCATTGAAAATGAATGCATCTTAGTATAATGCAAATATATTAAAGCACCATATATGTGTACTATTGAGCATTAACATGTGTTTCAGAGAGCAGGAGATATGATGACTAGTTGCCTATAAGTATTGTAATGGTGTAAAAAGTCAAACTTCAGAGGCATTTTATCATTTATCCTAACCTTTATTGGAATGTACATCCAAGTTTAGTTGCAGGAATCTGAGGGAACGGATGTAGGAACAAAACTGGACAAGAACATCTGAAACAACCACAACCAAATTCACTCTATCCGGATGGAGCAATTTAACTGGATAGTTTTTTTTTAAAGGCCGAAATGAAATAGAGTAACAGTAAAAAGTCGTCTGAAAAATAATTACTCCAGTGAAGTATAGATAACCAAAATTTCTACTTAAGTAAGGTAACGAAGTGTTCGTACTTTGTTACTTGACACCTCTGGCTTGGAAGAAAGAAGCCAGTCAGTTTGAGTCATAAGCATGCCTTGAAGTCTTAAAGCCTGAATAATTTAACATTTTTGGACTTGTGATTATATATATAAATGTGAAACCATCCACTCTGCTGTACTACTATATCACTCTGACAAATTGGGTCAAAATTAGGTATTGAGATAGGACAATAATTCACAACACACCACAAATCTACATCAGAATAACTAAAATCTGACAAAAAATGAGTCCACCTAATGAGAGCTGTGCATAAGCAAATGCCCCAAAACTCAATAAACGTTCAATGAATGACAAAGTTGCACCACAACTTTGTGCGAGACTGATGAAGATCTTTCAGTAGCTTGTAGATCTGTCAGCAGCGACACGATGGAGATGTTTCCTCTATCATATTGGTATTACCAGATGATTGCTTTTTAATTTGGATTAATTTTTGTCAATTAAACAGGGAAAAGTTATCTGTTGTTGTTTAGACCTAATATGATCAGATGCTTTTCATAAATAAATGCTCTGTAAAACTTCAACTCCTCCAACAATCATTCAATTATTTGTGTCAAAATGACAGAATCAGGTGCTTCTGAACATCTGGATAAAAAAAAAAAGAATACAAAAATAAAATCCACATGGCAAATTATAGATTTTTTATTTAGTTTTTCCTTGAGAGACAAGTTGCAGCTCTATTTCGGATTTAAAAAGCAACATGTCAATCCTCCAGTTACCTGAATAAACATCGATGTTGCAACATCTGGAACGGGATAAAAATATTTCACGTTGGGCGGCAAATAGAACCTGGAGATTATTATGCAACATCTGCTCCGCCGACATGTACGGACATCCACGACAAGTGCAAGTGATTCCTGCAGCTGTCTCAATGGAGGCTTTAGACCCAAGTTCAAAAGAGGCTCACAAAACAAGTGAGGCAAGGTGAAGTTTTATTAGTGTGTAAACAAACACCAGCTGATTTGGAAAGCACCCGTTTAGGTGAGCTGCAGACAAGAAGAAGAAAAAGAAAAAAGAGCTGAAACATGACCAGACCGGTGGGAGTCTGATCCAGTAACACATTCCCCGCTGCCCCGGTACAAAATGTGCAGCCGGCGATGAAAGTCAAGGGCATGAATTATAACTCCACAATCATTTATACTCCCTGCAGGAGACTACGTGCGGCTATGTGTTGACTTTGGAGCAGGATCAATTTAGTTTTTATTACAAAAAAAAAAAAAAAAAAAGAAGAAAATAGCGTGTGCCCTAATTATAAGCTTCAGAGCAGAGCAGAGCCATTTCTTATAAACAGCAATAAAACTAACAAGAACACAAACGAGTCAAATACATGACAACGCCTCTCAGGATTTCACAAGTTTAATCATACACACCAGTACCATCAATCATCCGCTACACATTAATGTCTGTCAGATTGGATATCACCTTGAGGAATATTGAAAAAGAAAAAAAAAAAATACATTCATAGTGGTGACAGAACTTTCTTTTATGTATATAATTTTACATGACAGGTTATCAGTGAAACAATAAATTAAATAATTAACTGTTGATGAAATAAAAAAAAATGCAGACTGAGATGAAACATGATTTCAGTAATTAGGAATGCCTAAGAACGGTAATAAAGATGAAAAATTCATAACAAAAACAAGAAAAAAAAACAAATGTACCCTCTGATCCTTGTTATTTACATAATCACTATCTACTGTAATCCATCAATAAATGCATCTGTGATTTGTCCTTTTTTTTCAAATGTTTTCTAACATTTGTTCAGTTGAAGCTTAAACAGTGTATTTAGGTTTTTTTACTGCATATAACGTGTAGTGTGATGAGATCCTGCCCAAACTTGAACCTACCATTATCGTATCCAGTCTGAAATTGCTGCTTCAGACACTGGAGACGTCGGTGAAAATGCATCACTGTGAAGTTCATTTCAGGCCGCTGAGGTTTTAAAGGTAGGGTAAGGGATTTCTAGACCATGTCAGATCTTTGATATGTGAACGAAACACGATGGCTACAGCTGGAAGAGGCTCCTTAACTGGACTCCTGTCTTTCTCTTAACATACATGAACTAATCAAATTACGTACTCTCTCAAAATCATTAACATTGGACTTTTATAGTTCATACGACACAGATCTTTAGTTTAGCGAGAAGCAACAAATTGGAAACCTGGCAAAATGTCAACTGGACAGACTTGCAGTTCTGTAAGTTTTGTACTCTATTTTATTTACAGTGTTTTTCTTTTCGGCATCAGTCAATATCACTGCAGAATCCAGCTGTTTCCATGAAGGGACGTACGGTGGCCGAGACTCGCCATTGCTGAAAATTAAAGAAACGCTGCAAACATATAGAAACGCAGCTGCAAATAAAAAAAAAAAAAAAACGACGCAAACATAAAAGCCACAACGGAAGTGAAAAACCGGGGACTATTTTTGCTGATGCACCAGTGTTTTTTACGTGAGAGGAGAAGAAGAAGACGAATAGTAAGTGAAAAGGAAGAAATAAGAAGAGCGAGGAATAAGAAGAACAACGAATGAGAAAATAAGTGAAAAGGTTAGTGTTCAACGTCGCTACGTGTAATTTTTAATGTGCAACACTGGTGCATCAGCAAAAATAGTCCCCGGTAATTCACTTCCGTTGTGGCTTTTTTATTTGCGTCGTTTTTTTATTTTATTTACAGCGAGGTTTATTTTATTTGCAGCATTTCTTTTATTTGCAGCGGCGTTTCTTTTTGTTTGCAGCGTTTATTTTATTTGCTAAGCGTTTATTTTATTTGCAGCGGCGATTGTTTCTGTTTGCAGCGTTACTTTTATTTTCAGCAATGGCGGGTCTCAACAATAGGTTCGGTTTACTTCCAGTTCAGGCTGAATAATGCAATCATTTGATTAAACTGTAATTTTTGAAGGTCACTTTCTTAAAAAAAAAAAAAAAAAACCCAAAGAAAAATAATTGCACATTTATGTTGTAAACTAACTATTTGCATCGGTTTTAAAAGAAATAGGATAGGTGCATATTAAACACGACCTTTTCTAACAATACAGAAGTTTCAAAATCTAATTTGATTTTTACTTGCTGCTTGATACTTTGCTCGCTCGGTAGTTAGAGTCTGTGAAGGATTTCTAAAACTGTCTGCTTGGAGAGCTTATCGGGTCGACGGCAGTTTGAAGTTTCCTCCCTTGGATACACGCAAGGATTTTTCAAGATTCTCTGAACTTTTTAAGTGCAATAATGTATCCTAGATATTTTGCTACAACTTTCAAAAACTGCAACTTCATGATGGTGAAGTTACATCTAAATTGCTCGTCTTATCTGCACACAAGATCTTCCAGAGACGAACTTATCGTGAGACGTCTTTACCTGTTTTAGTATTACATCTCTTCTATTTTATAGTTGTTGCAGCTGCCATTCTTTTCATTTTTTAAAAACTTGTCACTAACATTTACCTCAAGCATATTCACAGTTTCAGCAGCTGATGTGTTGGTTGTAAAAGTCTCAGGTAGCTTCAGTTAAAACAAGCTCCCCTTTAACTGCTCGTCATCTAACCCTCGATGAGAAAAACTGCTCACCGTCTGATGGTGAAACCTGATTAGAAAGACTTGTAGACTCTTTTTTTAATCTCAAAACATCTGTCATGTGACAGAACACACATTTCCCTCTGCTGTACTCAGACTTCAGCTTTTAGAGTCAAGAAGTCAACCGTCTAAATTAGTAGCACAACGGACGGTTTCAAAAACAGTGGCCTTTTGCTGTTATTGATGATAAAGATATTTATATATCACACCACAACAAACCTCCTTACACTCACAGAGTGAATTAACATGACAGTTTATCAATAGACTCTAAATCCACCCACACCTACACCCAGGCACACACACACACACACACACACACACACACACACACACACATTCACACAAATACAGTGCCCTTAGTTCATGGTTGATTAACTCCCAAAACGCTCGGCTCCTGTTCTCACAGTCCCAGCGCTGGGCAGAGTAAATCCAGCTCCTTTTGTGCTTCTTCATCCTAAAAGGAAAATGATCATTTAAAAAGAGCTTCTGCTTCAATTTGCACTTTTCAGCCGAGCTGTGAGGTTTTTTCACCAAGGAGTCGAGCACAAGCACAGCAAGCAGAATTCCTGGCAGCTTCCTAATGGCACTTCTCCACTAGTACCTAGTAAAGTTGCTTTCGTCAACCAAAATTACGACTAAATATTGTCGTCAACGAACCTTTATCACCTGAGGAAAACGAGACGAGACGCAACGAAAATGCTGGTCATGTGACGATAATGATAATTAAATATATAATGCAATATCGTAGAGGAATAAAAACGAGACTAAAATGTCTGGGGGCTGGAGTAGAAGAAGATCCATCTTTGGATTCACTTTCCTACATAGACGTGGAAAAGAAAACCCAATGTGTTGTCAAAAAAGGAAAAGATGGGGAGAAATGTGGAAAAATAAATATGTTGTAAACTCCAATGACAGTCTTCTGTATCTGGAATGAATGTATTCTTGAGTCTATAAGGTAATAATAATAATATTATAATATAATATAAGATAGAATATAATATATAATATGGAATAATAATAAGATAACCTTGTTTGAATTGTAAAATGGGTTTGGCTAAATACAATCTTTGACTAAACTAGACTTAAATGGTCCTGGACAATTCTGACTAAAATCAGACTAAAATGCTCAGACTTTTAGTCGACTGAAACTTGACACGACTAAAAGGACAATGAACGTGACTAAAACTAATAAAAACTAAAATGATAGCTTGACCCAAAGACTGGACTAAAACTAAAATTGAAACAAGCTGACAGAAACAACACTAGAACCTACTCAGCCCGACTCCACTCGGTTTAGTTCTTTCCCACTAGGGGTCTAACGTGCCAAGTAGATACTTTTTCTGTAACTACTCTGCCGAGGTTCTAAGCGGCTGAGTCGGGCTGTGATGTCATCACACTCCAGGCCACCGATTGGTCGGGGGGTTGGAGTCAGACGTCTGAGTCAGGATGTGACATCAGAGAAAGAGTGACTCTTGACGGCTTCTTGTTCATTTTATTCCACCAGCAAAAGTCTGTTCTGATCCAACTCTGAGGTGCAGATGTTTTATTAAAGATGAATTATAAAGGGATCTAAACGGGCGATAAGGAACGACCAGATCTACCAGGAGCTCTGTCACTTCATAGCTGCCTAGCTACCAACTGACTTTTCAGCAGCATCGAGACCAGCCCCCGGGTCTCGCACTCAGAAGGCGCGCCGATTTTTTCCAGTGGCCAGCCGCGGTACTGCAACAAAAAATCCCATGTGGCCCAGAAAGCTTTTTTCCCCATAGACCGCAATAGTAAAAGAGAAGCCTCTAAAACTGTTCACAGGACACCTCCAGCTGTAATCCCCGGCAATTACTAATCTTTGTATTCTATATTTTTAAGTCATGGACTTTATATCCGTCAAAAATGTTTTATAACGGCCAGAAAAGTCAAAGAAAAGTCTCTTTCTGGGCGTGACGTCACGGCTGACGTCACAGCCGTGTCCGTGCATTCCACGGATGTTTTATATTAATATATATTATACAATTATATTATATTAATACATTAATAATATATGTAATGCTATACATGTAATAATATACATTAATTAATATATTATATTAATACATATTATATTAATATTTGCGTCATTGCCCCGGGGCATGATGGGAGGCCCCAGAGCATCATGGGAGGTGACTCAACTGCGCATGCTCTATGGGCCGCATAATGCGGAAGTAAACCCGGAAGTCAGAGATTTTTTCAGCGTATGCGCTGGCTGAGCAGAATGCATTGAAATGAATGGGCGGCCATTTTTAGTGTCCCATCCAGTTCTATAATACATCCATGATCGAGACAAACAAAAAACATTAAAAAGCGTCGCTGCTTGAAGTTTCTCTCACTCTCATTTTTTAACTTGATATCAAACACAAGCCACAGACCCAGCAGCACATTTATCATCTCTTCCAGGTTCTACATCTTTAGTGTTGTCTTAGTTTAGATCACACAATCAAATACGTCACAGCAGCTTCGCTCCAACCTCCTACTTCTCCAGAGGCTGAATTGTTATGGAAAAGAAACCAGGCTGAGTAGAGCAAAGTAGGTACTAGTGGAAAAGTGCCATAAGTGTGCTGAGAACTAAAGTAAGCATTGCTGCGCTGATGATGATGATGATGATGATGATGATATCTACCTCCTTGGAGATGCTGCTCACAGAAGAAGCTGCTTCACACATCTCCCTGGCCTTCTCCATCTTCCCCAGGTCTTTATAACACTGCAGAAGAAAAGAGCAAACACTGTCAACGCACGGCGTTGTCCCAAGATCAACCACGAACCCCACGTCTCCTCCACTGACCTTGGCCAGAAACACGTAGTTGAGTTTGGAATAAGCTGGTTGGATCTCTTCAACCTGGATTTAAAACGAACACAAAAACAGAAATAAGGCAAGGGAAGTTTATTTGTATAGCACAATTCAACACAAGGTAATTCAAAGAGCTTTACATCAACATTAAAAGCAGCAAGACACAATTAAACAGTGAATAACAAATAAAATGATAGGAAAAGGTAAAATAATAAAAAGCACAAGTTGTTAAAAGGTAAGGGCAGTAGATACAGCAGGTACATCTCATTCTTAAAATGGCAAGAATTACTTTTCTATACGGTCAAAACGTACAAAGACCGGGTCAAATACAGTATAGTAAATAATGGTTTAATTTTAGCCAGTAAAAATGTGCTGATCACAAGACCTAAACATTAACTGAGCGAACCCTCTGCACTCATTTCATCTTAGTTTGTCTGCACTTTCTGACTCTGACAAATGTGTTTGTTTAAATTCAGCCAAGAATCTCTTCCAGGTCACGAGTGGCGTGTGATAACTGGCCCCGCTTAGATTAAATAGGCGGGCCAGACGCACAAGAGGCAAGCAGGCGACGTGCAGGAATACCGGCCGGGAGGAACAGATTTCTCTCTCCTGTATCAACATTTGAGACGAGGGAAAACAGTGGTTTTTACATTTAAAAGCTGAGTGCAGCAGCAACCTGGAGGCAGAAAAACTGCACCGAAGCGCTAAATAAGCAGCAGAGTGCATCGTTTATTTCACTGATGTCACGTCTTTAAACCTCGGGGCTTTGGAAACAAGCTGCTGCGTTTGATCATTTTCATTCCTGTAAAACACTAAAACCTGCAGGTTTTTTAAAGGACGCGGGGCCAAATCAGGCAGGGTTTAGACAACTCTCATAAACAATGATGTGGAGTTTAAACTGAGCTCATCCAGGCCGCATCAGGCCAGATGCTTAGTTTCTCTGTCACTTCCAGAGCTTAAAGAGCCATCTGGTCCCAGTTTCAGGCCTGAGTGGTCATCCGGGGCTGAATGGGGCTAAAGCAGAGTCTGGGTTTTACACTTCATCTTCTCAGGGGCTTATTTGATAGCTTTTTGCTTCATTATCATTAGTCACAGATGCAGCGAAGAGTTACTTTTCCCATCACGTTTCAGCATTTAACCACCTGTCCCTTCCCTTCATTTATGGCTCTTACTCGTGTCAATAGTTTCTGACCTTGGTCACTTTTTGTTTGTTTTTCTATGGAGCCAAATCAAGGCCAAAAGTTTTGCTAATTTGAAAATAAAATTGTAATTGAAAAACTAAGATTTGAACCTGAAAATTCAAGTTTTGATCATAAACTTATTTTTTTTACAGTTTACATTTTTTTCAGTTTCAGATTTTTTTTTTTTTCAGTTTCAAAATTGAAACTGTAAAAAAATAAGTTCATGATCAAAACTTGAATTTTCAGGTTCAAATCTTAGTTTTTCAATTACAATTTTATTTTCAAATTAGCAAAACTTTTGGCCTTGATTTGGCTCCATATTTTTCCTTTTGTCTCTCTCTTCTCCATCATCTCTTTTTCTCTAATTTCTTCCCGCGTTAATACTGACTCTCCATTTTAACAATTTTTTAAAATTATTATTTATCCATCATTTTTCCTTATTTATTTTTTTAATTTATCCTATTTATTTATTTTTAGCTGCTGTCTCTCTCCTAAAATAACCATCATTCTAGAAAACCATCATACTCATACACACCCACATATAAGAAGAAATCTGATCAAAAACATTGATTTTGTTGTTTTGTTTTTATACTGCTTTGTTTGTAAAATAAAAACAAAAAAAACAAACAAAAAAATTTTTTTTTTTCTGTGTCCGTTGCATTGAGCCAACCCTCCTTCCTTGGAGCTGACGCTCTTCACCTGACTCACGACTGAGCGGTTCCTGAATCGCTCCGTGCTTCAAACGCACCAGATTCCTGTTATAAATCTCTAGATTTTAGAAGTTTCCTCACTGAATGTTGGTTTTAAGTTACTTTTAAGTCTTTTTAACTGCTCTGTTGCTCTCAGACTTGTAGAGACTGATCCTCCTGATTATCACTCAACACTTACTTTCACTGTCGGCCATCGGCACATGAGAGGAGGGAGTTGGTAAACTAGAAAGTGTGTCCGTGACTTTGTAAGTAAAATCATCTTGTCTTCTAAGAATAAATGTATAAATGTGGGATAAAAAGTCTTGAAGTTCAAGAAGGACTAATTCCTTAATAATTAATTAAGCAGCCTGATTCCAGATGGGATGATTGTCTTGGAATACTGATTAGTTTTAGTTAATAGTTAGTTGATAACGTCGCCCTGAAGAAATGTGCTTCTTATTCAAACTTTATTATCCGTTGAGCTTTCCTGATGACCAGACTCCCATAGCGAGGCTCGAGAGTCACATTCCTGACCTTTGAGCTGTTCCTGCTGTTCCCCTTACTGACGGACCACTAAACCAACAAATAAAATAAAATAATCCCCAAGTATTAATGGTTTTCAACAATTCTTCCTTGTGTATGACGCCAGACGTACATGTAGTCCTGCTCTGCCTGAAGTCTATGAGCTCTGGTGTTTTAGAGCAACTAGGAAACATCCAAAATGAGCGACTATGAAAGCAACCTGCTTTAAAAAGAGCTTTGCAGAGGCGACATTCACCAATAAGCTAAAATGCTGCACAGTCAGAGACACAAAGCAAGTGAATTGTACAGTAAAATGATGTAATGCAGGATTTCATTGATCTGCCATGAAGTTGATGAGATTTGAGTTGTTTTACGTGGTCGAAACGGTCTCTGCCACGGCCTTTAGAGGCCGACTGCAGGAAACGCACCTTGAGGAAGTTCTTCAGAGCATCTTCAACCGTAGCACTCGGAGGTTCTCCAAACAGAGTCGCAGCAACTTTCCTCTCGATCCACGACAGCTGAGCAACCTGCGAAACAATCAGACACCCAAGTGAGAAAACACGGTTCTCTTTAATGGTTCCATCCCTGACGTCCCACATTAGGCCTGGGCGATAAACGGAAAGTTTACCGACATTCACTGCAATGACCGACATCAGTTTTCCCAATGCAATGATATTAAAGTTATCAGGCAATTTGACCAAACTTGTTTTCTCGGTGTAGGTTATCACTTTTAACCTAGACCTGCCAACCAATCAGAATCGAGTATTCACACAGACCGTGGTATAATTATTATTATTAAACGCCTCATGAAAGTAGCCGACCAAAGGTACCATACCATCACGCAGGCGGGTTTATCATGCATTTATCGTTATCGAGGTCAAATGTTCCAATTTATCTTGATATTGACTTAAGGTCATATGGCCCGGGCCTATTGCAAGGTGTTCCTGAAAACCTCCACCAGACTGAGGCTATGAATCCTTTTCAAACATTATCAAAAGAACATGAGCAGATTTCAGGAATCCACATTTATTAGCTTTATTAGGTTCATTTGAGTTCTTCATCTGGGAGGCGGTGATGGAGGTGTTGTGAGTACGTACGGCGTAGCACCAGCGGCCCAGCAGGTAGTAGGACATGGGGTCCTGCGGCTTCAGCTCGATGGCTTTATCCAGGTGATCCTGGGGGGGAGAAGCAGACGGGGAGAAGATCCTCAGCCCTTATTCATGATGCAGCAGCTGCTCCAACCTGACCTGTCCTGCTCCACCAAGCCACAAATATTCAACAAACACCTCTCACACACGCCAGTTCACCAGAGCTCCCACCTCCCCCCTCCCCCCTCCTTCCCTTTGATGAGCTACTTTCTCCCTCTCTCTCCTTCTCCCTCTCTTTTAGCTGTCAAGAGTTTTGAAGTTTCGCAGTGTTTGGGGAAACTGCTGACGGAAGATAAAACGCTACGTGCCGTTGTTCCACGCTCCCTCTTATGCAACTGGAGCTGCAGGAGGGGCCTCCCGGCTTAAGTTACGCGAGTCCCCCCCCTCAATCCCCCCGTGTGCATCTATGCATGTACGTAATCATCTATGCATGTACGTAATCCAAACCCCCTCGCAGCACGTTCATGCACCTCACCTTGAAGATGTAACCGTTCTTTATCTTGTTCTGGATGGTGTCGTATTCTGCCATGATTCCACACATGATGGCGTACCTGCGGAGAACAAAACCCAGCGCTGACGTCAACCCCGGCTCTTAAAAAGCAACACGTTTCTCAGAAACGCAGCACAATCAGAGAAAAATGCTGATGAGTAAGTGAAAGATGTTCAAACAGAAGCCTGTTGCGTGATAAACACGGGTCGGAGAGAGAGAAGTTCGCAGAAAGAAGAGCCGCTTCACTTCAGCTGAAGTGATTGTTTGATGGTTGAGTGCTGTCTGAAACTCCCTCCCTGTGACAGCACGAAAAAAACGCACGATTTCCCAAAAATGATCATGCGAAAGTGGCAATAAGACCCCACGCAGGGAGTGGCCTTGAGAAGTGAAAAGAGCTTTCATGTTTCAAGATGAGAGCAACATTTTGGATGATTTTTGAAAGATTATTAGTGAAAACGGCTATTATGAAGCTGTGAAAAACTTGTTCTTTACTATGTGGTTGGATAGCACATTATAAGAATATATTCTTGCCTAAAGACAAAATCCTAAAGCTAAAGACAGACCGCCTTTAGCTTTATCCACGACGGCAGGAAAAGCTAAAATCCCACTAGAAGGATTTAAAGTTCTTATATAGATGGACTGATGATGGGATGTCGTCATGCATTTGGCATCCGTCTATTATTTCACAGCGCTGGCGGCCTGTTATTTCCAGACGACGTTGAACAAAAATGTATGTAGACTCTCTGAAGTGTGAGGAGACAGTGGGAGGATTTCTATGGAGACCTGGGGACATTTGACGCATTTTTTTTATCTACAAAAGGTTCAGTGGTTTCATTTAACTTCTTATATTGATGTGTTTTGTCCAGTACATATATATTAAAAAAAAAAAAAAAAAAATACAAAATTGAGAGCATTAACCTTTGAAAAGCCATATTGACACAGAAGGATGTTCAGTAGCTCGGGTCTCGGGTCATTAACAACGGGCCTCAACATTCACAGCAGGGCTGGGGATCAATTCAAATGTCAAGAATCGATTCGATTCCAATTCTTAAGATTCAGAATCGATTATCAACATTTGGATCCAATTCGCTTCCGATATTGATTTGGGTTAGTGTTATTAAAACTGTTTTTTGAGTTGTTGCATGAATTATATGAGTGTAGTTCTGCAACATATTAATACTAGTATTATATTGAGATTAAACAGCAAGTATTGGCAGCTAATGATGCTGTAAGGACCAATCAGCTCCCAGAATGCTGATAGAACTGCTTTCAGAAACATTGTGGGTCAGAATTATCAAACAGATCCAGGGAGGAAACAGAGACGGATGAAATCGGTTTTATTTTTTCCCAACATTCCGTTTTGTTTTTTTTTCCAAATTTTCGGTGTATTTTGGTTTTTATGCAAATGTAACCCCAAGACGGTATATAAAGTAACGAAATAAAGACAATTTATGCAATTATTACTGAAAACTTTAATGTTTTCGTACCTTTAAACATATTTAAAAGGCAAAAACATTGTGTTCAACAAAACATTCCTTTTTTGGGCAAAAAAATACCAAATTAAATTGTAATGTAATGATGGGAAGAGAAAAAATAAATAAAAAAAATAAAAATAAAAAAAAAGATCTAGACATACGAATCGATTTTTAGGAATTGATGAGAGAATCGATTTAGAATCGGAAAATTATTTTTTTCTACACAGGCCTAATTCACAGATCTGCAACAAAACTCGTCATTAGGCAGAAACAACAAAGACAAGCCGCTCTTCTGTATTTCCTTTGCTCGGTAATTAATACACAGGCCTGGATCAATGAACAGGTGGACTTTGAGATGTACAAATCAGCACGACTCCAAGCGTTTGGAGAAGGGAGGAGAGAGCTGATCAAAGTGTTTTCACAGCCAGGCTGCTTTAATCCTGCCGGTTCTGTCACGGCCCACGATGAAGGCAAACTTTTACACCAATGATACACAGCGGATACACAGTTCATCTGATACTCACTAAATGGAGGGAAATAAGATTTAATTGACAATTTTCTAGCTTTTAACTGACAAAAATATAACTCAAACAACCCGAGTGAAATCTTTCACTCAACCGCTATTACTCCTGGGAGAAAATAACCGAGATAAAACAATTACAGATGCAGCTCTGAAAGGCGATCACAAAGCAGATGACTTGTGTGCGTGTAACTGTAACCAGAAAGGCTGCGTGTGTTTATTTTGGTAAGGCAGCGTCAGGTGCGCCCACACAGCCGCTGGCTGGCGCTCTGCGAGCGGAGACATCCACCGGGGAGATGCTATCTGCACTCGTGCTGCCTGCTTTCCAATGAAAACAAACTGCTGGGTACATCTATCACTGCTGACTAAATACGATCTGAGAGGGAACGGAGCCAGGACACTGTTGGTTTTTGGTTGGCCACCATGTTTTAACCCCAACTGTCAGCTCCTGCCAGTCAAACGGCTCCTCGCAGGTTTAACAATGAATTATCATTTGCAGAAGTTGTAAAGGACAGTTTTTATAGGATTGTACTTAAAATCATCACAAGGATAAACTGTAAACAAACTTTCCATACAAATTACAAGAAAAATAAGAGTTCAAAACTAATAACATCCTGATATATTGAACAGTTTTACAGTATGGTTCTTTTTTACATTTTTATGATAACACAATGAGAGACCGGTGGATCCAAAATGTCTTCACTGAACTAACCTACTCCACTTAACTAAGAAAAATGTGTTATTTGTCTCCAGCCTGAGCGTTTTGCAAGGCGCTGATGGGACTGAATGAATCATAGCAGCAGAGACATGAAAAGACTACCTTGGGTAACATACCGGAGATGAATAGTAATTATGACCCAGATCCAGCTCTGCCCAGGTGAGAGCTGGAGGAGAGATTGCTCATCGTGCAGGATACTGCAAGACACACTTTCGCATCCCACTGATTGGCTTGCAGGAGCATTATTCAGCGTGTAACAATTCTGGAAATGTTTACTGAAGGCACTACGAGCCAACGAGCAGCACGGCTGGAGAGGCTGGCGATCGGGCCAACAAATACACAGGAAAAAAATAATTTCTGTATCAGTAAAACAATCCTTTCCCTTGAAAATTAGAAGACTGTCGAAGACCATTTTGCTAGTTTGACAAATATATTTTTGCTTAAAATAAGACAATTCTGATTAGATTTATTGGACTAATATGCTTATTTTAGTGAGGCACCGAAATGAAAAATTGTGGCCGAAACCGAAAATAATAATAAAGACTTGGCCGAATACCGAATAACATACCGAGCAATGGTTCTTCGCAGTTTTTCCATTTATTTTGCCAATTTTTTCACCATTGCATAAATCAAATAAATGTATTTTAGGCATGCTTTTCAAAGAAAAAAATATTTTACAAAATTAAAAAGGTGGAAATATTTTTTGAACATGAACAACTGAACATTTTTTAATTTCCCAGCATTTTTTTTTAAATATTCCAGCAGACATTATACCAACAAGGCACAATAACTTAAAGTAAATAAATTAGCAAAATCATTTTTTTGGCCATCTTTGAGCTTACATTAGGCCTATAACTGACTGCTGAGAAATTGTAACATAGGCCTTAAAACAAAAAAAACAAAAAAATGCATTAAAGTGCATTGGAAAATAAGTGAAAAAGAAGTGGATAAAACAAAATAAAGAAAAAGAAAATCAATCCCTTTCCCATACAAGTATTAATATGGGAAAGGGATTGATTTTCTTTATTTTGTTTTATCCACTTCTTTTGTGTCATCTAAACACGCCGTTATTACAGGTAATTGTTCGTTTTTTACCCCACTTATTCCACCGAACACCGAGGGTGTTTTTTTTGCTATTTTCGGCCGAACAATTTCGGTTACCGAACATTCGGTGCATCATTTGCTTATTTCTTGAGGGGCTGTTTTATACATAAACAACGTGTGGGCTCAAAGATTTTTACACCCATTTATGGCTAATTATGGGAGTGGGAGAGATTTTCCCAAGGACTGAGATAACATAGAGCCGTACACAGCCCTAACTTTATTAACCTGTAAAGTTGCTTTCGTCAACAAAAATTATGACTAAATATCGTCGTCAACGAGCTTTCATCACGTGAGGAAAATGAGACGAGACGCAACAAAAATGCTGGTCATGTGACAATAACGATAATTAAATATATACCGTATTTTCCGCACTATAAGGCGCACCTAAAAGCCTTTAATTTTCTCAAAAATCTGCAGTGCGTCTTATAATGCAGTGCGCCTTATATGTGATCATTACGGTAATTTCTGTTACTGTAATCCGGGGGATTGTAGCTACTGTAGTTGATGTCGCCAAAATAATGGCGCTACAAACGTCAGGGATTGTCACAGACGTTCAAGACAACAGCAGCGACGCTGACTCGCATAATGGCGAATTTGACGAGACGGAGCAAAAGCTGGTTTTTATTTTGTTAATAAAGTTTGACATACGGTACTTCTTGTTGTTTTTTTTTTTGCATTTCCTGTAGCGCAGCTCCATCAGGTAGATACCTAACCCCAGCCACTATAGTACGGTATTTTACCATATATTTAGTGCACCTTATAATGCAGTGCGCCTTATATATGGAAACCGTTTTAAAATATGTCATTCATTGAAGGTGCGCCTTATAATGTAGTGCGCCTTATAGTGCGGAAAATACGATAATGCAATGTCGTAGAGGAATAAAAACTAAAATGTAGATTACAAAATAAAATATTACATAAAAATTAGATTTGCTAAGATGTGTCTTAATTTCTGTTGATCAAAACGAGACGAAATGGAGACGTGGAAAAGAAAACCGAATGTGTTGTTGAAAAAGAAAAAGAAGGGGAGAAATGCGGAAAAATAAATAAGTTGTAAACTCAAATTAGAGTCTTCTGTATCTGGAATGAATGTATTCTTGAGTCTATAAGGTAACAATAATATAATAATAAGATAACCTTGTTTGAATTGTAAAATGGGTTTGGCTAAATACAATCTTTGACTAAAACTAGACTAAAATGGTCCTGGACAATTCTGACTAAAATCAGACTAAAATGCTCAGACTTTTAGTCGACTGAAACCTGACACGACTAAAAGGAGAATGAACGTGACTAAAACTAATAAAAACTAAAATGATAGCTTGACCCAAAGACTGGACTAAAACTAACATTGAAACTGGCTGCCAGAAACAACTCTGTTAACCAGGCAAAAAAAAAGGTTGAAGAAGTTGCCTTTCTGTGTACAAACACTTAGTAGGAAAGAAACTATAAAGAGTTTTATGCCACAGCGGTAAGGTAGGCAGTTTTATTTGACCAAATGTTGTAATCATTTTGAGTCTGCAAGCTCAAAGCATGAAAAAAAAGTGAAACCAGTCTTCCCGTGCCATGCAGGAAATGGAGTCTGTGCTTTTTGTGGTGTTATGCAACATATGTTTTGTCCCTGGGTGAAACTGCAGCAGGCACCTTCTCTGCAGAGGCACAGACGGGGGCTCGGAGAAGGAGAAGCAGGCGAGCCAACGAGGAGATGGGATGTGAACGTGTAGAGAGGTGTGTCTGGCCTCAGGGTCTACGTGCTGCAGTCTATCCTCTCCTTTTACTGCCAGTTGAAATGCTATCTCTCCCTGATTGTCTACGGCAAGAAAAGGGAAATATCACGAGAGGTGGGGAGGGTGGGGGCCGAGCATGACAGGGGAAGACGAGGGGAGGATAAAGCTCTTTATTGTGCAAACTTTCTCCACTTTTTTTTTTTCTTTTCTCCTTTTTAAATCACCGCTCGTAGAAATCCCCTGCTCTACTGGGCAAAATCAAAAGGCCTAAAGTGCCAAGTAGTGTTGTTTCTGTCAGCCTGTTTCAATTCTAGTTTTAGTCTAGTCTTTGGCTCAAGGTATCATTTTAGTTTTTATTAGTTTTAGTCACGTTTTAGTTGTGTTAGTCTAGTTTTAGTCAAAGATTGTATTTAGCCAAACTTATTTTATAATTCAAACAAGGTTATCTTATTATTATTATATTATTGTTACCTTATAGACTCAAGAATACATTCATTCCAGATACAGAAGACTGTCATTTGAGTTTACAACATATTTATTTTTCCACATTTCTCCCCATCTTTTTCTTTTTCCACAACACATTGGGTTTTCTTTTCCACGTCTATGTAGGAAAGTGTATCCAAAGATGGTCTCTTCTTCTTCTCCCATACATTTTTTTAAGAAACAACTTAAAAAAAATGTATATTAAGGATCTTTGTTTGAACATTTCGTCTCGTCTCGGTCAACAAAAATGAAGACACATTTCAGCAGTTTTTATCATGTAATCTACATTTTAGTTTGGTTTTTATTCCTCTACGATATTGCATTATATATTTAATTATCGTTATCGTCACATGACCAGCATTTTCGGTGCGTCTCGTTTTCCTCACGTGATAAAGGTTCGTTGACGATGATATTTATTCATAATTTTCGTTGACGAAATCAACTTTAGTGCCAGGTGCTTCCTGAAAACAGTCTACTGATTTCAGTCTCTACAAATCAAAATAGAGAGCTTATTAAAAAGCAGAGAGTGCAAGGTGGGACTTGGTCATGCTGACACTCACAGCTTGGAGAAATCAGTTTTTCTTTTCAAAGACGGCCAGGATTTGCACGTATGTGTGATGTTCCCACAGTGATGAACCCAAACACGGTGGAATCTGAGGTCTGTCCACTCACACGGGTTTCCCACAGCTACTGACAAAAGAGCGCAGTGCTGCAACCAACAACAAGGCAACCGTTTCAAATTAAAGACACTCCAAATTCTGAGCTCGTCTAACTGACACTTTCACAGTCTCCCTGATTAATACAAGGACTGTTTCACCTTCAGCGAGGCTCATCCGCACATCTACACTCATCCATCTACTGGATTCTGGATGGCAGAATCGTTGTAAACGAACCTAGAAATCATGAAACTCTCTCATGAAACCAAATGTATGAACATACTCACTCATGTTTATACAAACAATAACACATGTTCAACTTTGGTCCAAACCTTCTCAGGCATCATCCCTTCATAAAGTGAATGCCATCAAGACCAGCGGGAGAAATAACTGATGCACAAACCTGAAGACCGTCTGAAGAGAGAAACCTGATACAGGAGAGGTGGATGCACCTACTAGATGAACATGTACTACTCTTGTAGTGTCATCTCATACGTGCTCTCCGAACTGCAAATACTGAATTATAAACATGTACAGCCTCTTTAAAATTCACAGTCAATTTCCAAGTTTTACCCGTTTCTGAAAATGTCACCATGTGGTGTCGGCTGCAGTCACCACTCCTGGCCTGTACAACAGATAGTACAAGCTATTTGAGCTTGCTTTTGCCTGAATTTAGTTTAAAGGTATTGTGACATGAAAAACACATTTTTCTTGATTTTTTGTGTTTTGTTGGGTGTCTTGACATCAATTACACCCAAAAAACAACAAACTTTTAACATTCAGTGTATTGTGTGCTTTCTGGGATTTTCCGCATAACTGTGCAAAAACGGCGCACCTGGTTTGGTGGCGGATCGTTACGTAACGATCCGCT
The DNA here is from genome assembly GCF_033807715.1 of Cololabis saira. Classification (NCBI taxonomy): domain Eukaryota; kingdom Metazoa; phylum Chordata; class Actinopteri; order Beloniformes; family Belonidae; genus Cololabis; species Cololabis saira. The sequence goes on from NC_084603.1 coordinate 14,111,329, forward strand.
AAATCACCGCCCCCTCCACCCAGCTCCCTGCCTCCTCTCTTCTCCAGCGCACCATAAAGGCTGATTTATGGTTCCGCGTTACACCGACGCAGAGCCTACGGCGTGGGTTACGCGGCGACGCGCACCGTACGCTGAACCCTACGGCGTAGGCTCTGCGTCGATTTAACGCGGAACCATGAATCAGGCTTAACACGGAGCTGTTTAGAGCCTCTTTTGTTCTAATCACCGGAGGAAAACTGCTAAGAAGACCCGCGGCCACTGACTGGACTTAAGATAAGGGGTGCTTGCCTTGCCATGCCTTTATTTTTATGATTGTTTGCTGTGGTTCGCCGTGCTGCTTGATTGACAGGAAAGGGGGAAAAGGAAGCGTTTTTCACGGCGCAAAAAAACACTGTCATAAAAAGCCAGGAATGGAGTACTAGAGTGAAGTTTTTCTTGTTACACTCTTTTAGACACATTTGAGGGATGTTGGCCAAGACTTTTAATAGTGTTAAAAGCATGTTAAAAATGATGTCACAATACCTTTAATGTAGAGCGGGGTGTCATCAGCATAAGCATCAAGCTATTTGAGCTGATATGCTGGTTTTACCAAGTCTGGTGTTGTAATTTATGTCTACGCATTTCCACTTCCAATGTCTCGTCTAAATCTTGTGGTCAGTTCAGATGCAATTTTGCAAACCTGAAATGTTCTTTTCATGAGGTATAGGCAATCTCTTATATCCAACCTTACTTTTATCAACTTATTGTATATTAGCAAAATAATGGTTTATGAATTCGGTCTGAATTAAGCCTCAGGTCTCGTTTCTGCATCAGTTGAATTTCACACGACTGCTTAAATCATGTTAAACACCGAGACTTTAACATATCATTGGGTGCAGCTTTGGCGTGATTTTTCATATTTATCTAATAGAATTCGATTTGTTCAAGTAATTGAGGCAAAGGTTCCCTACACATAGGCATGGGACGATATGAAAATTTAATATCACGATATTAGTGGACAAAAATATCACGATTACGATATTATCACGATATTAGCGTGTCGCTTATAAAATTCTTAAAATGCAAGGAAAAACACTAACCGTGGATCCACTGGTTCCTTCAGAAAATTTATTCTCAAATCATTCTCAACACAGTGACACTTGAGGTAGAGAACAAATAGTGTACTGTAAATGTTATGCATTACAAAGTGTAAACTATAGTACCGGTACTTATTTGAACTTTCTTTTTTTGTAAGAAAATACTTCCCTGAGAGTCGAAAGAAATAAGTGACAAATAGAAATAAAGTGACAAAGTAGAGCCAAATGCACACTGATTGTATTACTCTCTGAAACTTTAACAGTGGCTGGCTGCCTGCTACTTAGTACGGCTCTCTGGAAAAATAATAAAATAAAGGCACTGCTCTGTAGTATACAAAACCAAAGCTGCATGGCCAACACAAAGATTGAGTGAAAATAAAGTGCCACAGTAGTCAAATGCACACGGATTGTACTACTCTCTGAAAAAATATTTAATAAATAATAATAATAATAATAATAAATAATATTAATAAAATACATGAAAAAAATAACACTGGCTTCTACCTGGCTGGTAGCCTTGTGTGACCAAAAAAAAAAAAAAAGAAAATTGGCGATAATTACAGTACCCCACGATAACGTTATCGCGGCCGTTTTTTATCGCGATATACGATAATATCGTATATCGCCCCATGCCTACCTACACATACCAGATTTTGTTGTGGTGCTCTACAGGGTTATGGATAAGGACCAGTTCTGTTCACCCTGCACATGCTTCCTTCAGATAAAATCATCAGGCATCATGACATTCACTTTCATTCTTATGCTGATGACACCCCGCTCTACATTAAACTAAATTCAGACAAAAGCAAAGTCAATGTTTGCCAGTGATGTAATGTCAATGTCAGCGGATCACAATCCAACCATGATGTTACGCTGGATATAATTTAAGTGGGTTCTCATTTACGGAGGTCCGGAGTAGTTTTACATGGCTTTGACTGTTAACACATGGAATAGCTCTGCAATAAGAATTTAAAGTTACCTCAATGTGGTCACAACATATCTTTGCCATGATATCTCTGTCAGAAACCTGCTGACATCCTGACCTGCAGTCCCCCCTCTATCCACCTGCTGTCTACATCTGTTTATATAGTCGTCTCTGTAGTAAACTAACCAACCATCTATCATCTATCAGTCATATGAGGATACAACTCTTAGTTCTCCAGCCAATAGTAACAAGTGATATATCTTGTCTGCTATATTCATAACACAAGGAGGACATTGAAGTGACAAACAGAAATGCAGCATAAATCACACACCTAAGAACCTTGGAACAACCTAGAGTTGCTTTCTAAGTGTAGTGTTACATAAAAAAAAGACTAAAGTTAGAACAATTATGAATATCATATCCCAAAGTGACAGTAAAGAACAGATCCGTACATTTATCTCTTCTAGGCTAAACTGCGATTATGCCATTTCAAACTACAGTTAAAATAATTGCTTTAAATTCTTTCAGTTGATCTGAAATGCTGTGGGAACAACACGGACTGGTACCACCGAGCAAGAGCACGTTTCTCCCGTTTTAGCCACTTTACAATGCTCCCTGGTGAAATTTGTAATGCAACTAAAAATCCCTCTTATCACATTCAAACCCTAAGTGAATGATCTCATTGTTCCATATGTCCCTACAAAAGCACCTCGTTCCCAGAATGCCAGCTTACCTGTTGTTCCTGGAATTAAGGGGCAGCGCTGGGAGGGGCTGAGCGTTCGCTTTTCAATATACTCTTATGAAACCAGCTCCAAATGTAGGAACAAAATGCCCTTTTTCTAGTTATAAGATAGAGCTTACATCTTTTTCTCATGCCGATTGATTTTTTTATTTTTCTCCTTTCACTATTCATGTTAATCTCATTGGATTTCATAAGTGTTGTTTTTTTTTTATTCATGATATATTATTTGAGTGTTTTTTTTTACCTTATAACCCTTCCTAGACAGATGAGCATTAATAGCTGGTTCTCATTGATGAAAGTCACTGATGTCTTTCCTTCTTTGCAGTGTGTTAACAGAGACTTGACTAGTGGAAACCAGAAATGTGCTTTTAAATTAACCACGTCTTGTCGATTATCACTTAAGTGTAACTTTTTAGCAGCAGCATAGCATCTTAATTCATACAGTTTGTTAACATTGACGGGGATCTTAATTGTTTACGCTTTGCTTTTGTATTTTGGTTTAGTCTCTGTTAAATAAATGCCTGTAAACTAGGGCTGGGTATAGTTAAGAACCTCACGATTTGATTCTTTAGGTTTCGATTCAATTTCGATTCGATTTTGATTTAAATGCTTCGATATCGATTGAGTAAGACGTAGAAATACACAAATACCTGTTGGCAATTTTTCATTATTTTTATTTTCATGCCTATAAACACATGGCATGTTACTTCACATAGAAATGAACTGAGAAATTAAACTTAGCAGCACCATAATGGCTCACTTGTGCATTTGTACTGTAGTACAAAAGTTAAAATAAAAACACATGACAGTTCTGTGTCAACATGATAGCGTATCGTGGTTCAAGTGTGTGTACTATCTTCTTAAAACCTTGATTTTCCACAACACTGTTAATACACTGTTAATTACACTCCGTGCGCGGACAGATCTTGGCGGTAGTTTGCAGACAAAGGCTTTGTCAAGTTGCATCTGTTTTGGGTCCACAGTTTTAGCCGTAGGTTGTTACATCCGCGTGGTGTCGGCTTAATTAGTTCTGCAGGTTTGTCGTGTTGCTGTTGTATTTTAGTTCTGCCTGGCAAACTTACACACCACCCTACTTTTGTCTGTTTCTCGTGTTCCTTCTTTAAATGGGAATTCAAAATTAGTTTAAATGTCTCATCTGAAAGATTTTCCATCGTCGCCATTTTATTGTTGTTTGGTCGCGTGCAGCCACCGTCCACAAAACGCGAATCATAAGAAAATGTTGCGCACGGCGCCCCCACTGGCCAGGAGGTGAATCAATTCAGAGGCTTTGCTTAATCGATATTGAATTAGGGCGGGGATAATTGCAATGCATCGATTTTTCAATATTTTTATCCACCCCTACTGTAAACCTTGGAAATTACGACGGAGTATTAGGGCCAAACTAAAACAAAAGAAAAATGGAAATCGAACGAGAATAAAGTGATAATAATATGAGAATAAAGTCATAATATTACGAGAATAAAGTCGTAATATTTTGAGAATAAAGTCGTAAAATTACGAGAATAAAGTCGTAATATTAAATATATTATAAATATAACTTCACAAGATGCTCAATATTCCTCATTTTAACACAGGGAGAAGAATGCTCTTCCTTCTCATAAATTATATTCTCATAATGTTACGACTTTATTCTCGTAATGTTACAACTTTATTCTCGTAATGTTACAACTTTATTCTCGTAATGTTACGACTTTATTCTCATAATATTACGACTTTATTCCCATAATATTACGACTTTATTCTATTACAACTTTATTCTCGCAACATTATGACTTTATTCTCGTAATTTTACGACTTTATTCTCATTATATCATTACTTTATTCTCGTAATTTCTAATTTTTTTTTCGTCTTAGTTTGGCACTAATACTCCGTCGTAGGAAATGAAGTCAGGTTGTCTCTCTTTTACATATTACTGGAGATGTCTGGTGTTTACGGTTCTCTGTGCTTCTTCGAGCAAGTTATAAAAAGGCCCCTTGAGGTGCAATCCATGAAGGAATGTACATGTGATGACATCCTTTCCCATCATCTCGTGGGAAGAAACTACTCTCAAGCTATAATGTGACCAAAAGGGAAACTGAGGGCTAAACTGAACACTCGTCCACCGGAGCATCGTTCTGCCTCGTCGAAAAGAAAAATGGAGCTAAGGCCTCGTCAGCACATCGGGACATGTTTTCCCCCTTTAAGTGTAAGAATAAGAAGCAGAGAAGTGCGATAGTTCACTGCGACACAGTGTCTTCACCGACATACAACATTAAAAAACAACAGAGCAGGTTTGTTCAGATTGTCCTCCTCACCCAACCCATTAAGTTGTCACTCATCAACATCTCATTGAACATAAATTAGGCTTCGGTTAGAATTTCTAGATACTCAAATTATCACGAATGAAAAGTTGTGAAATTATTTTTCCTGGAAGCTGCGTATTTTCCTAACGTTAGTGTTCACATATATTTTCAGTTTGGGTCTCCGTGATTGTTTTTTTTCTACTCGTGTTTATTTTTAACACCAGGGTGTGTCCAAATCCATGTGGGGTATTTAAATAAGGGTGCGTGGTAGTGAAAACGGTTGAAAATGACATCCATCACGAGTTATATAAAGGAGTCTGTACGTGTAGTTTCAGTGGCTGAGCAGGAAACGACTAGCAGCCCATCTAAACAATATCTGCCAAACTGTGACAAGCTGGATGGAATTCGGAGAAGCAGGTGACAAGTTTTTCTCACGGCATCTGTACTCTAAGTAAACAGTTACCTCAGACATAAACTTCCTTGCAACACGACCTGGCACCGTCCCCAATCCTTTCCTCCGCCCCTCTCGCAAGTGGCGTTATCTCCTTTCCCCTGTATATTTAGTGCAACTCGGATTTTTTCGCTCACTTTAAGAACCTTACGGATTCCATCATCAGATGCGAGATTAAGCATTAAGCTTGCTTAAAGCTGTTGCACGAATTTAACTAAACAAGTAATGCATTCAATTACCTTTGACATTTCAAGCGCAAGTGCAAGAGTAAATACCAATTATTCACTAACAGGCTCAAGATCTCAGCTCCGTTTTCCAACACAAGGCTACATATCATCTTGCATGAGGACAGATGTTACACAGGAGAATAATTAACTGTAACACCAATTTAGTTTGGGGGAGGAAAAAAAAGGACAAAACAGTCACTCAGTGCGCAATGTTGAAGAAAAGTTTAACAAAAGCCAAATAAATAACCCACTGCGTCTATTCACTGGAGAGGCTTCTGAAACTGTGTTTGAAATCTTCAATTTTTTTATTCCAGGTGTGGATTTCTTGTATAATTAGCAGTCAAGTTTTGACATGAGGAGTTTTTAAAGATGAGGAATGCACTGGGGCTAGCACAAATACAAATGGGCCTCTTTCTACCAGGCCCTCTCTCTGCACAACTAATTAAAAGCAAAAGTTTTTTTTTTTTCTTTGTTGGCTTAGTCACAGAGCAAGCAGTTCCTTTCATTAGTTCTGCCTTTACTTCCTTTAATGTTGCATGATGGTCCAAACGCAGAACCATTAACCTTCAATATTTCAGCACAGCTGTCAATATCGCTATAAATCTAAAGTGTCACTGCTTACGTTCATGAAACTGAATCTGTTATCAGGTGGATTGGGGGGGGTCTAAGGAGGGTGTTTCTCAAAAGTTGTTCTATGTTACTAGAAATAATCCCAGATCAGAGTGGCGAAGCATTAAACCTCCACATTTCAGTTACTTCCCGTCCATTCCTCGCAGCTTCTGCTTCATTTGTTTTTGCAACATCTGCTAAACCACCTAATAAACGCTGGAGGCGAACATCTATCTACTCATTCAAACACAAGAGGAAAAGTTACTCCAGTGCAACAACACATCATTCAAAAGCTCGCTGCATCCAACCCACCTCATCTGGGGAAAGTACCCGTTTCCTGACGCTTTCATTCTGCCTCAATGCACAAGTCGAACCTGATTAGACTTCAGCTAAAACAGACTCAACATTATAAAGATTTCCTGACAGCAGGTCACGTACCATCAAACCCCACGTTCAGGTATTTTTCATTGATAAGCCCTTAAAACTGCAGTCAAATGCTTTATTTGAGAAAAAAAAAGTAACTCTTGCATGATGATGAGTATAAGAAAATGAAAAAGATGGGAGGGAATAAAAGAAAAAACTACAAAAAACCTACCATTGATGACTTTCAGCACATGTAGGATTCAAGCTCACCGCCTCTTCCCCAACTCTTTTCCCTAGGAGAAAAGGAAAACAAGCCCAAAACACAGACAAAAGTTCACATGACAGTTGAATGGCGTTCAGATTAGTCAAAATAAGGCGTGTTAACTTAGAGAACAGTACCGGAAAAGCATAAATCAAGAGTTATTACCGGGCGGTGGATGAAAGCAATGACAATAGAAGAGACGTGAAATGCAACTCGGGAGGAAAGCTCCGTTTTAAATCCTTCATCACTCAAGCACAAGCGTTTGATTCTCTTGGCTCTATGCATATCTGAATGAACGTTACATATGATGCCATGTTTTAGAAATGTGCACGTCCCTGACACTCATTAACCCAAGGCACCTGGCCAACTTTGATTTGAGGCGCACCGATGAGTTCGGTTTACAGTCCAGAGAAGCAGGTCAATCCAGTCTGAACCACACGCCAATCACATAACAGCGTTTGTTCCTGGACAAAAAGCATTATGGTCTACAGCAGGGGTGTCAAATGTGCGGCCCGCGAGAAGTTTCCAACGCAAAAAAACGAAATGTTAATTTACTAAAAAGGAAGGCAGAAATAATTGCCATGAATCGCAGCATATCCGATAATATATTTCTTCTACAAATCCATCGTTATTCCACAAAGAGAGCAGTTTGACATTTTTTTAGTTTTCTAGAATGCATTTGGCGATTTTATTTCTTTGTAGACGGTCGTTTATTTTTATTAACTGACTACTATTATATATTTTCGCAGGAAAAATATCACTGCTAAAAAAGATGATAGAAGATATTTATTCTGAGAATTTCAGTTTTGGATACGAGGATAGTGACAAAGTAAAATAGTTAAAAGAGAAGTGCTGATTTTTTCGGCACACTGGCGTAAATATCCGCGCCAATTTTTAAAAATAAATAATAAAAATCTCTAAATCACAAAGAAACATTCTCGGATGTAATAAGAAAGATTTTGCTTTTAATTAAATTTCCTATAAAAAAGCTAAATATAAAAGAAACATACTTGTTTCTGTTTATCTTTGTAAAATGATATTAAAAGTATCTTACATAATTTGAAAAAAAAACGAGAAATTTCAAGAAAAGATCCTGAAGAAATATATTTTACATAATTAGAGTGTAAACAAAGTGCATATTTCCTTTAAAATTAACTAAACTGATATTGGATTAGATAACAATAGTAAAAAAAAAAAAAGAATTTGCACCGTTTTTGTTATTTTGAGCGTGCAGCCCAAGCCCAAATCCGGCCCACCAAGCAAAATGAGTTTGACACCCCTGGTCTACAGTAAACCCTTCAGTGATGAACAGAGGGGGGGTTGCAAGAAAAAGGTATTGTATCATTCAGGATTTGAAGCTAAACAGGACATTGATGGTGTTCAGTCACTGGTCATGTTTCTGTTTTTCTCCTCACAGATTCATGAATCTGTGTGGAAATCTCCGTACCTGCTGCTCAGTGTTGGTATCTACTACCACAACAGTGCGGCCCTGTTAAAGAGAAACATTACTTTCCCGACAGGTTTTAGGCCGCCGAATGTGTAATGTGATAGTGAGCTCTCACTGGCTTCTTTCTTCTGATGAATTTATTGCACTTAAGCTACTAAGTGTAGTTAAGTGGAAAGACATTAACAGTCACTTGACCTGGATTTACGGCCTTTTATTTCCCCCCCTGCATGTGTAAAACAAGAGAGGCTGTGGTCTGGGTTCAACTTAGGATTCAGCATCATTTTAACTCTAAACTGAAACATTAAGCGCGAGTGAGATTTTTGTGAGTGCTGGAGTGAACGCGCTGCAATCTGTTTTGAGAAATGTAATGTACAGGTTTATCTGTCGGTTAAATTATGCTGATAATCAAATTGTTGTGGTACTGGTGAACATTATGTACAGTGCCACACGCTGCATGTCTCGGTTTTGGGACCATTGGTATAAGTGTCTTTTAAAATGAGTCATTAGACTATTTTTCATTTCTGTGTTTTTTAATCTTTTTGTATTGTGTGTTTCTGTTTGTATTTGTATTTGTGTATGGACCTTGAGTCTGGAATAAAGCACATCTATCTATCTATCTATCTATCTATCTATCTATCTATCTATCTATCTAACAACGTAATTCTTCTGAAATCCACTTTCTATGCAATATAGGATCCCGTGGATCCTGAACATCATAGTTAGGTCCAGAAGTATTTGGAAAGTAACATTATTCTTATATATATATATTTTTTTTTACAGCACCACAATGGATTTAAAATAAATGAATCAAGATGTGATCAAAGTGCAGATTTCTCACTGTAATTTAAGAGGTTTCACCAAAATATGGGCATTTAGGGATATCAACCACCAGAGGTGTCAAAAGTATTCACATTCATTACTCAGGTAGAAGTATAGATACTAGAGTTTAAAAATACTCCTGTAGAAGTTGAAGTATCAACTCAAGTTTTTTACTCAAGTAAAAGTATAAAAGTACTGGTTTCAAAACTACTTAAAGTATAAAAGTAAAAGTAATGTAAGGGGGAAAAAGCCATTTAGGACAAAAGCCATTGAAAATAAATGTATCTTAGTATAATGCAAATATATTAAAGAACCATATATGTGTACTATTGAGCATTAACATGTGTTTCAGAGAGCAGGAGATATGATGACTAGTTGCCTATAAGTATTGTAATGGTGCAAAAAGTCAAACTTCAGAGGCATGTTATCATTTATCCTAACCTTTATTGGAATGTACATCCAAGTTTAGTTGCAGGAATCTGAGGGAACGGATGTAAGAACAAAACTGGACAAGAACATCTGAAACAACCACAACCAAATTCACTCTATCCGGATGGAGCAATTTAACTGGATAGTTTTTTTTTTAAAGGCCGAAATGAAATAGAGTAACGAGGCTGTTTTTAAAATGTAAGGAGTAAAAAGTACAGATAATTGCGTGAAAATGTAAGGAGTAAAAGTAAAAAGTCGTCTGAAAAATAGTTACTCCAGTGAAGTATAGATAACCAAAATTTCTACTTAAGTAAGGTAACAAAGTATTTGTACTTCGTTACTTGACACCTCTGTCAACCACTAACAGTGAGATGCTCATTTTGCAAGCCTTTGGCTTCCAGAGGGGACACAAACGTGGCTAAAAATAAGCAGTTAAGGAGCCATCGAGGAAAAAGCGCGGGTTTATCAAGTCAAAGGACGAGGGAGATGATCATAGCAGCAAACTATGAAGATTAATTCTCAGAAATGAGAGAAATGACCCTGAGAAAGCTGGAAACCAGACCAATGATGGACAAAACTGTGAGATGCATTATCCAGTACGACTAAATCCTGAAGATGTTGGATCTCACAGAACATCTGAGGCTGCAGGACAGTTTTTCAGATCAGAGAAACATCTCTGAAACCGATCTCTCCAAACTCTTTGAGGTTCACCGACTCAATTTCATGATATTTTTACGGCAAATATTTGCATACTCGATGTTTTCAAATGTCATAATACCTATTAAATGCCTCTTTAGTTGACATATGTGTGGATGAGCTGAAAGTGTAATTGACAGATATTTTCAATAACAGATAATCTGTCTAAAAAAAAACGTACTGGAATTAGTATCGAAAAGAAAAACAAATGTGTTCAGACCGTCTCTAAAGAGCTCTGAGGTTATTTCTGTTATTCACATTCAGCCAAGTGCTCAAAAACTGACAGGAAAGCACTTCACAGGCGGATAATTACCCCGAAACACACGGCTCAAGACTTTTTGAAGGCAAAGAAACTGAATATTCTTCAACGCCCTAGTCAGTCACCTGGTTTCAACCCAACAGAGCAGATTTTCAGTTCCAGAGAACTCAACCGATCGGAAAAAATCTTCAAGCAAGCAGCAACTAAAGGCGGTAGAGTGAAAGCCTGGCGAGACATCTGCAGGCAGGAAACTCAGAAACTGTCGATGTCCATGGCCTTCAGACGCGGTGGTCAAGGATTTTCCAAATGTGTCCAAATATTTGAGTGAAACCTGTTATCTTAAAGCTGATTAGGTGTTGATTGATTGATTTCAAATATATGGTGGCCTGTATGGGAAAAAAAATAACCATAAAACCTCTACTGTCAAATAACTTCCGGACCCAACTGTAAACTCATGCCATCCCAACCTTTCCTGGTTTGTGGTCGTATCAATAGTTGGTGACTACGCCCTCACATCACATCCAGTCTCCATCCATATCCCAATTCACCTTCGATGGTCAGGTCATCCCTCTATCCAGCTCAGTCACAAATCTGGGGGTTTGATTTGACCCCCACCTCACTTTCAACAACCACATACAACAACTATGCAAAACGTCATTCTACTACCTCCGGAACATCTCCAAACTCCGCCCCACTCTAACCCTACCAGATGCAGAGAAACTGGTACATGCCTTTATCTCCTCTAGGCTGGACGACTGCAACAGACTCTTTTTCGGGATCCCTGGCAAGAACATCTTGTTCAGAACAGCGCTGCCAGGGTCCTGATGAGAGTCAGGAAATATGAACATATCACTCCCATTCTTCACACGCTGCACTGGCTCCCTGTCTCTTCCTGGACCAACTACAAAATCCTGCTACTCACCCATAAAGGTCTGTTAGGAGGACAGAAACAACAGCCAGCAAACTGTTAGAAACCAAAGTCTCCAAAGCAGATACAGAGACGGGTAACAAACAAGACAAATGTCATTGTGGCTGATGAGAGGCTCCCACTTACCTCCAACTGTTGCCATCAGCTCGGCGTTATTGCCCCCCCTTGTTCACTAAAAACAGGTCAAACAGGTCCTTTATACCCCAAGCCATTAAACTTTTAAATATTGCTAGGAAATAGCACCCCAGCTGGCTGGGCAATACCATGTACAAGTGGATGCTCCATGTCTGTGTTACTGTTCTGTGTCCCTGTTTTTATGCTGTTTGTCAAATTGCCATGTGTGTCTTTTGCTGCAAACAAATCTCCCCACGGGGACAATAAACATATATCTATCTATGTATCTATCTATCTAAATGCATCAATGGACACGCACCCCCATACCTACAAGACCTCATCACTCCACAAACCTCCACCCGTTCCCTCAGGTCTACGGGCAGCTGCTCCTCCGAGTACCAAAATCAAGACTCTTCACCATGGGGGACCAAGCCTTCTGCTCATCAGCATCACGCCTATTATTAACAATAATAATAATCATATGGAACCGTCTCCCCGCCCAGTTCAGGGCTCCACAGAACTTGAACAATTTCAAAACAGGCCTGAAAACCTTCCTATTCAGGAAAGCGTTTAACTGCTAAGGAGAGTAGAGAGGAGAGGACGCTGGCGTGTTTGTTTGCCGCTTCTCCGTTTCTGAGTTTTAAAATGTCTTCATTTTATTGATTTGGATTGATATTTATTGATAATTAGGGCCCGAGCACTTACAGTGCGAAGGCCCTATTGTATCTGTAGGAATTTTTATTCTCTTTCTTTCTTTCTTCTGACGAAAGGAGGGCCTTTTTGCCCCCCTAAACGTGTCCCAAAAGTCACCAAATTTTGCACGCAAACCAGGCCTGGCGAAAAATTTGATATTTAATGGTTTGCGTTAATGGGCGTGGCAAAATGGCTCAACAGCGCCCCCTAGAAAACTTTTCTCTGCCATAACATTTGAATGGTTTGACATAAAGTCTCGTGGGTGGTGTCATCGGACATGGTTTTGAGTCCTTGACTGTAATTGGTGCAAATTAGCCCCGCCCCTTCTTCTGATTGGTCGATATTTGATAGTTCCTATTTTCTGCCATAACTTTTGAATGGTTTGACATAGAAAGTCGTGGGTGGTGTCATGTCTGATATGCTTATGGGGGGTCGTGGTCATGAGTGATGAGCTGCTTGCAGCTTTAATTTTTTTTGTACCTGTTTTTAACTTGTTTTAATCTTGTAAGCACTCTGAGATTCCCTGAATGAAAAGTGCCCTATAAATAAAATCTATTGTTATTATTATCATCATCATAGACAGCATATAGCAGGAGCGCTGTCTGAGGCCAGTTTGCACGTTCTGGTGGCTCAAGCGTCCGTCAGAGTGAGTGTGGAGGTGAATAATTGTTCAGTCCTGCGATGAACTGTACACATACCTCCATGACTTGCAAGGATTCTTTTTCTTTTTTTGTTTAACATTTGACACACAGATATACAGGATATTTTAGGGGAGTTTACCACTTTCTGCATGAGCCTTCTTCTCCTCCAGACTGGAGCAGATGTCGTGGACGTCACAGTGAGCTCGGGTCAGCCGCCAGAGGAACGTCGAGTTCTGTCCAAACTGGTGAGACAAGAGAAAGTGCTCAGACACACGGTGATGCGCTGAGATCCAGGGAAACAAACACTGAACATGTAAACACACACCTCCTCTCTCTGCTCCAGGAGGATGCTGAGACTTTCCATTTTGTCCGACTCGCTGCCTTGACGTAAACGGTCCGTTTTCTCCAGGAGGACGGATAACTGGTCCGGCGGTTGCTCTTCATCACTCTGTTCTGCTCCACTCGGCTCGTCTTCCTCCGAGTCCGTCAGTGCAGTGATGTAGCTGGAAGAGTTACAGGGCGTCTACAGGTTAGACCAAGTCACATTTAAGACTTTTTAATACCAGACCAAAAAGACCCCAATGTAACCCAATGTCCAGAGAAACTGGAATTTTCAAGCCATTTGTCGCTAAATTTACATTTACCTATATTTGCTTGCCTTGTCTGGAGACTACATGACTAAGAAATCCAGCGCTGAGGTCGAGGTTGCCAGATCTGACAGGTCCCAGCCCAAACGCGATTTAAAACCCGCCAAAATAATGAAAAATCAACCCAAATCATACATTCACCATGTTAAAACCATAAACTATTAAATATGTAATACATTTCAAGTCATAGGCAAATTAAGCTTCACATCACCACTAAATAGCCCAAAAAAAGTCATGCTCCAAACAAAGACTACAATTAAATCGAGTAGATTAAAGCAGATAAAATATCAATGAGTTTATTGTGTAAGTTTCAACTTTTCTCTGCCAAAACGGAAACTTTTTTGTTAATAATTTTTCCTAAATATTTTGTAAAAACCAGGAAAAGCTGCACAAATTTTATCAACCTGCCCAATCGGGCGGAAACCCGCTCAACCTGGCAACACCGACGGAGGCGTTGTCAAGCAAACGTGTCTAACAACTGGTAAACAGGTTTATTTCTCCTCATAACGATCAAATAAACTTTTCCTTTTCAAAGTGTAAGACAACCTTTTAATAATGATGCCATAATGGGAACTTTTTTGTTAATAATTTCTCCTAAATATTTAGTAAAAACCAGGAAAAGCAGCCCAAATACCGGTATATATTTTTCAGCCCAATTGGGCTGAAACTTGGCCAACCTGGCAACACAGATTTAGAACCTCCGCAGGAGATTCATCTCAAAACGATGAAATAAACTTTTTATTGATGAGTCGATACATTCCCTCTAAAATTAAGACCATTGGATTAAGATTGAAGACAAATTAAGACAGTTAAAGGCTTTACTTTAGTAAAATGGAACTTTTTAAGGACCCGCGTCCGCCCTGAGTTAACAAAATAAGAGATTTCCACCTCCATGCACCATGTACAATTTAATATGAAGAACCTGTATCGGCAAGATGTGCAACGTAGCCTCAGGAAACATTAATAAACACGCAAAATTACATGTTTTCACCAAATTAGAAGGCCTATTTCCTTCCATCTACGGTCCAACCGAGTGGAAAGAACCCGCCTCGGCTACAGTTTTTAACGGCAGTCAAAATCAGAATCTCGTCTCGTCACAATAAACGCTGGTATGAGCCTCATGCTGCCAGGTGTTGATTGCGAAGCATCAATTTTCCCAGCCTGTTTACATACAAAATGGCACCAGGTATGTTTACATAAGTGGGCCGCATAATTGTTTATGCATTTCAGCTCCCGCCGCCAGATACCTGAAGGGTTTCCAGGAACACAGAGGGACTTGTTTAGAACGCCGAGGCACGCAAACACTTGTGTTAGATGTTTTATGGTGCCTTTTCAAACCGCTCCAAACATGCACTGACACTCTAAGCTAACACTTAAGAGGCATGGGAAGAAATACAGCTGTATTAGCGCGATGGGTAAAATGAAAGACAAGGGGGTAAAAATATGAAAAGCCTTTATTAAGTGTTGGCAAGCAGCTGCTCGTGCGTCATTGGTGGTTTAGAGAGTATTTTGGGCTGCGAGCCACGGTTCAGAGGGGATGTGTCAGAGCGGGCCACAGACAGTAACACTGTTGGCCCAACAGGTGCCGGGGGTGCCGACGGCTGCCGGCTACCGGCCCCCCCGCCCCCGACACACACCCTCACATCTTACAGCTGTGGTTACAGGAATAATATGAGAGCAGTTAAGCTGCTCAGATTTTCCTCAATTACGACTGTGAGGCGTAAAGCTCCCGGACGAGCACAGTCAACAATGTTCCAGGGTGGAAATAACAAACCTGAAAAATGATTGACGTGAAGGTGGTGAAAATGCACAAATGAAATCGGAATAAATCGTCAAGTGATTTGATAAATTTAACGATTTGAGTAAAATAATACGGAAGAGTATTAGGGCCATGCAGGAGAAATATGAATAATATTAATAATAATATTTGAGAGGAGAAGATTTTTTTTTTTATTGTGCACTTCGAGAAAAAAGTCGAAATGTCAAGAAAAAAGTCGAAATGTCGAGATTAATGTTGAAATACAATTTCAAGAATAAAGTCGAAATTTTGCCTTTTTTCTCGACATTTCGACTTTTTTCTCGAAATTGTACTTCAACATTAATCTCGACATTTTGACTTTTTTCTCCAAGTGCATAATGAAAAAAAAATTTCCTCAAATGTTGAGATTAATGTTGAAATACAATTTCAAGAATAATGTCGAAATTTCGCCTTTTTTCTCAACATTTCAACTTTATTCACAAAATTTTGACTTTTTTCTAAACATTTTGACTTTTTTCTCGAAAATTGTATTTCAACATTAATCTCGACATTTCGACTTTTTTTTTTTTTTTTTTTAATATTTTTATCCCGGTTTTTTTCTCCTTTTTACCACCCCGTGCTCCTACCTACTGACAGTCCTGGGCATTGCCATCCTCTACCAACCCCGGGAGGGCCCTGCACTGAGCTCAGGTCTCCTCCTTAACCTGAGGAGTGAGCAGGCCGCATCTTTTCACCAGACAGGGTGGGGTTTCTCCGGCCGAACGTAGCGCGTGGAAGGATCACGTTATTCCGGCCAGATCCTCCCCACCCCATCTGGCGCCCCGGTTGGCCAGAGGGGGCATGTGTAGCCCAGGACTGTGTGCATGTTTTTGTGAGGGTAGCTCCCATTAGCTACCCAGGGGAACACGGGGAGAACATACAAACTCCACACAGAAAGATCCTTTCGCCAACCCCACCCATGGTGTGGGCACTGAAGTCATGGGGGAACTAACACGCACTTCAGCACCCACAGCGTCCCCCGGCGGGAATCGAACCCAGGACCTTCTTGCTGTGAGACCGCTGCACTACCAGCTGCGGACAAGTGCATAATGAAAAAAAAATTGTCCTCAAAATGTCGAGATTAATGTTGAAATACAATTTCGAGAAAAAAGTTGAAATGTTTAGAAAAAAAGTCAACATTTTGTGAATAAAGTTGAAAAAAGGCGAAATTTCGACATTATTCTTTTCATTATGCACTTGGAGAAAAAAGTCGAAATGTCGAGATTAATGTTGAAGTACAATTTCGAGAAAAAAGCCGAAATGTCGAGAAAAAAGGCAAAATTTTCTCAACATTTCGACTTTTTTCTCAAAGTGCACAATAAAAAAAAAATCTTCCCCTCTCAAATATTTTTTCTCCTGCATGGCCCTAATACTCTTCCGTAAAATAGTAAGACAAAAAACAAAGACGTGTTAGATCTTTCACTGCTCTTTCCGAGAGTCATTTTTTGCTACGAGAAAAAATCAGGAGCAAAAAACGAGGCGGTGAAGTCGGGCCGGGCCCTCCACTTCAGCCCTTTTTCCACAAAGATGTTACACCGAAGAAGAATCCACGCAGACCAATGAAAGGCTCGTCATAAAACAGGCCCCTCGGTGCCGGCACACGCATGCCGCTGTCATCCTCATTACCAGCCGTGTGTTCATCATTTTCCTCGTGTTTGGCTGTAAAGCAGACATCCCATCTCCAGTGACTAACACGGTAGGTGTTCTGGTCCCTTTGCTACGTTTCCAGACTGGAAGCAACAAAACCGATATGTTGTGATGACATAAAGATTATCAGAGAATATTGTAACAATAAAATGAAACGAGAAGGAATCAGAAACAGCTTAAGTTGATCACATTTGTTGATAGTTTATCACCATTTTCCAATTCACATATTTTCATATTTTTAATCTGCAAGCATTTCCATATCTTCAATTTTTCTTTTGGATAAATCAAATTACTTAAATGTCATAAATGACAATCTCTCAACTCTGTTTTCAGTTCATGTCCAGTTGAGCTGCTGTAATCAGTTACTTCTGCCGCTCAAACACAGACGAAGGTGAACGACCACCATGTTATCTTTCCTACTAACATCAAATTCATTCTCTTTTGAACAAAATCTGCTTTAAAGCCTCTCATAAGTTGATGTATTTAATCATTTATCCTAATTATTGACCACGTGAAAGATGACCAACCACTGCAGGACGGCTGTACAATAACTTTAGACGTTGACCGTTACTTTTGTTCCCTAGCAGACGTCTTTACAGCAAACAGCATGAATTTTGGACTTTTATTGGTCCATATGGATATATGTATATATATATGGATGTATATTTCCATCGCTTTATAAACCTTTACTCAGTAAGTGGCGGGACTAGGGCTTTCCATTGCATCTCTATTTAATTGGTGTCTTCCTGGTAAAATCACCACAACGTTGGGAGGATCATCTGTTTTTGTGATCTGTTTTCATACCTGTCATTAAAATGCGTCTTTGGAAATCTGATCACATTCCAAGACGGATTTAGAGGCGATCACTCGGGATGCATATTACGGTATCATGCATCAAGGGTCTGCTAACTAACGTCAATGATTCCTTTTTTGATTATGGTCACAAATGACAGAAATAAAGCTCTTCGTCATCTGATTGCCTCTTGTAGTCACATAGTTACATTAAACTGTTGCCTTTTATGCAAAAAAAATAGCAACACGTTTGCTATTTGCGAGTGAAAATGACATCCACTTAATTGCATATAGAGGAGAAACGTTGGATCCCATCACACATGTCACATTTTAATGCCAGGTGCGAACAAGAACTGAGCGCTGGTCATCCGTGATCAGATTCATCATTGGGGCGGCAACTAACGACTATTCTGATTTTTTATTGAAATGATTAGTCGACTAATCGGATTATGAATCTCATCATTATTAAATGGCTCTTATTTCGCTCTTAGCCATTACATTTTGCATAAGGGTTCTTTAAATGATATGCTAAATAACGATAAGGAAGATAGACGAGTCATACAAAAATCTATCTTTCAATGAACTTTGCTGTTACCTGGCGCTGTAATTTCTATCGTCTTTCTTCAGACATCGAGTAAGTATGTAATTTGTGCAGAACATCTGTGCTGTTTCAAAGACTTTTCTGTTGAGTAAACAGGTGAAAGTTCCCTCTGTTGGGTGTCCTGCAGGGTTTTCACGTTACCGTTAACAGTATGCACTTGGAGATACAAAAAAGTTATGGAGAGCCATGCAACTCTGGTGCAAAAGACTTATAGATGCATAAAACACACTATATTAACACCAGCATGAGTAGCTTTTTGCTAATAAGCTTAACATGCTGTATAGGAACTGAAATAGGTAAATGATGGTGCCGCGTGTTTGAGATATATTTTGAAGGAAGAAAAAAAAATCCTCTCTCCATTAGTGGTAAACATAATTAAATTATAAATTCCAGTTATAGCTTGTAAAGCAAACGCTGAGTCATATGCTTATGTGAATAATTAAACGTTCTGATTTTTAAAAGGAACACATAAACAAAGTTGTTCGAGACTGACGTTTTAGACAGGCTAATTGATGGCAGCATTAAACGGCAGTTAAAATAATTCTGTGACTCATTAGTTTGTGGTTCACTTCTATCCAGTAGCTTAGCTTGAAACAGAGAATCACTGCAAGCGCAAACAAAAAAGACCAGACTTAGCACGATGGTTACTTCAATCTCCATCTGTTTTTCTCTCATCGTTTGAGGATCGAGTGCCAAAGCCGAGCTGCAGCCTCCCCGTACCCGGTAACCCCCAGTAAACCCTAAAGCCAGGGCTCAAATTATTTATTGGCCAATGCAATCCAGCCTGAAAAAAAAAAGGAAAATCTCAATGGGTGTTGCTTGCTTTTGTGTTTACTCTGATTATTCTAGTCTGTTTTTTTGTCTGGCCGCGCCGTGATAACAGGGCTTTAACTTCCAACGAATGCCGCGAGACGAGGATTTAACTGAGACAAAACTGTCACTTTGCTGTACTTGTGACATTCATTCATTCATTTCCAGATTCATTCATCCCTCGGGGCTTTTATTCATTCAACAGTCCGTCTTCCCTCCTTCCCTGCAGTTATTTACTCAGTAGAGCCGGAGAGACAAGCGGAGCACAACATATTACTGAGTGATCAGTGCATTCCTGTCACGCCACTCCACGGCTCATGAATCACCTGGGCTTAAAGAAGAAAAGACGCGAAAGATCACTTTGTACCATTATTTGTGTTTATATAATCTCCAGTTTGTTTCTGGAGGATCCAGTATTATCCGAGCAGCTCTAAGGTCACTAAAACCTTAACACGGTCTGGCTACCAGACCCTGCTATGACACGCACACCACTGAGCAGCAGGAATGGGTGATATTTTACAGTTCACGATAAACCGTCAAAATAAATTCTCCACGGTAAGAATTTGTCATCTCGCCGTAAAAACGATAAATTCCCGTTGATGACGTTTTTGTGTAAAGATGATTTATGGAAGGAAGGAAGGAAGGAAGGAAGGAAGGAAGGAAGGAAGGAAGGAAGGAAGGAAGGAAGGAAGGAAGGAAATGAGCCTGGAAGGAAGGAAGGAAGGAAGGAAGGAAATGAGCCTGGAAGGAAGGAAGGAAGGAAGGAAATGAGCCTGGAAGGAAGGAAGGAAGGAAGGAAGGAAGGAAGGAAGGAAGGAAGGAAGGAAGGAAGGAAGGAAGGAAGGAAGGAAGGAAGGAAGGAAGGAAGGAAGGCTCAAATAGCATAAACAACAGATGTGTTTCTTCTGAATGGACTACCTTTTCAAGGCTTGGCCAGTAAAAACAAGTATCTCACGTTAAATGACACTACTTAACAGTCAGGCAAAGAGTTGGGTTTTTCTTGGACATGACTGGATTTGTCCTTTTAAAGCCAAATTGGATCAAATCTGGGTAGTAAATCACAGACTGGATGTTTTCATAATGGTTGTTTTAGCAAATGCTGGGATCTAAATAGACATTTTGCCTGTCATTTCTACCTGCACTTAACCTGGACCGACCCCTGATTTAGTGGCGTAGGAAGTGGAGCGTGTCGGGTGCCAAAAAGACATCACGAGACGGGGTTTCAACTGTTCCTGCATCCCAAACATTTATTGCAGGGTGTGCAGCACCCTGGATAGCAGAGGTGTCAAGTAACTAAGTACAAATACTTCCTTACCTTACTTAAGTAGAAATGTTGGTTATTTATACTTCACTGGAGTAATTATTTTTCAGACAACTTTTTACTTTTACTCCTTACATTTTCACGCAATTATCTGTACTTTTTTTACATTTTAAAAACAGCCTTGTTACTCTATTTCATTTCGGCCTTTTAAGAAGGAAGGAAGGAAGGAAGGAAGGAAGGAAGGAAGGAAGGAAGGAAGGAAGGAAGGAAGGAAGGAAGGAAGGAAGGAAGGAAGGAAGGAAGGAAGGAAGGAAGGAAGGAAGGAAGGAAGGAAGGAAGGAAGGAAGGAAGGAAGGAAGGAAGGAAGGAAGGAAGGAAGGAAGGAAGGAAGGAAGGAAGGAAGGAAAGAAAGAAAGAAAGAAAGAAAGAAAGAAAGATAATTTCCCATTGATGACGTTTAGTAGTATTTAGTATTCTTTTAGAGCAGTGTTTTGGGGGCTCCAAAGACTGAATGTGGTGATAGATTTATAGTTACAAAGGTGGAGTTGAATTGGGGTTTTTTTTTTAATCGTCATTTTTATCGTTTTCGGGATAAATGCCAGAAATTATTGTGATAATTTTTTTAGTCCACACCGCCCATCCCTACTGAGCAGCTCCAATTATATTCTCAGAGATGGAAGAAACAAACCACAAATAAAGCAAACTAATTACAGAGGAAGACATCTAACGCAGCACGGATGTAAAACAATATGAAGAAGAGAAAAAATTAGGTTCTGGCTCTAAGGCACCAAATATTGCTCATTAGTTAAAGCCTCAACATCAAATCATCATTTTCAAATCTGGAACAGTTTGTTTTCTCTGCTTTTGTATAAAAAACCAAACTATTTGGCTGCTTTTTTCATTGATTTTTATTCAGTAAGAAACGGTGGTTTTCAACAGGGTTTGCTCTCACAAAGAGGACATCAGCCTTTCATTATAGAGACTCCAAGGGGCCCCTAGCAACGGCCGTCTCCATAGCAACCCTCTTCAAAGCAAACCCAGGTAACCATCCCAACATCCCTGAGGGGGAACCCCTGAAGGCTCAACGTGGCGTCTGAAACTGAAAAAACATCGCTGGCCCTCACCGGAGAGAAGAAAAGTGCATGGTCTCATTTGAAACAGCATGACATGGCAGTAATGGAGCAGTATTTCATCGTGTGGTTTGATGCCGTCATCCTAGTTTCATCTCAACCGTGAGACTATAAATAGCAGCAGTTTTAGGAAGTGGTACACGTTTATTCCTAAAATAGCAGGTGAGAAATACAATCATGGAAAGTGGGGGTTGTACACAATGATGCACAAATATCTTGCCTTTGTAATTTTGGCAAAAGGTAAATGAAGACGTGTGATAAAGATGGATTCAGTTACAGGAAAACAGATTAAAAATAACCCAACCTAAAAATAAAACTGGTTCCAGTTAGGGGTGGGTTACAAATATTGATATATCAATATTTTATCGATGCGTAGGAATGATTGTCAATACATAAATACAAGTATCGATTTTTTTTTAAAGGTTTAGTCATTGCTTGTTTTGTTTTTGTTTGCCCTTTAGTCTCGCGTGGTTTAGTGCTTAGCGCACGTTCTAGCGGTCATATAATCTCGCCAGGTCCATGCGTTTCAGACCAAAGAGAAAATGGCAGAGGACAAAAATTACCAGCTATTTTAGTGATTTAGGCCCAATTAGTTCATGCATAGTGAGTGATAGTCTTGACTAAATAACTAAAATATGAAAAATTAGACTTTAAAGCAACACTAGTTGGCTGCTGGTTATTTGCACTACTGTTCGAGAACTGAAAATCTTCATATACTTTTTTTAATCTAATTTAAAGACATTTTACTTCATATGAAACACTGTTAACAACATGCTGCTGTATGTTTGTTTGTGGAGGTGTACGTTGCACTTTGATTTTGTATAACTGTTGGTCATATACTTATGACTTATAAATAAAAACTACATGATGTACAACTATTTGTGTAATGGTCAGTTTGTAAATATTAAATCAATTATGCACCAGGTTAAAGGAGCTTGAGGCTCCTTTTAAGAAATGAGACTCTCTAGCGCCACCCTTCACCACGACGGCCGTTGGGGGTACTGCAGCCAACAGTGAAGCCGGCACGGGAGAACGGGGAGAACGCGCATGCAGCATCATTTGACGTCACATCCACAGCCCAGCGTGGGAAATTCGGGACCGAATTGCAGCACATTTTGCAGCACACAGCCTGTTCAAGGCAAAGGAGAGATACGCTAGAGGGATCATTCTTTTTGGCTTGGAACGCTTCATCTGACATTATTACTAGAAAACTTAAAATGTATACAGATTTTTTTCATAAATCTTGCCACAATCCGGCCTCAAGCTCCTTTAAAGCATTATTTTTACAATTTCATTTACAGCATTAGTCCTTTGAGAATCCCTTCCATTGCCGAAGCAAAATTGGTATTGTAACTAGAATATCCATATCGAATCGTATCGGAAATCGTATAGACTTGGGACCTACTGTATCGGAATTGTATCGGGAGGTCAGTGATTATTCCCAGCTCTAGTTCCAGTCCCTGAAGTGGTTGAAACTACTAACTTAATGGAGAAAGACACAAAGGACAGGCTTTAGTAAATCTAGATATACAGGACTGTCTCAGAAAATTTGAATATTGTGATAAAGTTCTTTATTTTCTGCAATGCAATTAAAAAAACAAAAATGTCATACATTCTGGATTCATTACAAATCAACTGAAATATTGCAAGCCTTTTATTATTTTAATATTGCTGATCATGGCTTACAGTTTAAGATTAAGATTCCCATAATATTCTAATTTTTTGAGATAGGATATTTGAGTTTTCTTAAGCTGTAAGCCATGATCGGCAATATTAAAATAATAAAAGGCTTGCAATATTTCAGTTGATTTGTAATGAATCCAGAATGAATGACATTTTTGCATTACAGAAAATAAAAAGGACTTTATCACAATATTCAAATTTTCTGAAACAGTCCTGTATTTCCCTGTCCTGCCCATGCGTTTGCTAAAAACTGCCCATTATACAGTTTCCCAAATCTGAAGGAGCCAGACGCCACCAACCTCAAGAGGTCAGAGCTGCTTTGACCCCGAACAAGGAGGATTAATATCACAGCAGATTGTTTACTCAAGTTTCAGTTAAATTTCACTTTGCTCACAATGATCAATAATCTCATCTGAGCTGATGTGATAACCGATTCACGTGAGCAGCTCTGACAATTATCCGACTTTGGCTGATTAAAGGGATTACTTTGATAAATATGCAACCAGATCAGCCAAACTAGATTTAATTTCCTCACATGCTGATTAAAGAGCGTGAAAATTAAAACACATAAACCTGCATGGACGGTGCCACGAGACTGTTTCCTCTGCTTTGGGAAAATAAATAAATAAAAAAGATACAGGCTCAGTTTTGCGCATGAAGCACATATTAAAGTGGATTAAGTTTAATTCCGGACTCTGCATCCGCTTGTCGGTGTCGGAGTGTGAATGGGTCCGTGAACTAAGCCGCTTTCAGGGAAACTGCATCAGTCAGCTGTTAGAGAGCTGCACATGTGCTCCTTCCACAGCTTTTTAATTCCTGCAATTTCATGAAACACCTAATCATCTGTCCTCACCTCAACCAGCATACTTCTGTGCAAAAGAGCTGTTTGCTGTGATTCATCTTCACTCAGACTTTGGGGAATGCAATAAATGTGTTTTTCCAATTAGTATCCGCCTAAAACCGATTTTTAAGATCTTCCTGAGATCTTAGGCGATGGTTTTAGGGGACTGAGGAATACGGAAGAGTATTAGGGCCAGGCAGGAGAAAAATACAATGTTGAAATACAATTTCAAGAAAAAAGTCAAAATTTCGTGAATAAAGTTGAAATGTTGAGAAAAAAAGGCAAACTTTCGACTTTATTCTTGAAATTTCGACTTTATACTTGTATTTCAACATTAATCTCGACATTTCGACTTTTTTCCCAAAGTGCACTATAAAAATAAATCTTCAACTTTATTCACAAAATTTTGACTTTTTTCTCAACATTTCAACTTTTTTTTTCAAAATCGTACTTCAACATTATTCTCGACATTTTGACTTTTTTCTCGACATTTTGATTTTATCTTCTTAAAGTCAAAATGTCGAGAAAAAAGTCAAAATGTCGAGAATAATGTTGAAGTGCAATTTCGAGAAAAAGGTCGAAATGTTGAGGAAAAAAGTCAAAATTTTGTGAATAAAGTTAAAATGTTGAGAAAAAAGGCAAAATTTCGACTTTATTCACAAAATTTTGGCTTTAAAAGCCAAAATTTGCCAAAATGTATTTCAACATTAATCTTGACATTTTGACTTTTTTCCTGAAATTGTATTTCAACATTAATCTCGACATTTCGACTTTTTTCCTGAAGTGCACAATAAAAAAAAATCTTCCCCTCTCAAATATTTTTTCTCCTGCATGGCCCTAATAATCTTCCGTCGAGGAACCCGTGTAATAAAGAAGAAAACAAATTCATTCAATTTTTTAAAAATGATCTTAGTTATGGGAGAAAGAAAAGCATGAGCCTTCAAAGCAAACTGTGAATGGAAGATGTGGGTGGTCAAATGTCGGCCGTGTCAGTCCTGCGTTCACCGTATATACAGGACTATAAAAACTTGAGTGAATAAATATGTTTGTTTGACTAAAACCTTTCATCAAAGAATGAATACACGGATACGGATGTGAGTGTCTTGGAGACTGACAGGTGTGGACAAACTAAATGACATCACAAGGAAGCTAGACTAAAGCTTTTAATCATAAAACAGACAATGAGCTCCTTTTTCTCTAACTAAGCATTTTCTACATATTGATCAGGCTTGCCTCTCACTAAACAAAACTCTACTTAAAATCAACAACTATCCAATGTCAGAGATGCAATTTTTTTTTTTTTTTGGACAAAGAAAAAAAGAAGAAGTGGTTAATGTCCTTGAGCTACGGCAACGTGATCTGAATAAACTCACGGGGAACTGTTGGTGGAATTACAAGTTCCTACACGACGCCTTCAAGTGATGCCTCTGACAGCTTGGCACGTAGACCGTTTGATTGATGGGTCTCCTTTTCCTGTAAGAAATGTAGCTCTGAGGAAGTCATTGTGACACACGAGGAGTGAAGGGAGCAAACAGCTGGAACGCTCCACCTCCATCAGTCACTCAAATCAAAGCTTGATCTATAAAGCGCTTTAACAAGCCATAAGGCAGTGGTTCTCAAACTTTTTTTGTCATTCCCCACTTTGAACAAGTGGGGATTTTCAAGCCCCACTTGCCCCCGTCGCCTCAACAAAAATCTTGACGAATTACTTCAAGTTATTTTAAATGTATTGAAATTACTAGCACCAAGTATATCAGTCATATTTGATACTGAATCAAAATCAAAAACAGCAAATAACACAAAGTTCAAAAAGAGAAAATAAAAGTGCAGTTGTGCCATCATAACTTTATTTGCAAAAACATAAACAAGAGAACTTTCCCTGCATTACTAGTGGCTGCAGTGTTGCCTGTTTTGCACTGCACATCCTTTCAAAACGGGGTTGCAGGATGGAAACTGCCACTCTCAAATCATGCTCAATTTTGAGCTGGGATCTGTACTTGGTTTTTAGAGAAGCAACAGCTGAAAAGGCCTCTCTCGCAGAGATATGAAGTGGCAAAGGGAAGAACGATGTTTAAAGCTTTCTGTCCGATGAGGGGATATACTGCTGCAAATATTGGCCCGCTGCAATTAACAGTCCGACGTCAATCTTTGTTTTTGCACTTTAGTTCCAGGGTAATAATAATTGTATCTATTAATTATTACTATGTTTGTGTGTGTGTGTTTTGTTTGGAGTGAATTATCTTTATTGTCAATAGCATTTATAGTAAGATAGGCATGAAATTGAAAAATGCCCTCCCGTTTGTCGCGCCCCACCTGTCAGGTCTTCCTTCCCCACCAGTGGGGCGCGCCATAAGGCCACCAAAAGTGCTGTATAGGTGAATAAAACCTCGATCGGCAGGTTCAGTTGTGACATTTTGTCTCTCTAAACGTTTCGCCGTTTGCCTACTTGGCTGCAGAACTCGTGCGTCATAATAAACTGGGGCTGGAGGTCGTCTCCCTCCTGCAAACACTGATTGTTAAGAGATATTTCACGTGAAATATCTCTTATCGGAGAGGAAAATATAATTAAATTTATAATTGTATGCAATTATGTTTAAACATTGTAACATCATGTCAGAAACCTTTAAGCTTGCACAAATAATCAACCCCAAAGGAATAAAATCACATCCATCTCCATCATGTTCTGCAGCGCAGCCTGCTGCCGGTTAAAGTGGCTCACACTTGCACGACGCCGCCTGTCGGGACTCTGCTGCCAAACTAACTGCCTTTATTGACACAAGATTAGCGAGATATGCAACGGTTGATATTCTTTCCTCTGATTTAAGTCGTTGCATGCAACAAGAACTGATAGCATGCAATCCCTGTACAAATGTTTACATTTGCAAAACCTCCCATCTGCACCGAGCAGCAAACATACTAATCTTTCTAAATCGTGCAGCTTTTGGATTTCAGCAAACTCCTTAACCTGACTTTAACCCGTCGCTTAGCATCGCGGCTCCTGTTGGGGGGTTTATTGTGTTTTAGATGTGCTTCTCAAAACACTTGCAGCCCAGCTGAGCAGACATGGAGAGCCCTATGAAAGCAGGCGAGGCTTAAGGGACGGTAACCGGCTCCCCTGGGAGACGCTTCACACTCCCTTGGGCTGTGGAATTTCTTCACTGCACCAGTTCCATTACCCCCCCCCCCCCCCCCCAAACACACACACACCCACTTCTCCTACAAATAACAGAGCGGCAGAAGAGGCTCTTTAATTATGGGAGGTGTGCATGTGATGTGATTTCTTTTAAGGCATAATAACCCGAGCTGTGATTAGGAGCACTGGATGCAGCCAAGGACTGTCACTCCAAACCCGGTGAACAACTTCTGCTAGAGGGCAGTCTTGCAGCGCCGCTGCATCCCGTCAGGTGGGAAACGGTAACATAAGTAGAGGCAGGGTGAACTGAAATGTTTATACATCATAAAGAAGGACTTGTGCGATATGCTGTTATTACCCGTCTATGAGCCGTCTCCTTTCCTTTGCCAAGAAACGTATATCAGCTCAGACTATTTGAGTCTTCATGCTGGTGTTGTGCAACTTCTGGCATGAAAGATAACAGAAGCTTATATTTGTCAAGCAATAAACTATACTGATAATTACATGCATGTCTGCATGTAAGCGATCTCATTTTTAGATAAATGTTGCTTTTCACAGAAGAAGAAGAAGAAACTATTAAGCTCATCTTTTCCCTGAAATGTGATCCCTAATGTTTCTTAGAAGACAAGCAAAATAAAAACATTACTTTCCAGTACTTTACTATCCAGCAGAGGTGTCTTCAGTATTCACATTCATTACTCAGGTAGAAGTATAGATACTAGAGTTTAAAAATACTCCTGTAGAAGTTGAAGTATCAACTCAAGTTTTTTACTCAAGTAAAAGTATAAAAGTACTGGTTTCAAAACTACTTAAAGTATAAAAGTAAAAGTAATGTAAGGGGGAAAAAAGCCATTGAAAATGAATGCATCTTAGTATTAATGCAAATATATTAAAGAACCATATATGTGTACTATTGAGCATTAACATGTGTTTCAGAGAGCAGGAGATATGATGACTAGTTGCCTATAAGTATTGTAATGGTGCAAAAAGTCAAACTTCAGAGGCATGTTATCATTTATCCTAACCTTTATTGGAATGTACATCCAAGTTTAGTTGCAGGAATCTGAGGGAATGGATGTAAGAACAAAACTGGACAAGAACATCTGAAACAACCACAACCAAATTCACTCTATCCGGATGGAGCAATTTAACTGGATAGTTTTTATTTTCTTCCCTTCCTCTTTCCTTCCTTCCTTCTTTTTTTCCTTCCTTGCTTCCTTCATCCTGCTCTCTCCTTCCTTCTTCACTTCCTCTTTTGTCCCTTCCTTCCTTCCTTCCTTCCTTCCTTCCTTCCTTCCTTCCTTCCTTCCTTCCTTCCTTCCTTCCTTCCTTCCTTCCTTCCTTCCTTCCTTCCTTCCTTCCTTCCTTCCTTCCTTCCTTCCTTCCTTCCTTCCTTCCTTCCTTCCTTCCTTCCTTCCTTCCTTCCTTCCTTCCTTCCTTCCTTCCTTCCTTCCTTCCTTCCTTCCTTCCTTCCTTCCTTCCTTCCTTCCTTCCTTCCTTCCTTCCTTCCTTCTTAAAAGGCAGAAATGAAATAGAGTAACGAGGCTGTTTTTAAAATGTAAGGAGTAAAAAGTACAGATAATTGCGTGAAAATGTAAGGAGTAAAAGTAAAAAGTTGTCTGAAAAATAATTACTCCAGTGAAGTATAGATAACCAAAATTTCTACTTAAGTAAGGTAACAAAGTATTTGTACTTCGTTACTTGACACCTCCGCTATCCAGGGTACTGCACAGCCTGCAATAAATGTCTGGGATGCAGGAACAGTTGAAACCCCGTCTCGTGATGTCTTTTTGGCACCCGACACGCTCCACTTCCTACGCCACTAAATCAGGGGTCGGTCCAGGTTAAGTGCAGGTAGAAATGACAGGCAAAATGTCTATTTAGATCCCAGCATTTGCTAAAACAACCATTATGAAAACATCCAGTCTGTGATTTACGACCCAGATTTGATCCAATTTGGCTTTAAAAGGACAAATCCAGTCATGTCCAAGAAAAACCCAACTCTTGCCTGACTGTTAAGTAGTGTCATTTAACGTGAGATACTTGTTTTTACTGGCCAAGCCTTGAAAAGGTAGTCCATTCAGAAGAAACACATCTGTTGTTTATGCTATTTGAGGCTGGCACGACTTCAAGGCTCTTGGCTGGAGATGGAAGTGGATCCCTGGGCAGGGAGTGCTCGATTAGTACGCAGCGCTATGTAGCATGTCAGGTAGGAGGACACGCTGTCAAAACTGTAATTTAAGGTAAAGCGAGTCTAACAGGTTAGGCGGGACGGATGCAAACTTTGCACCAGGCACATGAATCAACAGTTAACATTGTTAAAGGGGGGAAATAACCTGGAATTTAATTCACAATCACCCCTTTGTTCACATGTGGAAAATGAATAACAGCCACACTGTAATCAAAAGGTCCACGATTTCTACATCACAATTAACATTTCATTTAGAAGTTAGCAGGGCGCAGGGTACGGACGTGTTTGTTCATTTTAGTGCATGGCTGCATGTGAATCCTATAACTCTGGATGCAGTTGTCAAATCCGTGTTTTTATATCCTCATGCAGACTTTAGACGGACTGTCCACCTACTGATTTTTCAGGTTTAAGGCTTGGATTTAAGGTTAGGCTTTAAACTGGATCTCCTGTGTTGATGACGACCCAGACAGGTAGGTGTGTGTGTGTGTGTGTGTGTGTGTGTGTGTGTGTGTGTGTGTGTGTGTGTGTGTGTGTGTGTTTTGTCTGGTTGGTTCCAATTTCAAACTTGCTGATTATCCAAAGTAGAAAACTTTTTGCACACCGGATTTGCAGAAAGGTGCGTCGGAGGAGGAAAGCTGCAGCCAAATTTAAAAAGAAAACTCCCGCACACCTTTTTCACAAGCAGCAACATAACAAACACGTGAGATGCAGCAGAGGTTCCAGGCTGCACGCTCTGGATGCTCCATGTTTAGCTTCTTAGCCTGCGTTAACTTGGTCCTGTTAAGGAGGATGATAACCTATGTGTGAGATTAAAGTCTGTTATCCCAAACATTTTATTTTTTGTTTCTCCAGGCCTTATTTTTGTCTTAAAAGGTTACATAATTTGCTCTCTAAAAGGAAAAAAAAAAGAAAAATCTCAGCTCATAACTTACTGTCACTGTGCACTTTATTTCCTATACACACACTGCCATTTACTGTATATACACTTTGTTATTACCGCTTGCTACTTTATTCTATTTCATTATACTGCCTGCTACTTTATTCTATTTTATTATATCTTGATATTGATTGATATTTTATTTTGTACTCTTTGTACAGTCCGTTCTTATAGTTAATTATTCTTATCCTATATGTTGTCCACCGTCACTGTGTGTAATGCTGCTGCTACAATTCCCCAGCTTGGAATAGATAGATAAATAAATAAACTAAATAAATAAAGTCTGTCTATCTTTGGTTATTCTGCACTCAGTAAAATGTTATAAAGACTTCACTTTTTAAGACGAAACTGTGAATTCTTCCAAATTTTGACGAAATTCTCTCTTTGAAACCTGCCCTGTAGAGTCCAAGGGCTTAAAGAAAAATCAACGCATCGATGCCCCGCCTGATAGCGGGTTTCAGAGAAGCCTCTCTCTTAGTCTTGCTACATACTCGATTTTCAAAAAACATCCTCAACCAATTCCAACCCTCCGAACACGCGTGCTAGACGCTTCAGCGCGGCCCACGCGCAGTAAAGATTTCACTGATTATTACGTTGTCTGTGAAAAGCGCTATATGAATAAACTTTACTTACTCACACGGACAAAAAATCTGTGCGTGATTCAACATCACTTCAAAACTAATGTCTGGCCCTTGTTGTAAATCTTACATGACAGGTTGGTTCCACGATTGCTGGTCCTCTATGCTCAGGCTGTTGTTCTGTGTTTGTAAGCGTTATAATAGCACTTTAACACTAGAACCTACTCAGCCCGACTCGACTCGGTTTGGTTCTTCTCCACCAGGGGTCTAATGTGCCGAGTAGATACTTTTCTGTATCTATTCTGCCGAGGTTCTAAGCGGCTGAGTCGGCTGTATCTGACATCATCACACTACAGACCACCGATTGGTCAGGGGGTTGGAGTCAGACGTCTGAGTCAGGATGTGACATCAGTGAAAGAGCGACTTGCGGCTTCTTGTTTATTTTATTCCACCAGCAAAAGTCTGTTTCATGATCCAACTCTGAGGGTCAGATGTTCATAAACCTGGTGCTGAGGAGAGAATTAAAAAGGGATCTAGACGGGCGATAAGGAACGACCAGATCTACCAGGAGATCTGTCACTTCATAGCTGCTCACGGCTACCAACGGACTTTTCAGCAGCACAGAGACAAACTAACAAAAAAAATTAATAAGCGATGCCGCTTGAAGCTTCTCTCTCTCTCATTTTTTAACTTGATATCGAACACAAGCCACAGATCCAGCAGCACATCTATCATCTCCTCCAGGTTCTACATATTTAGTGTTGTTGTCTTCTCCGTTTAGATCACACAATCAAATACGTCACAGCAGCTTCACTCCAACCTCCTACTTCTGATCTGGGTGTTGAAAATGAACGAGGGCAAGGCGAGTGGAGTCGGGCTGAGTAGGTATTAGGAATGGGGGATATTTTACCGTTCACGATATACCGTCAAAAAAAAATTTTATATCGTCATTTTTATCGTTATCGGGATAAATGCCAGAAATTATCGTGATACATTTTTTAGTCCATACCGCCCATCCCTAGTAGGTACTAGTGTAAAAGTGCCATAAGTGTGTAACATCTGGTTATGGACAGCTGGTTCTCATTAGATTTGGTCAAACTAGACTCAAAGTCGGTCTTAATGTTGTCGACTGTATCCACCTGCTGAATATGTCAGTTTGGAAAGTGCTTACCCTCCCTCGCTCTCGGCCTCGGAGCTCCGGCCCTCGGTCCTGGCGCTGGCGCTGGCGAGGGTTCCTGCCGTCCTTTTCCTCCGGGCCGGCGTGCTCCTGTGCGCCGGGCCGGCCCGCTGCGCTTCATCCCGGCTACTCAGTTCCTCCCTGACCTTGTCCTGCAGGGTCGGCAGAGCGTTCTTCAGCGCTTTCATCTCATCTTTCAGCTCGGAGACGCACTGGATCAGAGCCTCGAGGCGCTGCAGCACCTCCACCTGACCCGGGTGCAGACCTGGCCCGTCCACCAGCATGAGGCCGGAGCCCTGGCCGTCAGCGCGGCCGGCGTAGGGGCCGGGCCACGAGCTTCTCCGCTTCGACGTCAGGCCTTTGTAACAGGCCACGGCCAAGCTGATGCCGGCCACTCCAGCCAGGGCCCCCAGGACCAGCACCTTGCCGTCTGCCTGAGCCATCCTATCGGCCTGCAGAGAAGAACACACAAGCTTTTTGTTTCGCTGACTTTGGGAACAGTTTGTTAAAAATGTGACCCAAAAGTTAAAAAATAAGTTATTTCGTAAGTAAATTACAGACATGAATGCCCAACGTGCTGTTTTTCTGACACTTATGAACTTCCAATTATTGATTAAACTCATCTCTGTTGATCTAACTTTCGATTTTTCGGTCATTTTATTTAATCTTGTCAAATTTTGAGTCTTAATTCAGTTTCAGTTGAGAGCTTGACAGGCTCACAATAGTTCTACATATAAAAGAAAATCCCACATCAGGACTTGATGACAAGCAACATGAATTTAACACAACTGGAATTAATTAGATTATAAATGGATTGCAATATGACAGACTACAACTGAATTGAATTTGTTTACTCTCTAAGTGAAATGCCTTGAGGTGACTTTAATTGTGAATTGTTGCTTTACAAATAAACCGCAATGAAATTCTCTTGAGATGTAAGATCAGTTAAGACGAATATTAACACTTAATTGACAAACAGACTCAGCTTGCCAAAATGCACATGCATGAATTGCATGGAATTGAATTTGGAATCAACTCAGACGCTTCTGTAGGAAGGCAAATCAGAGATTGTTTTATCTGAGAAAATTGAGATGTTTTAACGTTGATGAGAAGCTTCTTAAAATGTTTTATTCATCTTTTATTGAGTCTATTTTAACTTTTGCTTTGATCTGCTGGTTTGGTAATCTTAGCATTTTAAATAAAAACAAGCTGAGGAATGTGGTCAAACTCTGCCAGAATACAATTGGCATTAGCTTGAATGATCTGGATTATATTTATCAAGCCAGAGCCAATCAGGGCAAAGGCCATTTTGGGGAACCCTCACCATCCTCTCGGAACCCTCAGGGGAAAAGAAAACCGGGAAGACCCAAAAACAGCTGGAAAAGGTCTGTCGAGGCAGAACTCAAGGAGAAAGGAACATCTTGGAAGGAAGCAGAGAAGATCGCGCAACACCGAACCAGCTGGAAGAAGTTCATGAATGACCTATGCTCCCCAAAGAGCCAAAGGGTTTAAGTAAGTAAGTAAGTCACCATCCTCTTCATGCTGAGTTTCAGCTTCTTTTCCCTGTAGAGCCAAATCAAACAGATACCTCAAATCATTTATCCCCTGCAGTTACGTTTTTAAACAGCATATAGGGGAAACAATGCACCTGTTTACTGTGATGACTGTATTTACTATATTTATTTTATTTATTGTATTGTGTGTTTGAAGTGGGATATGTATGTTGTCCTGTTGTTGCAAACCAAATTACCCTTCGGGGACTTTAAATATTTTCAAATCAAATCAAATTAAATCAACTTGGAGTAGATTCTGAAGAAAGTACAACTTCTTTTTAAGCAATTACTGAGACACTTGCCGTCTTATTCGCTTTTGACATCTGAAAAACATAGATTTTCTAAGCTTATGACTTGTTTTTCTAAAGGAACTGTCATTTCATTTAATTCTTCTCAAATTAAGAGTCTCAATTCACTTTCAGTTGACCGCTAGACAGACTCACAATTTTTCTACAGCATTTAAAAGAAAATCCCAAATCAGGACTTGATAACAAACAAAATGAATTTAACACAACTGGAATTAATTAGATTATAAATGGAATAGAATATGAAATAGACTACAACTGAAGGGAATTTGTCTACTTTCTAGGTGAATTGTGAAATGCCTTTAGGTGACTTTAATTGTGCTATACAAATAAACCAAAATGAATTTGTCTTGAGATGTAAGATCAGTTAGGCCAAATATTAACACTTACTTAAGCAATTACTGAGACACTTATTCGCTTTGGACATCTGAAAATCATTGATTTTCTAAGCTTATGACTTTTTTTTTTCTAAAGGAGCTGTCATTTAATTTCATTCTTTTCAAACTAAGAGTCTCAATTCAGTTTCAGTTGACCGTTAGACAGACTCACAATTCCTGAAGTCCTGATTTGGAATTAATTAGATCATAAATGGAATAGAATATGAAATAGACTACAACTGAAGGGAATTTGTTAACTTTCTAGGTGAATTGTGAAATGCCTTGAGGTGACTTTAATTGTGAATTGTGCTGTACAAATAAACCAAAATGAATTTCAGTTAAGACAAATATTAACGCTTAATTGATAGACTCAACTTGGAGTAGAGTCTGAAGAAAGTACAACTTATTTTAAGCAATTACTGAGACACTTGTTCGCTTTGGACATCTGAAAATCATTGATTTTCTAAGCTTAGGACTTTTTTTTTTTCTAAAAGGAGCTGTCATTTAATTTCATTCTTTTCAAACTAAGAGTCTCAATTCAGTTTCAGTTGACCGTTAGACAGACTCACAATTCCTGAAGTCCTGATTTGGAATTAATTAGATTATAAATGGAATAGAATATGAAATAGACTACAACTGAAGGGAATTTGTTAACTTTCTAGGTGAATTGTGAAATGCCTTGAGGTGACTTTAATTGTGAATTGTGCTGTACAAATAAACCAAAATGAATTTCAGTTAAGACAAATATTAACACTTAATTGATAGACTCAACTTGGACTAGAGTCTGAAGAAAGTACAACTTTTTTTAAGCAAGTACTGAGACTCATGCAGTCTTATTCGCTTTGGACATCTGAAAATCATTGATTTTCTAAGCTTATGACTAGTTTTTCTAAAGGAACTGTCATTTCATTTCATTCTTTTCAAATTTTGAGTCTCAATTCAGTTTCAGTTGACCGCTAGACAGACTCACAATTTTTCCACAGGACTTGATGACAAGCAACATGAATTTAACACAACTGGAATTAATTAGATTATAAATGGATTAAAATATGACAGAGTACAACTGAAGGGAATTTGTTTATTTTCTAGGTGAATTGTGAGATGTATTTGGGTGACTTTAATTGTGAATTGTGCTATACAAATAAACCAAAATGAATTTCAGTTAAGACAAATATTAACACTTAATTGATAACAGACTCAACTTGGAGTAGACTCTGAAGAAAGTACAACTTATTTGAAGCAATTACTGAGACACTGAGACACGCTTTGGACATCTGAAAATCATTGATTTTCTAAGCTTATGACTTGTTTTTCTAAAGGAGCTATCATTTCATTTAATTATTTTCAAATTATGAGTCTCAATTCAGTTTCAGTTGACCGCTAGACAGACTCACAATCAGTGGCGTCAATTCAGTGGAAGCTAAGGTATGGCAAGGTTACGAGTCACAGAACTTAACTAGAGTATCAATCAACACGTCCAGCAAATACTCATCACAGAAGTCTGCTATGTAGCTTATCTGTGTGGTCAAGAAAATTGGAACTTTTTCAAATGCAGTCTCGCTCACTGCAAAAACTCAAAATCTTACCAGGAATATTTGTCTTATTTCTAGTTAAAATGTCTCATTTTTAGTCAAAAAATCTCATTACACTTAAAACAAGAGTCATCACCAGAAAAATAACTTGTTATTTGACCATTTTCACCTGTTTCAAGTAGATTTTCACTTGAAATAAGTAGAAAAATCTGCCAGTGGGACAAGATTTATCTTCTCATTACAAGCAAAAAAAATTTGTTCCACTGGCAGATTTTTCCACTTATTTTAAGTGAAAATCTACTTGAAACAGGTGTTAAATATCTTAAATGTAATGAGATTTTTTTTGACTAAAAATGAGACATTTTAACTAGAAATAAGACAAATATTCTTGTTAAGATTTTGACTTTTTGCAGTGTATAATAACTAGTGAAATCGATCATGTTGTTATGATTTTAATTTGTAGTTATTCTATATGTATTAAGTCATAGAATAATCAATACAAATAGACACAGAGTAATTCCATAAATGTATTAAAAAAACAAACATTTACATTTTCCCTTGAAGCCAAGGTGTGGCGACTGCCATACCTTGCCATACCCAATTGACGCCCCTGCTCACAATTCCTGAAGTCCTGATTTGGAATTAATTAGATTATAAATGGAATAGAATACGAAATAGACTACAACTGAAGGGAATTTGTTTAATTTCTAGGTGAAATGTGAGATGTATTTGGGTGACTTTAATTGTGAATTGTGCTATACAGATAAACTTGCCTTGATTCGTCCGGCCGGTCAGGTCACTGGATCAGCACATAATCACCTGGACGAGCAGGTTCAGCCAGCAGGGAAACAGCAGGGAAACAGCAGGGAAACAGCAGCTCTTACACCCTAAACACGTAGAGAAATGCAGAGTGATGCCCAGGATTCAGATCAACTACTACAGCCTAAACCCGTGGAGAGATCCTGCCCAGGTGTCAGTTAAACCAGCCTAAACAAACGTCCTCATGAGCAGCTCAACCTGGTTAAGAAGCAGGAAGTGGCAAAGTCACAGAACAAACTCGTCGGTTCCCGCTTTAATTTAAACACAATTATAATAATACAATTATAATCAGACCTGTTTATGGGTCTGACAGTGAAAACGGTTTCCAGATTAGAAGAATCTTACTGTTCCAGGTGAGGAGAAAAAGCAAAGTGGCTCCTGTTTACTCAACAGTCCTCTGGTGCAACGGCCAAAATATTCCGTGCGGAATCAAGCCACGCAAAGTACCGTTCCGCTGTTCATCCACCTCAATTTAACGATAACTCAAAGCAAAATCAAAATAAAAGCAATAAAATGTCAAGTAATACTTATTAAAAATAAATGATGCAGTCGTAATCCCCTAGGAAACTCAAGTCACGTTTGCCTTTTAGGTGTTTTTTGTGTTGAAACGGCTACTTCCCAAGGCTATTGAATGCATGTGTTTGGTATTTTTTTGTTTATGCCCAAAAAAGTAATGTTTTATTGGACACAAGCATGACTAGTGCCATGTTTTTGCCTTTAAATATGTTTAAAGGTAAGAAAACATTAAAGTTTTCAGTTATAATTGCATAAATTGTTTATATTTCTTTGCTTTATATACTGTCTTGGGGTTAAATTAGCATAAAATGTTAAAAACCAAATTCTCAAAAATGGGAAAAAATAAAACTGATTTCATAGGGGCCTATCTCTGTTTGCTGCCTTGGATCTGTTTAATAATTCTGCCCCACAATGTTTCTGAAAGCAGCATTCTGGGAGGTGATTGGTCCTTACAGCATCATTAGCTGCCAATACTTGCTGTTGAATCTCAATATCAGTTTTAATAACACTAACCCAAATCAATATCGGAATTGAATTGGATCGAATCAAAGCGTGATAATCGATTCTGAATCTTAAGAATTGGAATCGAATCGATTCTTGACATTTGAATGGATCCCCAGCCCTGGTCCCTTTAGTCAGAATCTGTCCTCATTACTTGCACCAACTTGGTTCATTTTCAGGAAGGGTTCAAAGGCTAAGGTGGTTCGCATTTCTGACCTAACCGTTACAGGAGACTTGCAGAGATATTGGTCACCTACATCTTCAAACCATCAGTGTGACACATGCAGGAGTCAGGGCTGATGAGATAACACCACTGAAATGGCATTTGAAATGAGGAAGAATGGACGGATGCGATTAGAGCGCATGTAATGTAACAGAAATTTGCATCGTAGCAGAACACCAGGGAAGCCAAGTTAGAATAATCAGTTTGTGGTAAATGAAGTCATGGGGACATGTTCCAACCAACCGCCAGGCTTGAACATTCCACACATTTTTGTTTAATAACTGGGGTTCGGGTGGAGTCAGTTCCTGGCAAGATGTCTTCAGAGATCCCACAGCTGTCCGTCAAAACTACCTGGCAGAGAACGTATGGATAACATCAACATGTTGACAACGTCAGCATTGGTCTGTCCACTTCTCTTTGTACAGTCCTACCCTCAACACATTAACTTGGTACAACAGTCAATCATCTCATCTTGAATGTGAACAAGACAAAGGAGATACTAGTTCATCATGAGAGAAGAGAAGGCGGTGGAGGAGTATAAATACGTTGGCGTCCACCTGGGCAGAAGACTGGGCTGAAGATGCAGCACTGATGTTTATAAGGAAGGACAGAACAGACTTTGTAGCTGATTGTGCAAAAGGACGATTCATAAGATGAAGAACATCATGGACGACCCTGAGCTTCCTCTTCACATCAGTCACTTCAGATCTGCTGCCTCCGCTACAGGAGATCCTTCCTGGCCACAGCAATACACCTCTACAATGAACTGCAACAACTTATTTGTTAATTAATTAAGTTTTGATAGATATAGATAGTATAGATAATAGAATTTGAATGATCACTGATCACCTCATCCGTAATTGTGATGCTACCAAGCTTTCTGAAGGAATCAACAGTTTGTACTAACCAAGCATTGGCTGAATGAAGCAGCAATTTTTGATTTTGCCATCAAAACAAAATAAGAAGAGATAATCTTCTCTAAATGTTTGCCTGCAGCTCTGCAGTGTTCCCACCAGCTTCAACATGGCTGTGCGCAGTACGAAGAAAAAGAGGCTTCATAACCACTCTTCAGAAACCTATGTGTCATGTGAGTCAATGCATTGTCCAATGTTTTCTTCAACCTAATGTCGTCTACGGTAACACCATGGACTGGAAAGGTCATAGATTTGTGGCTTTATTTACATTTACTTGATGAGGTTCATAATAATGCACCCCCTCTTGTTAATAAGAACAAAACAATATTTGAACCAGACTATGAATATTTTTAGTTTTGTTTTAAAGTTAGACGTTTTAACACCCCGGTCTCCTTATTGCCGCAGTGTTCAAAGATTTTAGAAAAACTCTATAATAGCAGATTGGAAAAGTTCATGACTGAACACAACATCCTGTGTGACAGCCAATACGGGTTCAGAAAGCAACATTCGACAGCACTTGCCCTCACAGAGTCCATAGAACTGATTAAAGATGCGCTTGACCACAAATTATATATAGTAGGCATCTTTATTGACCTCAAAAAAGCTTTTGACACTATAAATCACGATATTTTGATTGAAAAATTATATGATTACGGTATCAGAGATACAGCTTTAAGATGGATCAAAAGCTATCTATCTGGTAGAGTCCAATATGTCCAGATGGGAACAAATAGGTCTACATGCCTGGACGTCGTCTGTGGGGTCCCACAGGGGTCAGTCTTAGGCCCTAAGCTATTTACTCTATATATCAATGACATAATCAAAACATCTGATGTATTAAAACTTATTTTATTTGCTGATGATACAAATATTTTCTGCTCAGGAAACGACTTGAATATACTGGAAAAAGGGATTAACAGAGAAATGACAAAACTAAATACATGGTTTAATATAAACAAATTATCACTAAATCTGGCAAAGACCAAATTCATGCTATTTGGGAGAAATAATGTAAAGAAAAGCATAAACTTGCAAGTTAATGGAAACAATATAGAAAGAGTGAGGGAACATAAGGTTCTGGGTATATTAGTGGATGACCTCTTGACATGGCGACCACATGTAAAAATAATTCAAAATAAGATGGCAAGGAGTGTGTCTATTCTGTGGAAATTGCAGAAATCTCTCAATTTAAACTCGCTTAAGACCATATATTCGGCACTAATAGTCCCACATATGAGGTACTGTGTAGAAAATTGGGGTTTCACTTACAAGGGCATTACAGAACCAATATTTAAATTGCAAAAAAAAGCGCTTCGCATCATTCATTCTGTCCCAGCCAGGGCACATACGAACCAACTGTTCATAAAGACGAAATATCTAAAACTGAGAGAGATACTTCATTTTCAGATGCTACAAACAATTTACAAAGCAACACAGGCGGCATTACCAGTAAATGTTCAGAAATTGTTCACTCTTAGTCAAGGTCCTCACAGCATGCGCAGCTCGCTGCAGTTTAAACAGAAAAAGATAAGGACAACGATGGGAAGCCATAGTTTGTCAGTAGCTGGTGTGAAAATGTGGAATAGCCTAAACAATGAATTAAAGTTAGCAAGAAATTTAACTGTTTTCAAACATGAGTTAAAGAAGCTGTTATTGAAGGAATATCAAACCTAGGTACAGGAAGGCAATGTCTGGCTATGTGTACAAAACAATGGCAATGTGGGAAAATCAGCACTGGAACACCTGGCATGGAAACAAAACATGGAAACAAAACAAAGTGACTATAAAATGTGTGTGTGTGAAATTGAGCTCTATCACAGCACAGCAGATATCACGACCAAGCAGAACATAAAATCAAGAATGGAGATTCTGAACTGGTCAGTAAATGCTATTGACAAGATTTTTTCTACACGGCGTGCTGGGACAGGGGAACCGGCCTGTCCAGATGGGACATTCTTGGCGGGATACACCATGGACAGTTGGAATAAGTGGAAAGTGGTGTGTCTTGGGGTGCTGGATATGGAAGACGTGGAGGACGTCTATATATTCACGGGCATGACGGTGGGCCTGGTGATCCTAGGGCTTGGCGGGGTCTGGATGCTACAAAAGTTGAGAAAAGTGAGAGCTGATCAGGCAAAGCTGCTCTCTGGCCTCTCTGACATCCAGGGGAGACTGACCAGTGTATGGTCGGATGTGTCCAAAGCTCGTGAGGAGATGAAGTCAGTACGAGCGGAGGGGGCAAAGGCTGTGGCGGCTAGAGAGCCAGAGGACAGCGACTAATCAAAATCTGCATTGACACACGCACCTCCATTGCAAAGTGGATTGCATTCAAAAAGAGACTTGGACATAAAAATAACTGTACAGTGGACACAGTAGTAAATCACAGGAACGGTGATCAGGATGAGTGGACTGGACACGTGTACAAACATACATGCTATCTGGACTGTGAAGGATGAAATTAGACAAATTGCTATGGGGTAAACTATGTATCTTACTGAATTCTGTTGTTGATGTGATCATGAATCTTACATAGAACGGGGCGGGACTTTGATAAGCGTCAGCTTCTCCCGTACCCTTTTCGTCATGTGCTGAGTATGCAATGTATAATGTTCTGGAGATGAAATGTGTCTATATAAACATGCCGAAATAAACGAAATAAATAAAAAAAAACACAGAAGTAAATGGAGATTTACGCCCTCTAGTGGTCATTCAAAGAACTGCACCTTTGCTTCAGCCTCAGGAAGGAAAACTTGGTTGATATGAGGACAGCATAGTTGTCATAATCAAATGGGGGAAAGAAAAAAACTAAACAAAGAAACTGTTATCAGCTACAACTAAAAAACTTAGGGTCTGAGTTGTTATGGAGTTTAATGAGTGGCCTTGGCTCAGGCCATTTACACCTCTATGTTGCCGACATTAATGCAGCAAGTGTAGTGAGATTTTAAATAAACATTTGTTCTGAAATGTAAGCTCTGACATAATATATGCATGCCATTCATTTTTAAAGAAGATAATGCCAAACCAGATTCTGGAAACATTACATGGGTACAAAGGCGTGACTGAGGAAGATGAGGGTTGTTCACCGACTGTAATCTGGAGTTTTGAAACAAAAACACAACATACTGACCTCGTTGCGTTGAACATTTGTAGATGGATTTTCAAGAAGAATGGAACATAATAATACTGATATACAACTTTTAAGTGTTGTGAGATATGTTGCTGGCCAGAAATGCAAAAGTGCATAAACAAATGAAATGATTTTAACAAGAAATAAATATGAAATAACTTGGGTTCACAATGTTGACAAAGAAGTATAATTCTAAGTGATCATTATATGAACAGACGGACGGACATTTGATTTGGGCTTGTACAGTATCTTGCACAAGTGCATGGTTCACTTCAACTGCCAGCATGTGGGAGAATGATCAATCAGCAAGTGATCAAAGTTCACCGCTACAAACATAAAAGCTGTTATGTGAAGAGTAACTGCTTCCAACTTCTGTCGGAATATCCCCGTTTATACCGTCCAACTACAACTTTTCTAATCATGTATTATCCTGCTGATAGGAAGTTTAAAGACCACTCACCTCGTTCTTCTATCTGGAGCGTGTCCCTGCAGAGAACTGGGCCAGACTGTGCAGCGAGGTCTAAAACGTGACCAAACACACGGATTATCGCACCAACCTTGGACCTGTAATCAGTGAGCGCGGAGATGTCCTTCCCAGGGCTGGTTTAACTGGTATCTGATGTGAGGTAGAGTTGAAATAGTTGACCTCAGCTCCGAAGTGCAGCTTACTGACTTGTCTGTCGTCATTATTCTCTTTAAAAATTAACATTTGAACACTTAAAATACTCATCTAATAATGATGAATGTATATAAATGTGCAATAATATCTTTCATTAGTAATGATTGAGCACCACCGCCAGTTTTTACACCAAATGTCAGTTGAGGTTAGAAAATAAATGAATTAATTAAATCCAGATTTTGGAGGATGTGTCATTCCCAGGAAGCCAATCATTACCATCGGTTTTGGGCCTGTCCAAAAATAAATATTTTATAACATTCACACAGAAGTAGTGATCATATTTGGGGAGGACATTGCATTTAATTGGGACGAACTCTTCCTTGGGCTTGTACGTTCAACCACTGTAAGTTCTGAAACTAAACACTTATTTGGAATACTGAGCATAGCTGCAAGAAAAGCAAT
This sequence comes from Cololabis saira, assembly GCF_033807715.1. Lineage (NCBI taxonomy): Eukaryota > Metazoa > Chordata > Actinopteri > Beloniformes > Belonidae > Cololabis > Cololabis saira. The sequence goes on from NC_084603.1 coordinate 14,154,488, forward strand.
AACAAAGAAATGGATTAAGCCAGACATCCCATCTATAGATGAATGGTATAATATAATTTATGATATATTTGTGATGGAAAGAATTACTTTCTCAATGAGGCTGCAGCAATCTAAATTCAAAGACATCTGGGAGCAAATGGAAAATGTATATTTCCCTGAAACTGCCTGCTTTTGTTTAATTTTCTTTTCTTTTACCTCTTTTATACGATGGAGAATTAGGGCCAAACTAAGACAAAAAAAAAGGAAATTACGAGAATTCATAAAGTCATAATAATATGAGAATAAAGTAGTAAAATTACGAGAATAAAGTCATAATATTAAATATATTATTAATATGTGTAATATGTTCCTCATTTTAACACATGGAGAGGACTGCTCTTCCTGTTAGAGTTCTCATAAATTATATTCTCATAATGTTACGACTTTAATCTCATAATATTACGACTTTATTCTCATAAATTACGACTTTATTCTCATAATATTACGACTTTATTCTCATAATATTACGACTTTATTCTCGTAATATTACGACTTTATTCTCGTAATATTACGACTTTATTCTCGTAATGTTACGACTTTATTGTCGTCATATTACGACTTTATTGTCGTAATGTTACGACTTTATTATTGTAATATTACAACTTTATTATTGTAATATTACGACTTTATTCTCATAATATTACGACTTTATTCTATTACGACTTTATTCTCGCAACATTATGACTTTATTCTCGTTTGTGCGACTTTATTCTCATTAAATTATGACTTTATTCTCGTAATTTCCAATTTTTTTTTGTCTTAGTTTGGCCCTAATACTCCGTCGTACTTTTAAACAAGATTTGTTTAAGTATCTATTTTCTTGTATTACTATAATAGAAAACACCCCATGGTCATGTGTTCTGTTATAACATGTTTTGTGAATGAAAAAAAACAACAAATTGGAGCACTGTGTTGAAACAAGTGACTATACTATAAAGATGTATGTATTGTTGACATGTGATTCCAAAAAAAATAAAATAAAAAAATAAAAAAATCCAGATTTTTCTTTTATTCTCTTTATCATTTCATCCACACACACACACACACGTAGAAAAGTTTATGAGTAATGGTTTGGAAAATCCTCTACTATGGGAAAACCCAAGAAACAACAAAAACATTGATGACCTTAAGAGTTGGTTCAATGGATAACAAAAAGGATCAGTGTTTATTTGATTTGGCAGAGGAACATGAACTCTCTTCATGGACGTTTCTTTTAACCTCGAGAAAGGTATGAAGGCCGAGGATTGGGAGGAGTGGGGGGGGTGACGAGGAGTTCCCTTGCATAATGACGTGGGGGATTTGCTACGTGCAGTTTCTTCCTTGCTCTCTGAACACAGTATTATTCTTCAGCCCACAGCCTGCATTCAGCCAACACAAGGAACACAAAGCCCACCTGAAACCTAGAGGCATGGTGGTACATGAAGAAAAAAAGAAAGAGAAAAAGAGAGAAAGAAAGAAAGAAACTGAAAAAGCATGGGCAGTGGTTCTGGGTTGGCTGTGCAGATATAGATAAGGCGATAAGGGGACGCTCAACCAGCCGTGACCTGGCTTTCAGCAGGTCAAAGCCAGCAGATGAATTGATATTGTCGACAGTTTTTGTTTTCATCCACCCACCAGACATCTGCCCAGGCTCTCGTACGGCAGTGGGAGGAATTAAAGCAGCCTCAGATTTGCCTTTGTTTACAGACACAAGCCCATTACAGCTGTCAAACAATACACGGGACAAGAATCCTGCTGAAATAAGGCGTCGCTATCAGAACCTGACGAGCAAACCGCAGCCTGTGAAGCCTCATTGTTCCCCGTCAGTCTTGTGGGAGTGCTTTCTGCTCATGTGCATGACAGGCGAGCCTCCGTGGGACCAGAATCTGCTTCTGTATCAGTTGCGTGCCATATTTAGGGGATAGTTTAACGATTCATTCGTGCATAAAGATGTGGCAAGATGTAACAGAAGACACAATATCACTTGGCGACTGTATTCACGAGGAATTGGGGAAGTCCTGCCTGCTCTGCTGATGTGTATCTCAGCTGTGAGCTCTTGCTTTGCTGAACCAGGGTGTGGCACAAATAAACAAAAAATTTAAACCTAAAAAAAGAGAAGTACAGCCACAGTTTGTACCAAAGAGTGTGTCCTGGTATGCCCCTATGTGACCGTTTGAAGCGACATTCAGGAAATGCTGCTTTCAAAGAACAAGGGTCGAGGAAGACCGGTCTGGCAGCATTGTCCGCGAGAGAGCGTCTCTAATACCCCGAAACTGTGAGCTGCGTCGCAGGCTAACGTGCTCTCAAGTGTGGAAGTGTGAGCAGGCTTCATGTTTGAGGCCCAATCCCAATACTCCCCCTACTTTCTTTCACTAGCCCTAAAAAAGAAGCCACAGATTTTAGGGCACTTGAAATCTTCCCTGTTCCCTGTCCCAATACTCCCACTACTCCTACTTTCAGCACCACCACTAAGATCAGGAAGCCCAGAGCCAAAAGCTGTTTTAATTTCACCTGTAGCGCTGTTAATATGCCAATTTATTAAGTTTTAATATTTTTTCAGGCGTAAAAGTAACCATTAAGATCCCCAACCTGGGCTCAGTTTATCCAAATAACGGCTGTTAAGAAATTTGAACCGATGTTTTTGGAGATGATAAGAGCCGCCGGCTCGGAGCAGCAGCAGCAGCTCACGTACAGACATGATCGCGCTGCGCCGTCGTCCCGGGGAGAAACCTGCAGCTCTGTGGAGAATTACCGCTGGCTGAAATAAATCATTTAGGAAGATAAATGTTGGTTTAATAGATGAAATCTAACAGTTGTAGCTACGCCTGTTAAGAAATGTGCTCTGAAAATTTCGAGATTTCTGCCTGCCGACTCTGGAGCTGATTTATGTTTCCGCGTTAAATCGACGCAGAGCCTACGGCGTAGGGTACGGCGTGGGTACGGCGTAGCCTACGTAACCTACGCCGTAGGCTCTGCGTTGGTGTAACGTGGAACCATAAATCAGCCTTTATTCTGGCGAGATCTGAAAAGACTTCCCAACAACGGGCAAGCGAGTGATTATGTACATTCACTGAGTGAATACTATGAAAGTAAAATATATATTTCTCGCTAGAAATGTAATCAAAACGCATTTTTATGCAGAAACTAACTCAAAATATTTATTTTATTCACAAAAAAATAAGAAATGTCCGTCATGTTTTTTTTTTTTTTATTCAGTCCGCAAATGACGACGAAAAGCATTCTGGGAAATGTTTCTGTAGCACGGTGAGTGCCACGGGGCCCGACCGACAGGATGGAGAGACACGGAGCTTTGTGAAGAACCCTTTTATTAGCCCAGTTTCACCAACACACAGTGTACAAGCACCTCACGCCAGCAGCTTCAGCTTCAGTCTGACCCCTTGCTGCTGTGCAGCTATGCCTTATGAAGGCTGGCAGGGTGGAGAGGCTGATTGGGCCCACCTGTGCCCTAATCAGCCTGAGTGGCTGCAGCTCCTCCACCCTGCCACACACCCCAACGCCAAACTCGCGCCGGGGTCTGTCCGGCCGAGCCTACTCCCCCCCCCCGCCCTCTCGGAGCGGGAGAGGAAGCCCGGAACCCCCGGGCCTTCCTGGTCGGGGGGGTCGTCCCCGGCGTCGGCCCGCCCGCCATGGAAGCCGCTCTCGGGGCCGGGCCCATGGTGGCCTCGGGCCACACGGTGCGTCCAGGACCGCCTCCTCCTCCTTGACACACTGCTCTGGCCGCTGGTCCGGCCCCGTCTCTGCAGGACCCGCCGCCGCTGGTGGCTGCGCCTCCGCAGCCGCCTCCCCAGCCAATTCCGCCTCCGTCTCCCCCTCCGTCCCAGGAGCCGTCGCATGGCGGCCCGCAGCTTCTGCCTCCCGGCCTCTAAGCTGCAGCACCGCCAGCGCTGCCGCGGCGAACCTCAGACGGGGTGCAGGGGTGGGTCGCTCTGTTGGCCACGCCGCCTCGGGAGCCATCGCCTGGCGGCCTGCAGCTTCTGCCTCACAGCCTCTCAGCTGCGGCGCCGCCAGCTCCTCCCGCGCTGCTGCGGCGAACCTCCGGCGTGGCGCAGGGGTGGGTCGGTCCGCGGGCATCAGCGCCGCCAACACAGCGAGCTGATGCCCGCCCTGGTCCCGGCGCAGGGCGGCCAGGCCCGCAATGGCTTGGGCGAGCGCGTCCAGGGCCCGCTCCATGCCTCTCCTCCCATCGGGCCCCACGTTGGGCGCCAGTGTAGCACGGTGAGTGCCACGGGGCCCGACCGACAGGATGGAGAGACACGGAGCTTTGTGAAGAACCCTTTTATTAGCCCAGTTTCACCAACACACAGTGTACAAGCACCTCACGCCAGCAGCTTCAGCTTCAGTCTGACCCCTTGCTGCTGTGCAGCTATGCCTTATGAAGGCTGGCAGGGTGGAGAGGCTGATTGGGCCCACCTGTGCCCTAATCAGCCTGAGTGGCTGCAGCTCCTCCACCCTGCCACAGTTTCTGTCCCTCGATCCGCTAGTGAGGATCGGAAATCCCCACGTCCGTAGGGACAGATTCATAGCCACTACACTAGTTTTCTTCACTACCCCTAGGTGGAAAGAGGAATTGGGACACCACTACCCTCACGGGAACGCGCAAAATTTAGGGGTAGGGATGAAAAATAGGGGTAGTGATAGTATTGGGACAGGGCCTGAGTCTTTAAATCCTGTTTGATCAACTGGAATCTGCAGAAAAAAGGTTTCCAAAAAGCAGAAGCTGAATGGAGGACGGGGTGAAGAATTTGTGTCAAATTTAGAGAAGACGGTACGTGCAGGGTGGATAAAGATGTACAGAGCTGGAGTCAGGTTATTACAGAAGTTAGGAGCGACTATGTGGACCAAAACCGCCCTGGGCACCGTGTTGGCAGCGCCAGACCACAGTCCTCAGAGGAGAAAGACAAGAAGGAGCATTCTCTAAACTTGTGGCATGTATTTGATCTGAGGCGGTTTTGGTCCACATGGTCTTCAGTTGTCGTCCCGTTCTCTGCTACTGTAACTTCTCTAATACCCAAACTCCAGCTCTGTACTTCTTTATCCACCCTGCAGGTACTGTATTCTCTAAATTTGACACAAATTGGTCGCCCCGTCCTCCCTTCAGCTTCTGCTTTTTGGAAACCTTTCCTGCAGAAGTTGAATGACATGAAGCCATTTTGGTTGACGGATGTAATGGATATACAGTAAATCTATCCCCCCAGTCTAGATGCAAACATTCAAACATGCTCACAGACCTACACGCATCCCACACACAAATTATACAGCTAAACAGGGAATGTTCCTCCCTTTTCTGTTTGTTAAAATGTCTATCCTCTTATCTCCATACAGCACGTCACACACTCACTCACATACACTGCAACACACCACCCCGTCACCGAGCTGCAGCCATCACCATCTTGTCTTTCCTTTCCTGCTCTTTTATAACCCACAGTCGGTGATTTTAGTCCTCTTTGACAGAATAATGTTTGGGTTTTTTAGGGTAGACTGTCAAGAGGGCTGGTGAAGGACACACACACCAATGCACGAAAAAAAACCCATCCAAATGATAATTATTTAAGGTAAAAAAAGAAAGAAAAAGGCAGCTATTTGACAGCTTTCCTTTTAGTCCTTTTAAAAGAGACATATTACGCCCCATTTTAAAAAAAAAGTCTTCTCTAGTGTTTTTGAGTTTTGAGCTGAACACTTCAAAGATACGGGGGGGGGGGTCGTGGGCGGCATGAAGGCATCTGATTGGTTCTTTCCCCCCCTGCCAAGCCTCTGGTCCTGGACCAATCCGTTTCATTCGGACCGAATGGAACGGATTGGTTAGAGTTTTTACATGATTTAAGCTGAAAGGGGGAGGAGGGGGCGGGGCTTAGAGGAGGTGCCACTTTCAAATCTTGCTAGCTCTCAAACATTGCATACTATAACTTTAAGCTCTGAAACACAAAAAAGGTCCCCTTTAAAGGCACGTTGAGCCATCACGTTCATCTTCCTTTCCATTCCTTTCTGAAAAACTGTTGCTGGTTTTTCAGTCACAGATACAGGTAAAATGATGTAACATTGCTATGGGCTCAAATTAATGCCATAAGTATTTTGTATCTGTAAATAAACTTTGTACTTGTAGAAATATTTTGTGTATGTGAAAAAAATATTTGTACTTGTAGAAATATTTTGTGCGTGTGCAAAAAATATTTGTACTTGTAGATACAAAGCTACAAACTTTTTTTTTACAAATTATTATTGCCAGATAGGAAAAGAAAAATCCTCTGCATTGAAAAAAACAATCACAAACATCCAAAACAACCATAAGTATGTGGGTACAAATGCACTTTTATTTAATTGACCTTGATTTGAGTTCAATTTACGACCTGGAACGCCACACGAATGGATCATTTAAAACAAGATTTCTACACTTTTCTCTTCCCTCGAGGGTTTTAATCCTAGGTGTAGTGGATCTGCTGTTAAACTGGAACCTTTCAATGAGACATTCAAGTTATATTCCTCTGTTTAATTTGCTAATTCTTTTTGTCGTACAAGAATTTTTGGGGTTTTTTAAATACCTGACATGTTTCAGTGATTTCTTTCAGTTCAGTTCAGTTCAGTTTCAGTTCAGTTGTGATTCTGATGAAAGTGAAAGGAATCGCCAAAACATGTCAGGTATTTAAAAAACCTACAAATGTCTTGTCCGACAAAAAGAATTAGCAAATTAAATTGTAAAGCCGTGGACAAAATGAGCTTTATTAAATGATTAGCTGGCACTATTGTAATAATGAGCACATGTGGTAAATCATGCATATATTATCTCTTTAATAAGTTCCACATGTGCGTTGTGCACATCCTGATTGATCCCTGTTAGCATATAAATAGCATTACCACTATTTTCCCCTTCAGTCAGAGTGGATCTGTGTTTGGTTTGGTTTACTGTGTCTGTGCCAGGGTCTCGTGCGACATCAGGACTTATACATGCTGCGTTTACGAGTCCTCTGTGAGACGATGAGCTGAACGATGTTGTTATGACTTCTGCAGATGTTTGTGCGTTACAGGCTTCAAACATCAGGCTGTTTCACAGCAGCACAAACATCTCCAGCTTCTCAAACCTCATAACATTCGTGTATATGCAGAAAACCCAAACAATACGACGCACAGTATGAAATCCAAACCTTTTTTTTTATTATAAAATGAACATATTCCAAAATGTAAAGCCCAAATACAGCCTGTATGATGATTTTAGGGAGTTGACCTTCAGTGTGTCGACTTCTAATTAAAACTCCTCCGAACAACTCGCCATTTGAAAGATTTCACACAACTGTCCTGTGATTCATACAGACAGCTGCAGGCGGACCACTGATTTGTTTATTACTCAAGGAGAAGTGACCAGATCTGTGGCGATCTGAGGCAGCCGTGTCACAGCAGAGACCTCTCTGTGACTCTGTGGTTTAGTGATTACTTCCTTCCTCTCCGGCCTCCTCTCACGCCATCAGTCTCTGTTATTCCCCGACTAGCTGATAACCAGCGCTTACACAACGTCTTGTCAGAAGTCTTTTTATAGAGCCCTTTTCTTTTCCTCATTAAGATAAAGAAAAGGTTTTTGAGGATGCATTAGTTTAACTCATGAACACATTAGACTTGTAGTTCCCGAAGACCGGATTTTTTTGTGATCTTGTCTCGGTCTCTCCAGGTCTCGGACTCGGATAATTGAGATGCTGTTGCAGACCAAGGTGACAGAATCTGGTGATTTCCAGTAGGAATGGGCAATATTTTACCGTTCACGATATACTGTCAAAAAAATTCCCCACGGTAAGAATTTGTCATCTCGCGGTAAAAACGATAAATTCCCGTTGATGACGTTTTTGTGTAAAGCTGATTTATGGTTCTGCGTTAAATCCATGCACAACGTACGTGTGAGGGAAGGAAGGAAGGAAGGAAGGAAGGAAGGAAGGAAGGAAGGAAGGAAGGAAGGAAGGAAGGAAGGAAGGAAGGAAGGAAGGAAGGAAGGAAGGAAGAAAGAAAGAAAGAAAGAAAGAAAGAAAGAAAGAAAGAAAGAAAGAAAGAAAGAAAGAAAGAAAGAAAGAAAGAAAGAAAGAAAGAAAGAAAGAAAGAAAGAAAGAAAGGAAGGAAGGAAGGAAGGAAGGAAGGAAGGAAGGAAGGAAGGAAGGAAGGAAGGAAGGAAGGAAGGAAGGAAGGAGGGAAGGATGGAAGGACGGAAGGAAGGAAGGAAGGAAGGAAGGAAGGAAGGAAGGAAGGAAGGAAGGAAGGAAGGAAGGAAAAATTCCCGTTGATACGTGTTTGTGTAACAAACATGGCGGATCTGAGTCATTCCAGTTTTGCAGTACAGGTGTAACTCATTTAATTGTTTTTTATTAATTCAATTTAATTGGTGTAGTTTAGTAGTATTTAGTATTCTTTTAGAGCAGTGATTTGGGGGCTCCAAAGACTGAATGTGGTGATAGATTTATAGTTACAAAGGTCGAGTTGAATTGGTCACGTCATTTTAATCGTTATTGGGATAAATGCCAGAAATTATCGTGATACATTTTTTAGCCCATACCGCCCATCCCTAATCTCCAGTTCTTCCTCTTGTTAATGTACAGTTTTGTAAACTATTTGTATTTTGCATCTGATTTAATGTTTTGGTGCATCTGCATGTGTCTGTATTTAATTACAGTATTGTGTTTATAACAGCCTTGTTTGAATAAATATATGAACAATATTTGTATATCGTTGTGATTGATTAAGCATCAGGTCCATTTCAGTGATGCTGATATACGGTGTAATCTGATTACTATAATGGTAAATAATGTAAGTTCAAGTTGTTAATTGTATCTTTAATATTTAAAATTCAGGTTTCATCTCCAAATTCAGTCCAATTTAAATCAGTAACATTTACTATTCATGACTTTTCTGAGGTGGAGGGGGGAGTTGGAGCTGGTTATTCTGCTAGTTTGTAGTCGTGTCAATCCTTAAAAGCTCTGGAGTCAATCCTCCAATAGTGTAGAAATAGCGGTAGTGCAGTCGCCACACATATCTGATCTCAGCTGATGGATGAAAACATTTATAGTGAGTTCAACATCATCATCCACTTCTCTGTGTTATTGAGCTGTAGTTGAATACAAGCTCATATGGAAACTAGCTGAACCAGGATGATGTTCTACAATCACGCAGGATCAGGAAATAACTAAGTTTCTTTTTGGTCTCGGTCTTGAGCTGAACTAGTCTTGGTCTTGGTTTCGGTTTAGGCTACAAGGCTGTTCTAGACTTGACTTCAAGTCTGATAAAACGTTTAAATGTAGCACATTCTGATCTTTGATCTTACTTACATGTACTATGTTTTCAAACTTGAGATCCGTGAAGCCTATTAACAAAGTATTACAGAATAAATCATGATTCTTTAAACACTAAAGTATTGTAACTGGCTGTAGGCGGTGGGTGGCCAGCAGGCGGCGCCTCCGGAGAGGTTATTGAGACCAACCTGGGGATGAGCTGAGGATGTCAGGCCTGCACTCTGTCCCTCATCTTCAGCAGAATCTTGACTTGTGAGGATCAGACGAGTCTCTTCACGAGTCGTGACTGAGCAGCTTCTTGTGGTCGGACTGAAATAAGGCAAAGATCAAGATAATCTGCTCTAAAACCCAGCCTGCACATTAGGTTGGCTGCTCCAGACGCATTACCCAGCCTGCATCTGTGTACACCATGAGGACATGAACCTGAGTCATGTCTATCTGCACAGTCAAATTATGTCTGCTGTCCTCAGCACAACCAGAACATGTAATTAGATATGTGCTGAACAAGTCTTCACTTTGTGTGTATTTAATACTCCTTGTGTAAAATCTAGACATCTTTTTGAAAACTTGTTGTCGTCCAGAAATAAAACAGTGTCATCTCCATTTAACACACTTACGCACTTCAGTAGATGCTCCAGGAAGCGTGAAAACACGCTGCTTCATTATCAGTATTTGGAGGAATCTCTGTTCAAAAACGAGAGAAGAAAACATTTCTATGTCAAACCTGGTAATGTAATGTAATGCAAAGTGTTTTATTTTGAAAAGTAATTTCTTCTTTATTTCATTCATTGATTTAAATAAAAGGATAATTTAATATAAACACAAACGGTCTTAAATACTGAATGAAAGGGAGCAGAAAGAAGAATAATCTTATTTAATCTGCACATTTACCCCAAGAAATCAATTTACAAAGAACGTAAATTAAAAAAACAACAACAAAATAATAGAAAATAGCTGCCGATCAACACAGACAGTAACATTCTTAATAGAGGGAATGCGCATGACGTCACAGATGAGACTTCACAGCGGGTTACGCCCACTGAGTGTCAGAAAGACTGAGTGGCAGAAAGACTGAGTGTCAGAAAGACTGAGTGTCAGCGTAAACTTTCAGTTTGAGCAACTGGAAAACATCCAAAATGGGAAAGAGCTGTTGTGGTATCGACTGTACTCATAGATTTAGCAAGAAATCGGAGTTATCGTTTTACAGACTGCTGAAAAATAAGCTTAAGAGAGACAAATGGATCGCTGCAATTCACAGAAACAACTGGATTCCAGGCACCGAAACGTGGATTTGCGGTTCCCATTTTGTATCAGGTAATGTTGGATTTTTGGGTAGCTAACGTTAAACGGTCAAATCATAAAGTTCAGTGTCCTCATCACTTTAATTTCACCAACAAATCCTGCCTTGGAGTAGGACCAAGCGTCAAAACTTTTGTAAGCCTTCAAGCTTTGCTTCGTGTATTTCCCCGGCGTATAAATTAAGTACATTTAAATATCAGGAAACTGGATTTGTGGCCAAATATTAATGTCCATGGACCACTGGTTCTTGGTAACTGTACCAAATATTAATGTCCATGGACCACTGGTTCTTGGTAACTGTACCAAATATTAATGTCCATGGACCACTGGTTCTTGGTAACTGTACGGGTCATTGTCAAGGCCAACTGGCTTTTATTTAAGCTGATAATCAGCTGTTATCCCGTCTTCTCCACTAGTTGCAGATATTTCTGCCACTCAGTACGGGTAAGGGGGCTGGTCCAGTGGGAAAGTGACGTCAATGCAAACCCTCTATACCAGGGGTCGGCAACCCAAAATGTTGAAGAGCCATATTGGACCAAAAACAAAAAAAAACAAATATGTCTGGAGCCGCAAAAAATGAAAAGTCTTGTATAAGTCTTAGAATGAAGACAACACATGCTGCATGTTTTTATATTAGTTATAACTGGGGGAAGATTTTTTTCTTCATTATGCACTTCGAGAAAAAAGTTGAAATATCGAGAAAAAAGTCGAAATGTCGAGAAACAATGTTGAAATGTCGAGATTAATGATGAAGTACAATCTTGAGAAAAAAGTCAAAATGTCGATGAAATAGTCGAAATGTCGAGAGAAAAGTCGAAATGTCGAGAATAATGTTGAAGTACAATCGCGAAATAAAAGTCAACATGTCGAGAAAAAAGTTGAAATGTCGAGAAAAAAGTCGAAATGTTGAGAAAAAAGTCCAAATGTTGAGAAAAAAATCCAAATGTCGAGATTAACGTTGAAGTAAAATCTCGAGAAAAAAGTCGAAATGACGAGAAAAAAGTCAAAATTTCGAGAAAGAAAGAAAAGAAGAGAAAGAAAGAAAAAAGGACAAAAAGAAAAAAAAGAGAAAACAAAGAAAAAAAGAAAAAAAGAAGAAAAAAAGGAAAAAAAAGGTCAAACATTTTTTTTAAAGCTCCAGGAGCCACCAGGGCGGCGCTAAAGAGCCGCGGGTTCCTGACCCCTGCTCTATACAGATGGTTACATTCGTTATTAGTTCCCAAGTTACAATTCAGTTAATACCATTCAAACAACAACGAACAATGTTTATACCTTTCATGACAATGGGTATGTCAATCAAACATATTTAATTATATTTCCTCAACATACTGGTTTTAATTGTTCTTTTGAATGCAATGTTTGATTTGGATTCTTTGGTTTCTTTGTTCACCGAAAGTCTCCAGAGTTTCTCTGGCGGTCTCATGTCTGGGATCCTGCCAGCTCCATGTTTTTAGACGTTTCTGGAAGGACCAGACTCAGCGGCCGGTGGATGGGGGGTGGTATTGTTACACGGCGCTCCTCTGAACCCATTTAAAGAGCTATCCGTCTCTCAGACTGGCACGTGTCTTCGGCTGTCCCTCCTCCAGTTTCCACATGCAGGGCTCCTATATACGGCTTGGGAGGTGATTTATGTTCATCATCTTCAATATCTAAACCTAATAAGTGGAGATTAACTCGATTAGAGGTTAGATCCAAAAGTCAAGTGTATTATCGCTGAGAAAACATTTGAAGACTTCATTGCGAGAGTTGACTGATCAAACCTGGAACGTACAGTAAGATCCTCGTTCCCTGCTCACATTACTCGCCTTCTTCAGGGTACTTTTACTCTGGATGAGACGTTTCCTGTAATATAAGACCTGATTTCCTCTCCTACACAAATCATGTTGTCAACGTACTGGAGGTGCAGGACTTTAGTTACTTAACGCAGCTTTAACTTGGGGTGTGTTTCTTTAAATGACGATGTCATAGATTTGACTAGGGCTGGGGATCGATTCAAATGTCAAGAATCGATTCGATTCCGGTTCTTAAGATTCAGAATCAATTATCAAGATTTGATTCGATCCGATTCGATTCGATTCCGATATTGATTTGGGTTAGTGTTATTAAAACTGTTTTTTGACCTGTTGCATGAATTATATGACTGTAGTTATGCAAAATATTACTACTAGTATGATATTGAGATTCAACAGCAAGTATTGGCAGCTAATGATGCTGTAAGGACCAATCAGCTCCCAGAATGCTGATAGAACTGCTTTCAGAAACATCGTGTGGGTCAGAATTACCAAACAGATCCAGGGAGGAAACAGAGACGGATGAAATCGGTTTTATTTGTTCCCACATTCCGTTTTTATTTGTTCCATTTTCGGTCTATTTTGGTTTTTCATTTTTGAGCATTTTTATCATTTTTTGCAAATGTAACCCCAAGACAGTATATAAAGTAATGAAATATAGACAATTTATACAATTATAACCTAACACTTTAATGTTTTCATACCTTTAAACATATTAAAAGGCAAAAACATGGCACCAGTTATTCTCGTGTCCAACAAAACATTCCTTTTTTTGGGGATAAACAAAAAAATAACCAAAAGTTGTAATGTAATGATGAAAAAAAAACACAAATACAAAACAAAGTTTTTTTTTTTAAAACCCCTCCAAAAAAAAAAAAAAAAAATCGATCTTTAGAGATATGAATCGATTTTTAGGAATTAATATGAGAATCGATTTAGAATTGGGAAATCGATTTTTTCAACACAGGCCTAGATTTGACCATTATTCTTTTAAGTTTCTGCACTCACCGTGTGTTAGCGTGACTAACAAATCGAGAAAAACAAAGGAAATTTCACCATCCGTGGTTAACCAAATGTATAAATACAAAGGAAGGTGTAAGATTAGCACCTGTCCTTATAGTTTAACCTGTTATTAAGTTCCTACAACAATAATAAAAGAGGGCGCCGACCACCAGGGGATTGACTGTGGATTCTGGTGATGGTACGTTTGAAACAAAGGCAGCCCGATGTGTTGTGGGGGAAGCACCGCTCCTGTAAATCAGCTCTCGAGCCGAGTGGCAGCAAGTGATTTAAAACACACACACAAAACAAAAACAAGACAAACAAAATGCAGTGCTTCTCCTCGCCTCGCCGCCCCGAGCCTCCAGTTTCTCATGCTTTTTCTCGCTCGGCCTTTATTTTTGCGGTTGCTGAGGGAAAGCCACCACGGTGGCAGGCCGGCCCAGAATAGCCCAGGGTGGGGAAGGCCAGCGGACTTGCATGTGGGCTGCCGAGCTGCGCTCTCTGCAGCGTCTCTCAACCATCTGCCGGTTTGTGGAATGGAGGCTGCTTCCTCATGCATGCCAGCGGTCGGAGCCGGGCCTACACACCCTCAACTATTTCTGTTCCCCTCTCCAACTCCTTTTTAGCCGCTCGCTCACTCGCTCGCTTCCTCTTTCTTTCTCACATACAGCTGTCTTTAAAAGATCTAAAACATCTGGAAATACACTTACAAGCATACATGCAAATAAAAGGTGGAAGGGAAATTACTTTTGAGAGGGGAAACATCTACTGTCTCCATTAGGCCTGTGTTAAAAAAAACGATTTTCCAATTTTTTCATCATTACATTACAACTTTTGGTGTTTTTTTGTTTATGCCCCAAAAAAAGGAATGTTTTGTTGGACACAAGAATAACTAGTGCCATTTTTTTTGCCTTTAAATATGTTTAAAGGTATGAAAACATTAAAGTTTTCAGTTATAATTGCATAAATTGTCTATCATATACTGTCTTGGGGTTACATTTGCATAAAATGCTAAAAACCAAATTCAGACGGCCTCTGTTTCCTCACTGGATCTGTTTGATAATTCTGCTCCACGATGTTTCTGAAAGCAGTTCTATCAGCATTCTGGGAGGTGATTGGTCCTTACAGCATCATTAGCTGCCAATACTTGCTGTGGAATCTCAATATAATACTAGTATTAATATGTTGCATAACTACACAGTCATATAATTCATGCAACAGCTCAAAAAACAGTTTTAATACCACTAACCCAAATCAATATTGAATCAAATCGGATCGAATCAAATCTTGACAATCGATTCTGAATCTTAATAATCGGAATCTTTTCGATTCTTTTCGATCTTCTCGATCCCCAGCCCTAGTCTCCATTGTGTGAGTTACAATGACTATGTTTACATGCAGTCAAAATTTGGGTTATTGCTAATATTCCGGTTACTGAAACATTCGGAATATTCCGTTTACATGGTAATTAATCATTTGGGATATCTGGATCAAACCAGCGACGCACGGAGAACGTGATGACACAATTAGCGTCATTTCTGCTTCTTCTTCCTGTATCCAAATTCAAAACAAATGCTGCTTTGCGCAACTTTTCGTTCACCTTCTTGTAAATCTCGCTATCCCGGTACTTTCTACCGTCTACAAATGCAGAAATGTTCATATCCTTCATTACATTTATGAAGTGATTAGTCTCCTCCTGGTCTTGGTTTCTCCGTGTTTATAAGAACTTCCTGGACTCAAAAGACCAAGATTCCTTGTGAACAGAGCATGCACAGAAAACAAATTCATGTTCCGTTTGATGGGGATATTCCGTTTGGCGTTTACATGACCGAATATTCGGGTTTTAAAAGGAGTAACTCAGGGGTCATATTGGGGATTTTAAAAACCCGAATATGAGCAAATTCCGGTTATTCAAAGGGGTTATTGGTGTTTACATGGCCGTTCAAATTCGGGTTATTGCCAATATTCGGGTTTTAAAAGGGTTATTGAGTGCATGTAAACGCAGTCAGTGAGAGAATAGCTTGTTAACACATTTATTTAACTTGTTTACTCCACATTCTGTCTGTTTTGAGCTATTTTTAGCTGCTTTGCTGTAACTAAACACTGGGGTCACAGAATAAGGTGTCGTCCTCCCTTTTTTCGCAGGATTGCTCAGCCGTTCAGAGATGCTTGAATATCTAGGGGAGTGAAACGCACGATTCTGTTTCTGGGTGTAAAAATGTAAGCAGTGTGGCGGACAGGATAAACACACCCCGCGGAGCTGTTAATCACAACATCAGTCATCGGAGTTAACGATAACACCAGCATTCCTGGGCTGTTATTGCTGCTGATCACCCAATTATGTGGAGCCGATTGAGTCAAATTCAGTGAGTAATGAATGTTCGGAGCAGAGCGGACGAAATGCAGAACATTCCTCCCATTTTCTTTCCTTCTTCTTTTTCTTTTTTTGGGTATCTGAATGTGTTGACGAAGTGCACCGTTGGGAAATATAAATTCTAAACAACGTAATGGCAGACCGTTAGGGAACTATTTAGTCATACAGAGAGTGCTATTGTTTTAGGGAGGCCTTGAGTTAACATTTGTCACTCTGTAGCTCCCTTTACTGACTCAAATGTGCAGCACTCAGCAACACAAAAGACCGTATGAGTGAAATATCGCCTGTTTGTCCAGATGCATTCCAGGCACCTGGTGAAGCACAAATGCACACAATCTCACTGAAGAAGAATGTGACCACTGAAAACTGTATAACGCCGTATTTCAAACAATGTCACCCCCATCTTACTCCCTCTTTTGGATCCCAAACTCACACTTACTTTACTTGTAATGGTCTGGGAATATGCCGACTACTGTATTTCTCAACCGTGCACTGCAAGTATCACAGACCGAGGACCGCTTTTAAAGAGTTTAGAGACCTGAAAAGCCCAAGCTGTCAAACCCAAGGTTTCTCAGAAGATGAAACCAGGACACTACCAAGACCAGAGAGTATCAAGACCAAAACAAGACCAAGACCAAGACTAGTTCAGCTCAAGACCAAGACCAAAAAACCTGGTAATTTCATCATCTTGTGTGATTGTAGAACATCATCCTGGTTCAGCTAATTTCCATATGAGCTTGTTTTCAACTGCAGCACAATAACACAGAGAAGTGGATGATGATGTTGAACTCATTATAAATGTTTCCATCCATCAGCTGAGATCAGATACAGTGGGGAGAACAAGTATTTGATACACTGCCGATTTTGCAGGTTTTCCCACTTGCAAAGCATGTAGAAGTCTGTAATTTTTATCATAGGTACTCTTCAACTGTGAGTGATGGAATCTAAAAAAAAAATCCAGAGAATCGCATTGTATGATTTTTAAGTTATACATTTTATTGCATGACATAAGTATTTGCTGGGACCACAGTCTCAAAGAAAACCATTAGTAACACACTACGCCGTCATGGATTAAAATCCTGCAGCGCACGCAAGGTCCCCCTGCTCAAGCCAGTGCATGTCAAGGCCCGTCTGAAGTTTGCCAATGACCATCTGGATGATCCAGAGGAGGAATGGGAGAAGGTCATGTGGTCTGATGAGACTAAAATAGAGCTTTTTGGTCTAAACTCCATTCGCCGTGTTTGGAGGAAGAAGAAGGATGAGTACAACCCCAAGAACACCAGCCCAACCGTGAAGCATGGAGGTGGAACCATCATTCTTTGGGGATGCTTTTCTGCAAAGGGGACAGGACGACTGCACCGTATTGAGGGGAGGATGGATGGGGCCATGTATCGCGAGATCTTGGCCAACAACCTCCTTCCCTCAGTAAGAGCATTGAAGATGGGTCGTGGCTGGGTCTTCCAGCATGACAACGACCCGAAACACACAGCCAGGGCAACTAAGGAGTGGCTCCGTAAGAAGCATTTCAAGGTCCTGGAGTGGCCTAGCCAGTCTCCAGACCTGAACCCAATAGAAAATCTTTGGAGGGAGCTGAAAGTCCATATTGCCCAGCGACAGCCCCGAAACCTGAAGGATCTGGAGAAGATCTGTATGGAGGAGTGGGCCAAAATCCCTGCTGCAGTGTGTGCAAACCTGGTCAAGAACTACAGGAAACATCTGATCTCTGTAATTGCAAACAAAGGTTTCTGTACCAAATATTAAGTTCTGTTTTTCTGATGTATCAAATACTTATGTCATGCAATAAAATGCTAATTAATTACTTAAAAATCATACAATGTGATTTTCTGGATTTTTTTCGAAATCGGCAGTGTATCAAACACTGTATGTGTGGCGACTGCACTACCGCTATTTCTACACTATTGGAGGATTGACTCCAGAGCTTTTAAGGATTGACACGACTACTAACTAGTCCCAAAGTCCTCTAGCAGAATAACCAGCTCCAACACCCCCCTCTACCTCAGGAAAGTAGTGAATAGTTATTGTTACTGATTTAAATTGGACTGAATTTGGAGATGAAACCTGAATTTTAAATAATCACAAAATAAAATCACATATGTTAATATTTATTGCAAAAGCATTACTGGGTAAACTACCGCTGTACATATCCAATGTATTAAAATATTACTCTAGTAGCTATAACACTAGATCATCAGTGAAAATTCTCCTCATGGTCCCAAGCACTGGAACAGAGTTGGTAAATCGGCCTTTTCCTTTTATGCACCGCAAGCTTGGAATGAGCTACAACACATACTCAACTTGAAATATTTACCCTCTCTTAACATGTTCAAACATATGTTAAAATCCGTTTTCACAGAACAATGTCAATGTTTTTAATCAAATGCCATTATTTATCATGAATTGTTTTTAGCTTTCTGATCCTTGTATGTTTTATGTTTGTTTGTTTCTTGTTTTGATATGTTTTTTATTTTTTTTGTAAAGTTACTTGTCCTTGTATGTATTTTCTTTTATATGAAACTGAATTTATTTTTCTGCTACCATTTTGACCAGGACTCCCTGGCAGAAGAGATATTGTATCTCAATGGGACTTTCCTGGATAAATAAAGGATAAATAAATAGATAAATAAAACATTAAAGATTGAAATAACATTATTTACCATTATAGTAATCAGATTACACCGTATATCAGCATCACTGAAATGGACCTGACGCTTAATCAATCACAACGATATGCAAATATTATTCATATATTTATTCAAACACCGTTATAAACACAAAACTGTAATTAAATACAGACACATGCAGATGCACCAAAACATTAAATCAAATGCAAAATACAAATAGTTTACAAAACTGTACATTAACTAGAGGAAGAACTGCTGATCACCAGATTCTGTCACCTTGGTGTCCAATGGACTCTCAATGATCCAAGTCCAAGACCACAAAAAAGTGTTCTTGAGACCGACACCGGTCTCCAGAGCTCTAAGTCTAGTCTGTATCACGGCTGAACGGCTCTGATCAGCGTTCAGTCTGGGTTACACAAAGTCAGGGATAAACAGGCCCAGATGGGGCAGGTCTGTCCGCATGACTCAGCCTCAAGTCTGGGACGTCGGAGGGGACAGACGCTGCAGCCGAGCCCCCACTCCCATACCATGTCAAATACATACCACATGAGAGAGGTGTAGATCACTTTGATGATGGTTTTTGATCTGCCCCGTTGTGGGAATCAGCATTTTCTCATGTGGTTGACGTGCAGAGTTCTGCTTCAATCGCAGCGGAGGAAACATATGGATGCTAATTATACAAAAGGAAGAAAACTGATGGATTTGCCTCGGATTTCAGGTTCATCAGTTTCTTGTGCAGCCACTCGTTCTGTGACCCTGTTTTCTGGCACGATAAACGGAGAGGCTGCTAAACAGACTGCAGCTGTTCAGACTTGTGCCATGTTGGAAGTGATGCGTGCTACGATGTCCAAACTTGGTCAGATTGCTTGTGCTGTCGCACCGAGTTATGGAAGAGAACCAAAGAGTGATGCAGACACCAAAGGGAATCGTTCAGATGATGGGGAGAAGTGCACGTCTGCAGGGGCCTTGAGAGCATTTTACAGTAACATCTACTTGTTTGGGCCAATTTTATGGTATCAATTCATCACCAAATGTAATCAAATCCTGCATCTTCCTAAGTCTCACTTTTCTTTTTCTCACAATCACTTCCAGCCTTTTCAATCCGTCTTTCTCAGTAATGCTTTTTCTTTTTGTGGTTGCAATTCTGCAACAAGTGTCCCATCAGTTAATCTACAGCAGGGAGGCAGGACGAAGCCCAGATCTAGCAGCTCATTGGCTACTGAACAGAGGTGTCAAAAGTATTCACATTCATTACTCAGGTAGAAGTATAGATACTAGAGTTTAAAAATACTCCTGTAGAAGTTGAAGTATCAACTCAAGTTTTTTACTCAAGTAAAAGTATAAAAGTACTGTTTCAAAACTACTTAAAGTATAAAAGTAAAAGTAATGTAAGGGGGAAAAAACCATTAAGGACAAAAGCCATTGAAAATGAATGCATCTTAGTATAATGCAAATATATTAAAGAAGCATATATGTGTACTATTGAGCATTAACATGTGTTTCAGAGAGCAGGAGATATGATGACTAGTTGCCTATAAGTATTGTAATGGTGCAAAAAGTCAAACTTCAGAGGCATGTTATCATTTATCCTAACCTTTATTGGAATGTACATCCAAGTTTAGTTGCAGGAATCTGAGGGAACGGATGTAAGAACAAAACTGGACAAGAACATCTGAAACAACCACAACCAAATTCACTCTATCCGGATGGAGCAATTTAACTGGATAGTTTTTTTTTAAAGGCCGAAATGAAATAGAGTAACGAGGCTGTTTTTAAAATGTAAGGAGTAAAAAGTACAGATAATTGCGTGAAAATGTAAGGAGTAAAAGTAAAAAGTCGTCTGAAAAATAATTACTCCAGTGAAGTATAGATAACCAAAATTTCTACTTAAGTAAGGTAAGGAAGTATTTGTACTTTGTTACTTGACACCTCTGCTACTGAATGACTCGGCGCCAACGTTGACGTCAGAGCTCCAAAAACTTGCTCGTCACGTTCCTAGAGGCCAATTGAGGGGGATACTTACCTCAGTCAATGTAAAGCTCTGAGTCTATCAGTAGCCAATGAGCTGCTGGATCTCAGAGTCCTGCCAGTCAGACAGACTAAAAAAGGTGGTCTTGGTTGTTGAAACCTTTTGGATAATTTGCAGGACATTAGACCAGGCTATCCTGAAAACTGGAGAGACAAAGATCTACATGTGGTGTATTATTTTTATTATTATAACCTTTATTTAACCAGGAAAAAAGGTCTCATTGAGATTAAAAATCTCTTTTACAAGAGAGTCCTGGCCAAGACGGGCAGCCTAAACACAAAGTTGCACAAACAAACAGTAACAAAACTGGTAAAAACAAATTAGAAATACAGATCACAAACAAAATCAGCAGTCAAAGCATCTACAGCCAGTTGTACTTGCTTCCAAGTCTTTCAGAAGAACCTTAAAAGCATCAAGTGACACCAGATTATTTAATTTTAAGGTTTTTTTTGCAACTCCCAGTGTTTTTTTGAGAGAGATACCTCCCCAAATAAGCTGGAAGCAGGCTCAGAATGGCCTTATAAACAAAGACATGCCAATGATAAAGTCTACGGCAGGGGTCGGAAACCCAAAATGTTGAAAGAGCCATATTGGACCAAAAACACAAAAAACAAATATGTCTGGAGCCGCAAAAAATGAAAAGTCATGTATAAGCCTTAGAATGAAGGAAACACATGCTGCATGTTTCTATATTAGTTATAACTGGGGGAAGATTTCTTTTTTCATTATGCACTTCGAGAAAACAGTCGAAATTTTCGAGAAAAAAGTCGAAATTTTCGAGAAAAAAGTCGAAATGTCAAGATTAATGTTAAAGTAAAATCTTGAGAAAAAAGTTTAAAAGTCAAGAAAAAATTTGAAATGTCGAGATTAAAAAAGGAAAGGAAAAAGGAAAAAAAAGAGAAAAAAAGGGAAAAAAAAGAAAAAAGGAAAAGAAATTAAGAAAAAAAGGACAGAAAAAATAGAAGAAAAAAAGGAAAAAAAAGGTCAAACATTTTTGTAAAAGCTCCAGGAGCCACTAGGGCGGCGCTAAAGAGCCGCATACGGCTCTAGAGCCGCGGGTTGCCGACCCCCTGTCTACGGGTGTCCAGAGCATACCATCCAACCCGGGCGTACGAAGAACAGTGGTGAGTAAGAGATCTAAAATTTGTGATAAATCTCAATGCTCCATGATGATTTGGGGAGAGGAGACGATCAGGTTTAATTTAAACCTGTGACACCCACTCAGCCCAGAGATCTCCTTCAAAGCAGTCTCCGAGAGCTGTGGATCCCCTTCCAGTCTTCCCCTTCTCTTCTACCGGCCCCTTCTGTACATGACGAGGAGTTTTTTTTTTCCATAGGCGAGCATATGGATGTGCTGATCATGTAGCTGATGAAAATAGCACACAAGCACGCTGGAAGAAGCCGCTCACCAAGTGCAAATGCTCAGTTGTGACGGCATTAACAGCTTAATTTGGTCTGTGGGCGTGGACATTAAAACATGAAACAACGGGGAGTCTTTAAAATATGTATCAATAGTTTTGCAGATGCCAAGTATTGTACTCTCAGTCCGATGGATTTCAACTGCTTTTTGCTTATTATTACTCGTTTAGAGTAATTTTCTGACTCATTTTTAACATAACTGTGAGAATTTCTGTAATTGCTACCTAGACTTGTAGTCAAGACCGCCTAAACCGAGACCAAGACCAAGACTAGTTCAGCTCAAGACTGAAACCAAAAACAAACCTAGTTATTTCCTGATCCTGCGTGATTGTAGAACATCATCCTGGTTCAGCTAGTTTCCATATGAGCTTGTATTCAACTGCAGCACAATAACACAGAGAAGTGGATGATGATGTTGAACTCACTATAAATGTTTCCATCCATCAGCTGAGATCAGATATGTGTGGCGACTGCACTACCGCTATTTCTACACTATTGGAGGATTGACTCCAGTGCTTTTAAGGATTGACACGACTACTAACTAGTCCCAAAGTCCTCTAGCTGAATAACCAGCTCCAACTCCCCCCTCCACCTCAGAAAAGGAATGAATAGTAAATGTACTGATTTAAATTGGACTTAATTTGGAGATGAAACCTGAATTTTAGATATTAAAGATACAATTATCAACTTGAACTTGCATTATTTACCATTATAGTAATCAGATTACACCGTATATCAGCATCACTGAAATGGACCTGATGCTTAATCAAACACACCGATATGCAAATATTATCTATATATTTATTCAAACAAGGCCGTTATAAACACAACACTGTAATTAAGTACAGACACACATGCATATTGCCAAAGAAAATCGATTAAATCAAATGCAAAATACAAATAGTTTACAAAACTGTACATTAACAAGAGGAAGAACTGCTGATCACCAGATTCTGTCACCTTGGTGCAACGGACTCTCAATTATCCGAGTCAGAGACCTGGAGAGACCGAGACAAGACCGACAAAAAAGTGGTCTCGAGACCAAAACCGGTCTCGAAAACTACAAGTCTAATGCTACCAGAGCTGAAACAGAGATGTCCATCAAATCAGCAGTTCTGAAATTATTTTGGAGTGAGGTAAGGGAAGGTATTCTCCTGGCTCTAAACTTTGAGGGCACTGAAGGACTTTCCTTAACCAAAGCTTTAATTTAAAATATAATCCGTTCACAGCCAACATTAAACCATAAACATGGGCTGACTTTGACACAACACTTAATTATCAGCATCTTCTTCGATGGATCTCATACTTGTGCCTCAAAATAGTAAATGCTCTTTGTGTCATGCGATCACCTCTGTTGTGGTCTCTGTGTTCCACCGCACTCAAGTCCTCTGAAAACAATAAGCCAGAGGAATCGCTGGCATTTATGTTTGCCACTGCAGTCTGTTTCTCACACGGACTAAAGGCTTCGAGGTGCAGGCCTTTATTTCACCCCCCCCACACGAGTTAATTTCTATGTTTCAGCGGAGAAAAGTATGACATTGTCCTCGCCACGCATTGTTACCGAAAGTGAAAGGGCTTCTTATGAAAATGAATAGAAGACGAGTGAAACGGCTCATTGGATTTAAAAACAGAGCGACTGAAGAAATGTTGGGTAAAAATAGTGTGCTGTGATGTTTCTGCCTTCTGTCAGCAGGTTTGGACACTTTACCATCACATGACCACTGCCAGCTTCTATCCTGTCTGCTTTAACAGTTTATTTTAAATACAACATGTCAATGATTTCTTCTTTTTTTTAAGATCCGTGAAACTAATGTGGTTAATTAGGGCCTGAGCACTTACAGTGCGAAGGCCCTATTGTATCTGTAGGAAATGTTTTTCCCGTTTTTCTTCCAACGAAATGAGGGCCTTTTTGCCCCCCTAAACGTGCCCCAAAAGTCACCAAAGTTTGCACGCAAGCCAGGCCTGGCAAAAAATTTGATATTTCATGGTTTGCATTAATGTGCGTGGCCTAATGGCTCAACAGCGCCCCCTAGAAAACTTTGTGCCTCAAGCCCCACAACACGGTTTGACGTACATGCACGAAAATCGGTACACACCTGTATCATTTCGCAACTTAAAGAAAAGCCTCTTGGCGCCATGGCCGAAACCCAACAGTAAGTCGGCCATTTTGAATTAATCGTGTAATTTTGGCACAATTTATGCCATTCCTTCGGCCGTTAATGCGGCCCGAACCGTAACGTCCAGGTGTGTTATACATCAAAATGTGCGTCTCCATCCTGGGACGACGCGCATTACTTTTCTCAGTCAAAAGCGTTACCGTGGCGACGCTAAACGGCAAAAAGCACGCCCCCCCTTCATCTGATTGGTCCATATTTGATAGTTCCTACTTTCTGCCATAACTTTTGAACGGTTTGACATACAGACTCGTGGGTGGTGTCACCGGACTCGGTTTTGATTCCTTGAACATAATTGGTGCAAATTAGCCCCGCCCCGTCTTCTGATTGGTCGATATTTGATCGTTCCTATTTTCTGCCATAACCTTTGAATGGTTTGACATACAGATTCATAGGTGGTGTCATCAGACTTAGTTTTGAGTCCTTGACTTTAATTGGTGAAAATTTCACGCGCGAGGGCCCGTTCATCGCTGCTTGCAGCTTTAATTTCTTTTACTTTCTCGCTAAGGAAGCAACTGACTTTCACTGTGGAGTTTAAAAAAGGGAGGAAGTCAGTTCTCCTGACATTTATGGGTCAGGGAGGAGAACATATTGCTACTTATCATAATCTAATGCAGCAGCTCCATTTGGGTGGCAACGGCTCCCAAACACTAAATCCCCAACAAGGAGCATCATGTTTGAGCAGAACATGGAGCTTGGAGCCGGAGCAGAAGTGGTCACCAGCAAACACCCGCCTCACGATGTCAGCTCATCACAACGACATGTCCTAAAGTAAGTAAGTAAGTTAGTAAAATGTAAAACGGAATGTCACAAGGTGCTTCACAAAAAATAAAACAACCTCAATAATACAAATAAAACTACGGAATAGTATTATTATAGTAGTATTAGGGCCATGCAGGAGAAAAAAAATATTTGAGAGGGGAAGATTAGTTTTTATTGTGCACTTCGAGAAAAAAGTCGAAATGTCGAGAAAAAGGTTGAAATGTCGAGATTAATGTTGAAATACAATTTCAAGAATAAAGTCAAAATTTCGTGAATAAAGTCGAAATTTTGAGAATAAAGTTGAAATACAATTTGTTGAATAGAGAACTAACTAACTAACTTACATCCTTGGAGTGGAACGGTACGTTTCTGGAGTTATGCATATGTGTGATCTGTATTTCAAATCAATATGGTCATCTAATTTCGACTTTTTTCTAAAGATTTCGACTTTTTTCTCGAAATTGTACTTCAACATTAATCTCGACATTTCGACTTTTTTCTCAACATTTCGACTTTTTTCTCGAAGAAAAAAAAATCTTCGTCCTCTAAAATATTATTTTTATTTTTCTCCTGCCTGGCCCTAATACTCTTCTGTATAAAAAACTACTATAAAAATAGAAATACGAAAAAAAAAAAACAAGACAATACCGATAAAAACTCCTAGAATAAACGTACATAAAATCATCATGGTGGTCATAAAACAACCGTCTCACTACTGATGTTTAAAAGCTCAGAGAAAAAGGTGGGTTTTAAGTTTAAAAAAAAGCATCGATGGAGTCCAGAGAACGTGGAGACGGAGGGAGATCGGTCCAGAGACTCGGTACGAGGGACCGTCAGCTCTGGTCACATGACCTCAGCATCTGAGACGGAGAGTAGGGAATAGTAGGTCCTGGATGTAGGAGGAGACCGGACCATGCAGAGCTCTGAAAGTCAGGACCTGGATTTTAAAGTTAAAACGAAAAGAGACGGGGAGCCGGTGGAGATGTGAGTCCTTCTATCAGAGCAGGTCAGCAGCCTCGCTGCAGAGTGTTGGACTTGCTGAAGATGAGACGGTTCCTTCTTGTTTAGGCAGGAAAACAAACTGTTGCAATCGTCCAAAAGAGACGACACAAGAGCATGAATAATAAGCTCAAGATCATTTTTAGAAACAACTGTTCCTAGTTTGGAGATATTCCTTAAATGGTAGAAACAGTTAAAGTTCACTGTGATCACAAATGAACATGATTAATTTCTCCTGAGATACCTCCTCCATGTATGCCCCCCTCTCATAACCAAGCTGTTAAATCAGTAAAAGCAGCATTTATTTATCTATCTTTTAGGTTGATGGCAGAAACAGTTGAAAGAAATTATGACAGCAGTGTTAAATTGGAAAAAAGTGAAATTCCTCTACATTTTGTATTTATTTTCTCGATTGTATTTATAATAAAACTGCAACTGCACACTATTCCTTTATACTATATTAGTATAACACACTATTTATTATACTGTACTTACTATGTTTATAGTACATTTATTCAGTTTAGAGTAAACTTGTTCAGTTTCAGTTTCTTTTTACTGTATTTTTTCTTTTTTCTTTTTCATACTTATAATTTATCTTTATCGTTTATTTAGTCTGAGTTCATGTTGTCCGACTTTGAGCTGCTGTAGCACCCGAATTTCCCCTCTGGGTATCAATAAAGGACTATCTTATCTTATCTTATCTTATCT
Source organism: Cololabis saira (assembly GCF_033807715.1). NCBI lineage: Eukaryota > Metazoa > Chordata > Actinopteri > Beloniformes > Belonidae > Cololabis > Cololabis saira. Next base: position 14,180,982 of record NC_084603.1, read on the forward strand.
TATTTTTGTGAAAGACTAAATTGTAAGAAAGATTAAATTGTACAAATAAAAAATCCCCTAACATTTTGCTGTTGAAGATGGTTTCACTAGCTATCGATTTGTGGGATTTAATTCGTTTTTCACACCCTTCCTATGCACTTTGTCTTCATTTTTGAGAAATCACCAAAGGGGCATAGTAATATGTCAAAGTCTGTTGCACATCTGAAGTTACATTTATAATCTTAAGACCTGGTAAGAACCCGATGTTGACTTTTATACCCAATACAGAAACCTCAGCATCAAAAGAGGGTATATTTCCTTTCAAACATGACTGTAGACGCAATTCAGCAAGCGTTATTGCGTACATCGCTCATCGTAGACTCTGCTTTGATCCCAGACGGAGGCTTAAATCGAGCTTTGAGGTCATCGCTAAACAATATCAAAGCACACGCACGTTATTTTCTCCTGAAAATAAAAAAGAGAATGAAAAAGAGATTGATTGGGCTCATCTAGGACATGTAAATGCGGCGCGCCAGGTTGCAGTCAGTATTTAAAAGAATGAAATTGTCAAATCAAATCTGTTATGATAATAAGTAAAGCAGATGGTGCCTGGCTCTCGTCAGGATTCTGGATAAACTCTTCCAGGGCCTTTCTGGCATTCTGTGCTCAGCAAAGTTGTGGAAACAATCATATGCCTTTATTGAGGGATGCGTGCCACGCAAATAACTTTCAATAAAGTGAAAAGGAAATGTTGTTTTTTTTTATTTCAAACAACCCAATTAAACAATTTCTTAAGAAGTCTGACTGCAATCAGCACAATCAAAGTGTTTTATAGATCGGCAGCTGGAAACCTCCGACGCCTCTAATGAAGCGGGCTTTTGTGAGATAATCTGGCCAGATGTTACCGAGCAAAGTGCTGTTGCTGGAAACGAAAACCACACATACCTCTATCTAAAGCTGGTGAAGCCAAGACACACTCCCGCTCTGATGATGCTCCACAGGACACAAAAGTCTTATTATCGTCATTATTTTCTTCTGAATTACGTCAAAAGCACAAGTTTGGGCCCTATCCCAATACTCCCCTTACCCCTACTTTTCAGCACTACCCCTAAATTCTGCGCGTTCCCGTGAGGGTAGTGGTGTCCCAATTCCTCTTTTCATCTAGGGGGAGTGTGCTTATTTAGGGGTAGTGCTTATGAATCTAGCCCTTCAGAGCGAGGGTTTTCAGATGCTGACTCGCTGACCGAGGGCTAGAGAAATTTCCCAGAATGCTTTTCGTCGTCATTTGCGGACTGAATCAAAAAAAAAACATGGCGGACATTTCTTATTTTTTAGTGAATAAAATCAATATTTTGAGTTAGTTTCTGCATAAAAATGCGTTTTGATTACATTTCTAGCGAGAAATATATATTTTACTTTCATAATATTCACTCAGTGAATGTATATAAACACTCGTTTGCCCGTTGTTGCGAAGTCTTTTTCAAACCTTGCCAGAATAAAGGCTGATTTATGGTTCCGCGTTACACCAACACATAGCCTATGGCGTAGGTTACGCGGCGACGCGCGCCGTACGCCGTACCCTACGCCGTAGGCTCTGTGTGGATTTAACGCGGAACCATAAATCAGTTCCCGAGCCGGCAGGCAGTTCTCATTCCGAAATTTTCGGAGCAAATTTCTTAACAGGCGTAGCTACAACTGTTAGATTTCATCTATTAAACCAACATTTATCTTCCTAAATGATTTATTTCAGCCAGCGGTAATTCTCCACAGAGCTGCAGGTTTCTCCCCGGGACGACGGCGCAGGTTTATGGAGCTAGAACAGTCTCATAATTCACAAATGCACAGGACAAGTTTTACAAATGCACAGACCGATTTGCAAATACACACACCGTTTCACACGTGCACAGGACAAGTTTTACAAATGCACAGACCGATTTACAAATGCAGAGGACAAGTTTTACAAATGCACAGACCGATTTACAAATGCACACACAGTTTCACACGTGCACAGAACAATTCACACGTGCGTAGGACAAGATATACAAATTTATTTTTGATGCACACACAAATATAACCTGATTTACAAATGTTTTTTTGTCTGTGAGCTGCGCTGGATTTGTGTGTGACTTTTGAGACTCCCTTGACGTGACTAGATCCACAAATGTGGGTTTTTTTAACACGGAAGGATCTGCAACCAATCAGATTAAAGGGGCGGATACACCTGCTGTTTGAACTGCGTTCGCTTAGAATAGTGATTAATATTTGGAGTTGGTGGAGAAAAGATAATTAAACATCAACAGGAGATAAAAGATAAATAAACAGGATGGAGAGGAGATCATTGTTCTGATTTTTTGTGATCTAAAGAAAACAGCGCGATCTGAGATGGTTTGTCGGGCTGTTCAAGCAGAGCCGTCGGGAGAGCTCGTCCTGCCGATGCAGCAACTGATGATGCGAAACAGCGGAGATATTTCTGTATTTGAACTACAGGTGTGTTTCAGGAGAACGAGCCTGTTGACGTGTCAAATGACGGGGGTGAATATTGCTGCAGTCGCGTTCTGGCTCTGGCCGTGAGTGGCGCTGGTCCCGGTCAGACACCATTGACCACAGTGACCAGACGTGGAGGTCAGAAACAAGCAGCTGTTATCCTCACGTTTATGATGGGACATTGCCACCACACAGAGACAAACATGTGTCAAAACAGCGGTGGCAGATCAACACATTCCCGGTGCAGATAGAGTCGTGGGAAGATGCAGCCGTGATGATGCTGGTCGGGGTTTAGTCCACCGATCATCAAACATCTGAGCTGGATGCAAAGGTTCTTCGGTTATCAGTCGACTGATACCGACTTTACTCCAGATATTTCGGTAAATTAATCTCCTGACATGCGCTGCTGCTCCACCTGCAGCTGCTGCTCGTCCCCGTCAGGCAGCGCAGCCTCTGCTGTCTGTCTGGTTCTGAGCTCAATCAGCGGGACAGTAATACATCGTGAAACCAAACGGAGCAAATACATAAATATCTCCGCTGTTTCTCATCATCAGATGCTGCATCGGCAGGACTAGAGCTCTCCCGACGGCTCTGGTTGAACAGCCCGACAAACCATCTCAGATCGCGCTGTTTTCTTTAGATCACAAAAAAATCAGAATAATGATCTCCTCTCCATCCTGTTTATTTATCTTTTATCTCCTGTTGATGTTTAATTATCTTTTCTCCACCAACTCCAAATATTAATCACTTTTCTAAGCGAACGCAGTTCAAACAGCAGGTGTATCCGCCCCTTTAATCTGATTGGTTGCAGATCCTTCCGTGTTAAAAAAACCCACATTTGTGGATCTAGTCACGTCAAGGGAGTCTCAAAAGTCACACACAAATCCAGCGCAGCTCACAGACAAAAAAACATTTGTAAATCAGGTTATATTTGTGTGTGCATCAAAAATAAATTTGTATATCTTGTCCTACGCACGTGTGAATTGTTCTGTGCACGTGTGAAACTGTGTGTGCATTTGTAAATCGGTCTGTGCATTTGTAAAACTTGTCCTCTGCATTTGTAAATCAGTCTGTGCATTTGTAAAACTTGTCCTGTGCACGTGTGAAACGGTGTGTGTATTTGCAAATCGGTCTGTGCATTTGTAAAACTTGTCCTGTGCATTTGTGAATTATGAGACTGTTCTAGCTCCATACAGGTTGACCTGGCGATCACATCTGTACTCTGGCTGCTGCTGCTGCTGCTCCTGAGCCGGCGGCTCTTCTCATCTCCGAAAACATCGGAGAAAATTTCTTAACCGGCGTTATTTGGATAAACTGAGCCCAGGTTGGGGATCTTAACGGTAACTTTTACGCCTGAAAAAATATTAAAACGTAATAAAGTGGCATATTAACAGCGCTAAAGCTGAAATTAAAACAGCTTTTAGCTCTCAACTTCCTGATATGGTGTGACGTATGTGCAAACGTAACTACACAGTCGCTTACGTACCTGAACGTAAACCACGCAGTGACGTGGCAAGCAAAATTTAGGGGTAGTGCTGAAAAGTAGGGTTAGTGGGTGTATTGGGACAGGCCCCTTGGAAGATTTCAAGTGCCCTAAAATCTTTGGCTTATTTTTTTAGGGCTAGTGGTAGAAAGTAGGGGTGTATTGGGATTGGCCCTTTGAGTCGGCAGATCATCTGCTCCTCCGATGCCTCCAGGACGACCCAAGTCTGTGTCCTTTAGATGCACATGGGGGGAATTAGTGTTTCAACTGCAAAAGATAAATAAACGTTGTTTTTTTTCCCTGCAACCTTGGAATGTTATTTATTGATCAGAAGGATAAGATTTTTATAAACTGGAGCGACACTCGTATTCCCGGTGGACATTCGGGAAGGTAACGAAGAAAAACAGGAAGCAATCATTTCATCAGATTGAAGGTAACTAAACAACGACGGGTTTCATTCGAGCTCGCCCTCCTCCCAGCGCTGTCATGCAACAACCATGTAATAGGCTCCAGGTTCAAAAATAGAGCTGAACGACTATTCACTCACAAAAATGCTGAACATGTTTCCCGTCTCCCTTGTGACCAATAATACGCACCACAGAAATCCTTCCTGTCTCACTTGTTGCTCAATAACTGCATCCAAAACATCAGGTTACTCACATTATACTGTAAAATGAACATTACATAAACGCTGTATCTGCACATTCCCAGGATTCCAGCGTGGTGGAACATGTTCCTAGAGCATGAAACTCATTTTTGATGGGGAACAGACTCCGCCGGAGGCTGCAGATTAACCCAGAGATTTGCACAGGACACTGTGTCCATCAGTTTATCTGAAGATCTGCACAACATGAGATGTCTGGTAACTGGGAACTGCTGTGCTATTAATATCCTGGCCGTAGTCGATGATGTGAGCGCAGGTTCAGACACGTTGCTGGCCTCCGTTTCACTCGACCTGGTACCCTAAATCTGCCGCTCCATCTCAAGTATAGGTGAGGACACAGAGCCCATGTAACACCCAGAATCAGACATCAGATGGGATTAGCACCTAACGCTTATTGCACATTTTGTGCTCCGAGAACACTGGGCTCATTTATACATATGGTATGGGAACGCCCAGGAATCAGCCCAGGAATCACTGAGTTTTGGGGAAAGGTTATAAAGATTATATCTGACGTAACGGAGGTACAGTAGGTACAGTTTCAGTACAGTTTGAATGATGACTCTAAACTACGTCTGACCGAAAACACCCGGAAGGTCTGGTTTGCTGAAAGATCATCGTACAAGGATGGAATCCACCTCAGGACATTTGAAAAACTCACTGGCTGAGAAGCTTTTTGGATATCTGGAACTTTCTTCTGCAAGGATTAATCAAGCGCAACAAGGAACAGTAGCGTTGTGGACGAACTATATCTGAACGATGGAGGGGCGGGTTTGGAGGGGGGATTGAAGATGTTGATAATTATTGTCATACAGTATGTGTATTATTGATTTTATATATATATATATATATATATATATATATATATATATATATATATATATATATATATATATATATATATATATATATATATATATATATATATATATATACCGTATTTTCTAACCGGAATTAGAATCAAAACTAAGACAAAATAAATGCAAAGAAGAATACGATATTTCTTCTTTAGCAGATAGAAGTAGATAGAAGCAGATAAACAGATAAATACCAGTTATTTTCTCTTGGTTCTGTCCCGTTTTAATCAGCAAAGTCGCTGCCGTGTTATCTATTTAGGTACAAACATGTACATCATTTACAGTTCAAAATTGTTCTGTACATGTAGTAAATATCTAATCTAACAACATAAATATCTGCGGCTTGGATATCTTTTATTTTTAAATAGAGCGGTGCGGCTTGTATATCTTTTTTTATTTTTATTTTTTTAAATAGAGCGGATGCGGCTTATATGCAGGTGCGGCTTATAGTCCAGAAAATACGGTGTGTGTATATATATATATATATATATACCGTACATATATACTTTTTCTTTTTTTTATTACGGATCCCCATTAGTCCTCACTGCAATGAAGACTATTCTTCCTGGGGTCCAACATTGCACACATAAAATAATAAAATAGAATCCTTACAATGAAAACATAACTAAATCTAAAAAAAATGATGAGATGTGATGGAATTCAACCATTAAACTGTTGAAACCAGCCAGAACCAAACAATAAAAAATATTCAATTTTACACACTCTCAGAATAAACCAACTAACTAAAACTGACGTCCTTGCTAAGTACTGCTTTTCTTAATTTATTTTTGAATCTAGCTTTATTGTTTATCATTAAATGTGGTGGAAGCTTATTCCAATATGTTACTGCTCTATACATCGTAGCCTCTTTAGTGCTCTGGTTTTTGGTAGAGGAAGAGTAAAGTGAACACCAGCAGCAGATCTGGTTGCAGAGCCATGTTGAGTATTGATGGGTTTTAGACGTGATAACAAATTGATAGGTTAACCAATATTCCAGATGTTGAAAGAAAATGTTACCAGGCTACACGCCAGCCTTTGGTCATCTTTTATCCAGGACAATGCAGCATGCATCCACTCAACACTACTGCTAGCAGAGCAGCGGATATTGTGAGAAGCAATACAAAGTTGAATGATAAAAAGAATATGTGTGAGGACAGCCGGGGGGGCTTCATGGACGTAACAGTGCTGCGATCCTGGATGGAGAAGGATGAAGGCCGGTGGAAACGGACGACCACGGGCCGATGGTGGGAGGACGTGCAGCTTACACCGTGATGCATCGCTGGCTCTCTTTCCAAGGATGCGAGCCAGACACCAACTCACTGTACGCCAGATGTCCAACAGTCTCGTACTCCAAGACAGAGACTTTGTTTCTTGGAGGTAAAAAAAACAACCCTTTAGTTCTCTTATGCTGTCATCAGTCACAAGTGTTTATTGCATTCCAGGAGTTGTTTTTCATGATGAAGTGCTACACAATGTTACAAATATTTGTACTTTTTTCTTTTGTTTTCAGTATCCAGACTCTGCCTCGGTCTGCTGCGATCAGCTGTGGTTTTACACGAACATCCACTCCGTGGAGGGATACCAAATGGTAATAGGAGGCGGAAACGACATTAATGAGCGTTACGAAGATTTCCCGTTTAGAAAATTCAAGTCATGCCTCCCGCTCTAAATATAGCTGGAGTGTGGCTGCATTGCATTATGGTCCTTTGAGGTGAACAGAGGTGAAGATGGCATCTTGATAAAGCATGAAAAGCATGAAGAGGACAGAATGAGTCAATTTTCATGTTTTGTGACTCTTGGACAAACTTTGCGCCAAATATTAAAATAGTATATGAGTGCGTGAGTTTTTATATGTTAAATGTTGATTTTATTACGTAAAGCACTTTGCCTTACTATAGTATGAAAAATGCTATATAAATAAAGTTTGATTTGATATATATATATACATATATATATATATATATATATATATATATATATATATATATATATATATATATATATATATATATATATATATATATATATATATATATATATATATATAAACTCCTCACCATGAGGAGTGAGGAGTCACCTGGCTGCTCCTGCAGCCAGGTGATTTATATCAGCAGGGCATCTGATGACATATACAATATGTTGATGTTGTTCTTCCGATCCGGGGTGATAATCTTGAAGGTACTTCTGCTGTTCTGAGCGTCTGCAATGTTGCCTTCTGGTAGTTTTAGCTCTTCATCAAATCAAATCAAATCAAATCAATATTCATTTGCGCGTGCTTTTCATACAAAATAAAAAATGCAACGCAAAGTGTTTTACATAAAACATAAAACTTAATAATGCCCCCCCCCCCTCACGCACACACACACACACACACACACACACACACACACACACACACACACACACACACACACACACACACACACAAGTATATGGCTGAGCACAGAGGATCCAGGTGAGGAAACGGTATCAGGGAACCGTCCACGCCAGGAGGTCTCATAGCCCGCAGCTACAAGGGGGGGGGCCCACAGAGACCATCCCGGCCCGGACGGATAGAGGAGTCCACACCATAGCGGTGAAGCCGTGGTGCAGAGCTCCACAACCATCCAGGCCAGAACCACCCCCAGGACGACCCCCTGCAGGCCAGAGTCACTCCCAGCATGGAGGCTCCCCATGAGGAAACACTGGAGCTAAAAGCTACAAGAAAGCAGGATAAGATGAGGCTATGAGGTTAAAATACACACTAAAAGAGTTTAAAAGTATAACATAAAATCCTAAAAGTAGGTCTAAAAAGCAAGACCTGCTAAAACAAGCATAAGAACAACTTAAAACCATAAAGCCTGAATTATGGTTCTGCGTCAAACCAACGCAGAGCACACGCCGTCGCCGTGACGCCGTCGTGAACCTTCGGACTTCTCCGTCACTCCATTTCGCTGCGGTGCAGTACCCCCTGTGACCGCTAATTCGCGATCTTTTCCTGAATGGTTTATCCGACTTTTTCCGGTGACAGTGAATCAAAGAGATAAGGACAACTATTGGGCAAAAAACCAAAACAAAAAAAAAATCACACATACACGAAGAAAAGAGCCCTGAAAGTTCACGACTGCTTCAAACCGGAAACCGGAAATGCGTTGCTTCCAAGCGAACCAATCACAGCTCTCTCCGTCTGCGTGTGGTCTGCGTCGCCTCGACGCGTAGTTACAATTTTCGGGAGGTGCACGTCAGTGACAGCGTCGACGTGTACCACACGCCGTAGGCACGGCGTCGGTTTGATGCAGAACCATAACTCAAGCTTAAGAGTATAAGACCTGGGTTAAAACAACAAGAACAGCTAGTTAAAACAAGGGTATTCAAGAAAGACTAAAAGGAATCAGCTAAAAGCCAAATTAAAAAAGTGAGTCTTGAGCTTTTAAAACCATCAACAGTCTCTGCGGCCCTCAGATTCTCCGGCAGGCAGTTCCACAGACGTGGGCCGTAGTAGTGACATGATGCCTCACTGTGGGTTACGGTTCTGACTTTGGGAATGATTAAAAGGCCGGTGTCCGGAGGATCTTAGGGTCCGCCAGGGTTTATAGGGTAAAAGCAGATCAGACAGATAAGAATTAGACACCTAATGAGGTGGATCAGCGAGTCCACGTCTCGGTCAGGTCGGCATGCAGCTAATGTCATCTATCTAGAGTAGGGGTCGGTAGCGCCGCCCTAGTGGCTCCTTGGAGCTTTTCAAAAATGTTTGACCTTTTTTTTTCCTTTTTTTCTTTTTTTTTCTTTTTTTCCTTTTTTTTCTTCTTTTTTCTTTTTTTTCTTTTTTTCTCTCTTTTTCTTCTTTGTTTTCTTTTTTCTTTTTTTCTTCTTTTTTTTCCTTTTTTTCTTCTTTTTTTCCTTTTTTATTCTTTTTTTCTTTTTTTGTCCTTTTTCAATTTTTTTTCTTCTTTTTTCCCTTTTTCTTCTTTTTTCCTTTTTTTCTTCCTTTTTCCTTTCTTTTTTTAATCTGGAGATTTTGACTTTTTTCTCAAAATTTTAACTTTTTTCTCAAAATTTTGACTTTTTTCTCGAAGTACAGTACATGCAGCATGTGTTGTCTTCATTCTAAGGCTTAAACAACTTTTCATTTTTTGCGGCTCCAGACATATTTGTTTTTTGTGTTTTTGTTCCAATATGGCTCTTTCAACATTTTGGGTTTCCGACCCCTGATCTAGAGGAATGTTTCCCTTTCCTGGATCAAATTATTAGGATCCAGTCATTTGAATTAGACATAATGATGCAGGAAGATATCTGCGAGATCCAGGGAAGTGGGTCATGAAAACCAGGTACATCGTGCCCTGGATGGTAGTTAATTAAAGTCTATAGTTGTCTTCTACCGTCCCGCTGAGATCATGAAGGCTTCTCACGTCCTGTTGTTGTTATACACTTTCAAGTGTACGTGGCAATGAGTCATGGCCTATTTATACGATATGTCCCACTTTCCTCTCCACAATCACGCACTGATAGGCATATTCAAACCTGTTAAACGATCAGGCACTTTTGTCTGTTCACCGGTGAGCTCATATGACAGCATGTAATTTGCATGCATGTAGTTTTGCCCTGCCAAAACATGACAGCGGAGCATGTTGGGACGCGGGGAAGATGAGGTATTCTGATGCGGACTGACAGAACACTGAAACTCCTAACAGATGCCGTCTATTTCTTTTAACTACAGAAGCACTTTGTTGTCATACTTCAAAGTTTAATTCTTCAAGATGTTCTCAGAGGCTGTTCAAAATGCACAAGAGTAAATATGAACTAAGGAACACAGGTATGTTTAAGAAGGCATGGGGAAGAACCAAAAGTAAAGAAAACTGTGTTTCCGTGAAAGGTGTCAAATTGTGGAATTGCTGTGATAAGGATTTAAAGGAGCATGAGGCAGGATTGAGGCAGGATTTATGAAAAAAATTTGTATACGTTTTAAGTTTTCTAGTAATAATGTCAGATGAAGCGTTCCAAACCAAAAAGAATGAGCCCTCTAGTGTATCTCTCCTTTGCCTTGAACAGGCTGTGTGCTGCAAAATGTGCTGCAATTCGGTCCCAAATTTCCCGCGCTGGGCTGCGGATGTGACGTCACATGACGCTGCATGCACGTTCTCCCCGTTCTCCCGTGCCGGTGTTGTGCCAAAAAGTGATTGCCTGCCAGAATCTGATTTCTTCTGATTTCTGGCCGCGGGAGCGCGCACAACAGCCCGTTGAACGATAGCACTAAAATGTCAGATTTCTCAGATTATGAAGCTCAAGAATGAGATCAAGTTATATTTAGGCAGAAACAACTTTTCATTAACTGTATTTGGCCTTCAATCAATTTTTGGCAGGTGAAAATGCCTATTTTGTGTTGTAATGGTCCTTTAAAATAGTTAAAAGCAATCCTGTGAGCTCTAGTGTTTATATTATGAAGCTCAAGGATGAGATTAAATCATATTTAGGTAGAAACAACCTTTCATTAACTGTATTTGGCCTTCAATCAATATTTGGCAGGTAAAAAGACCCATTTTCTGGGTAGAAATCAGATTCTGGCAGGCAATCACTTTTTGGCACGACACCGGCTTCGCTGTTGGCTGCAGTACCCCCGACGGCCGTCGTGGCGAAGTGTGGCGCTAATGAGTCTCATTTCTTAAAAGGAGCCTCATGCTCCTTTAAGAATGTGTACCTCAATTTATGTTTTTAAAAAAATTTTAAAGTTTAAATATAAAACGATAAACAGTTATAAAGAAATCTGTTAATTATTTTGGTGTAGCCTATTATAGATTAACATGAAAATAGCACCACTATATACCCCTTTTTGCATTATTGATATTACTATTTTTATATAATATAATGCAATGACAGTTTCTCTTTGTTTTCTTTTTATATATTTCTTTTCTTATTTGTGTATTATCATCCACCGGATGCCATATTGTGTGAATGATACACACTGCACAGGATAGGCTATAATAAGCCCTTGGCTTCAGCCTACTCCTTTTTCGGACATTTCTATTTACCTTTTATTTTATTTGTGAAATGAACATGTAAATGTCTCAATGTATTTTGTCCGAAATAAACCATTCATTCATTCATTCATTCAAATTCACAGAAGAAGACTATATTATCTTTAAAAATCATAAAAAGCTGTTCACCAAACTGTTTCCAGTTATTGAAACTTATCCAAAATGCAAGTGGAGGACTGAAATTAGTGTTTTTCCCGTCCCTTCCTGCCGAGCTCTACCTCTCACCTTGACTGAGGTTTGTTCACTTGCAAAAATAGACAGGAAAGCTCAGGTGCCGCCTCACGGTGTTCATCCGTCGCCCACAGATACACACAGGAAAACATTTTGGGAAGTAGCCACAGAGCAAGACGGTGTTTAGACTACCCACAATCCGACCCGCTGCACCGCTGGGCTTTAACATCCACCTGCACGCAGCGGGGCGGCCTCTGCCTCCAGGGTCGGCTCGCCTCGCTGAGCGCCGGCCGGAGCGCCGACAACGTTGTTTACTGTCAGGATGGAAATAATTGTGCTCAAGGAGCCTCGGAGACATGGAAAGAAGCAACTCAGGGATTCGGTTCTCTCTTTAAGAGCAGTGGAAATGAAATGCTCAGCCTCCGGCTCTTGAATTTTTGTGTAAAAACATTTTCTTTCTTGACTTTTTGGCAAAAAAGCTGCAAAGCCTGAGAAATTTCCTTCAGAGACATAAGAAGGAATGTTGCTGTTCCTGCTTCACACATCTATTATCTTAGAGCTGTTCCCTCCAATGTAAACATCTTATAGCACCGGAAATGATACTGAGACACAGCCTTGTCCTCTTTCTCTCTTTGTAACGGAGAAATCTTCCTATTGCACTTTTGGGTAGTTTTATTAAAACAACAGAAACAGAGAAGTCGGAGGTCTGTGTTTCTCCGTCAGACAGAAGGTGCTAATGATGAAGCTTCTCACTAAAATACTCGGATGTGAACACTTGTCTGAGAGGAGATAGCGGCTGTCCCACCTGAGCGAGGTGTTATGACTAACTAAAGCCCGAGCCGACAACCTCCATCCGCCGGTCGCCATAGAAACGTCTGGTGAGTCGAATCGCCGTACCGAAGTGGAATAAATGTGAATTCATGGCACTTTTCACTGCAGACGGGGACAAGGACGGACTTGTTTACCTGACTGGTTGCCGGTACGCGGTGTGAGGAGGGAGAAGAGGAGTGACATCAGTGGAACAGAAACCTCCCTCACATCTACAGAGGGCCTTCTTGTTGAGACGCCGTAGACATGCAGCCCGAGACAAATTAGCCTTGAACTGGAATTAAAAATAAGGAAATTTCCTTCGCAACCCCAAAAAGAAAATATGACCCGTGATGAAAAATAAGGGCAAGATGACAAACATATTCCTGGCAGAGTACAGGTCAGATTGGACCACATAACACACTGCAAGCCTGTGTTTGGTGAACGGCTTTTGGAGAAAAGAAGTGCAAAAACAAGTAAGAGGAATAACGGTGGCGGTTGTAAAGTTTTGTTCGCACCGTTTGAAATGGCAGCACCACGTCGGCTCTCCATGTCTATATCTGACAGAGGTGTCAAGTAACAAAGTACAAATACTTCGTTACCTTACTTAAGTAGAAATTTTGGTTATCTATACTTCACTGGAGTAATTATTTTTCAGACGACTTTTTACTTTTACTCCTTACATTTAAAAACAGCCTTGTTTGTTACTTCAACTTCTACAGGAGTATTTTTAAACTCTAGTATCTATACTTCTACCTGAGTAATGGATGTGAATACTTTTGACACCTCGGATATCTGACACTATGACGTGTGCTGTAAATAAGCATGTAATCGCTGCTGCAATTTACAAGTGCTGAGCGAGCACGTTACTGTAGGAGACAAATATTTACCAGTGATTTACCAGCCAGTCGGCACAGACTGGATCACGGGTTAGAGACGGTGAGGAAAGCCACACAGGGCCGTTCCTGCTGCCGTTCCCCTCGCTGGACGCCCGGGATGACTGCGTGGGACTTTGAGAAATAGCAGAGTTCAGAAAAACGTATAATTAGTTTCTCAATTTGTGCAAGTTGTGTAAGTGCTTCTGATTGTGATAAGGCTGCCAAACAAAGCGCATACCTGCAGATCCCCAGCGTGACCGCAGATAAGAGCCAACCGTCACACGGATCAGACGTTTTGTTGTGATTCAGGATTAAATAATAGCCCCCCCTTATAATCCCTTATAAATGTGATGCTATAAATGTTTAAAGGTTAATATTTACGCAGAAGGCTTTTCTTTTTCGCTTGCTGGCAACCAGTTTCACCTCTCCGTTGATGGATTCAATTATCTACAAACTGGATGATTTATGCGTGTTTCCATTTGCACTTCATTTTGGTAAATACCACAGCTATTAGAGTTTTGCTTGAACATAGCTCAAATATGAAGAATGTGGTCACTGGCAGCAAAGCTCGGTCATAATGCCTCTGTCTTGCATGACTGCATATATTAAAGAAACTCTCCGGAGACAAAACGGCCCCTTACTCTATTATTAGGTGCTTAAACTTTCTTTAGGGGCCAAAACAATGTGAAATAAAGTAGTTTTGAGTGAGAACCGAATAAACGTTTGCAGCAACATGACAATTGATGTTAGCACTTGGGGGGGTGACAGCTATGTCAAAATAAAGTGCTATTTTAAGCCCTGGACAAGGCTCAGAAATGTCTTTCCACATGAGCATTAATGTGGGTAGGGTCATGCAAGACAAAGAAAGGGCAAACTTAACTTTGTATGTCACAAAAGGTTTAGCAAAAAGACAGGAATCTGACTACAGATGACAAAACAAATGCGTTAGTGGCCTCTGCTTATTACTCACGCCTATTTTGATCACAGATTATGTCAGCGCTCTCCTCCTTTCTTCGTCCGCTGACAGTATTTTGCATGACATCAAAAGTCGACTCCTACAAACTTTTGACCACGTAACTGCAAACGGCTGGAGATTCCTGTGCAAACGATGCTCTCTGTTCACTTTCTGTACACTTACAAAGTTAAAGGAGCATGAGGCAGGATTGAGGCAGGATTTATGAAAAAAATTTGTATACGTCTTAAGTTTTCTAGTAATAATGTCAGATGAAGCGTTCCAAACCCAAAAGTATGAGCCCTCTAGTGTATCTCTCCGTTGCCTTGAACAGGCTGTGTGCTGCAAAATGTGCTGCAATTCGGTCCCGAATTTCCCGCGCTGTCCTGCGGATGTGACGTCACATGACGCTGCATGCGCGTTCTCCCCGTTCTCCCGTGCCGGCTTCACTGTTGGCTGCAGTACCCCCAACGGCCGTCAAGGTGAAGGGTGGCGCTAGAGAGTCTCATTTCTTAAAAGGAGCCTCATGCTCCTTTAAAATAAAATGACATCAACACACCCTCAAACATCTAAATGTCCTAAACTTTTGGTTTTGTAAGAAGCTGTGAAGTTGTGAATGAGAGAAGGAAGGAGGGATAACTATATCGGAGGAAGAATGGACAATGATATGGAGGGATCAATCCAGCTCACAGAAGTGGAGGGAGTTTGGATGGAAAAGTCTGATGAGGTATTTTATTACACGCTCCCAGAAGTCTCATTATGATAATAACTCCTCTGTCTGTTGGAGAAACTGTGGGAATCAACATGCAAACCATTACCATGTTTTCTGAGATTGCCCTGTCATAAAGAATTACTGGAAAGAGATACATGAAGCACTACAGGATATCTTCAAATGCAAAATATCCCTCAAGAGTAAGACCATGTTTTTTGGACACATACCTCAGGACTGGCCAAAAAGAGATGGAGTGGCCTGTAAAAAGCCTATTACAAGGACATGGTTATCACAGGAGAGCCCAACTTTAAAGGTATGGATAGAAATTACAATGGAAATTTATAAAATGGAGAAGATAACGGCATTTATTTATAATAAATTGTAGAAATTCACCTCATACTGGGAAAACTGGGTCAACTACGTCACGCGCCATAGGCCTGATTTTTTTCTCAAGTCAATGACTGTGTTTTGTTGAAAAGATCACTCCCTACTTGTACATAGATTACGTTTACATGCAGTCAAAATTCGGGTTAAGGTCAATATTCTGGTTACTGAAACATTGGGAATAATCTGTTTACATGCGTTTACATGGTAATTAATTATTTGGGATTATCTGGATCAAACCAGCGACGCACGGAGAACGTCATGACGCAATTCCCGTCATTTCTACTTCTTCTTCCTGTATCCAAATCCAAAACAACAACAATAACAGCAGCACGGCGGATAATGAACATCCCAGTAGGAGTCGTTTTGTTTCTCGGTCCTGTAGTTCGCCTTTTTCAGCGTCTTCCAGTGGAGCTTGATCTGGTCTGGCGTTTCGTACAAATCCTGCTTCGCGCAACTTTTCACTCACCTTCTTGTAAATCTTCTATCCCGGTACTTTCTACCGTCTACAAATGCAGAAATGTTCATATCCTTCATTACATTTATGAAGTGATTAGTCTTCTCCTGGTCTTGTGTTTCTCCGTGTTTAGAAGAACTTCCTGGACTCAAAAGACCAGGATTCCTTGTGAAAAGAACATTCGCAGAAAACAAATTCCTGTTCCGTTTGATGGGGATATTCCGTTTGGCGTTTACATGACTGAATATTCAGGTTTTAAAAGGAGTAACCCAGGGGTCATATTCAGGTTTATAAAAACCTGAATATAAGCAAATTCCGGTTATTCAAAGGGGTTATTGGTGTTTACATGGCTGTGCAAAACCGGGTTATTGCTTATATTCCGGTTAGAAAAGGGTTATTGATGCATGTAAACGTAGTCATACACTGCATTTACATGCAACCCTTTTAAAAGCCGAATATTAGCAATAACCTGGTTTTGCACGGCCATGTAAACACCAATAACCCCTTTGAATAACCGGAATTTGCTCATATTTGGATTTTTAAAAACCTTTTTGCAAGGAATCTTGGTCTTTTGAGTCCAGGAAGTTCTTATAAACACGGCGAAACGCAAGACCACGCCACACTTTCTAATCATTTTATAAATGTAATGAAGGATATGAACATTTTGGCATTTGTAGATGGTAGAAAGTACCGGGATAGCCAGATTTACAAGAAGGTGAGAGAAAAGTTGCACAAAGCAGCATTTGTTTTGAATTTGGATACAGGAAGAAGAAGCGGAAATGACGGGAATTGCGTCATCACGTTCTCCGTGCGTAGCTGGTTTGATCCAGATCCCAAATGATAAATTACCATGTAAACAGGGATAACCCTGTTTGCTCACGCATGGAAACGGAATATTCCGAATGTTTCAGTAACCGGAATATTAGCAATAACCCGAATTTTGACTGCATGTAAACGTAGTCATTGTACTTTTTGGTGTTTTTTTTTCTTTTCATTGTTTGGACATAAAACAAAAACACTCGTCTGACATTTAGGAGGGACAACAGATGTAAGATGTATGCATACATGATGTAACGGATTTGAATGTCTAATGCTGAATGTCAACAAAAAGAAATTAAAAAAAAAAGAAAAAAGAAGCTCTGCAGTTATGATGACTGGATTCCTTCTGAATGTTTCGAGATCGGGGTCCCGGTATATTACTGGTCACATGGTCACTGCTTTACTGGAAATGACATCATTCCAGTATTCGACCACAAGCAGGCTGCCGTAAATTGTGACTAATTACTAATCAAAGTAGAGAAGCATGTGATTTGACACTCAGAGATTAGGAGGACTACTACTATTAATACGACATCATGCTAAAATATGTGCTGTGGAAAGGGCGTGCTGGTTTGTGGGTGTTTCGCCAAAAGAGTGAATTTTCCTTCTCGCTTCAGGCCAGTGATTTATCTTTTTCGGAGGAGCATTGATTATTGAGGACTTTTTTTGCGCCGAAGTCCCGGAGTTTCCACGGTTTAACGGGCTTCCGACAGTAAATGAGAAGACAGGCTTGTGTGTGTCTTCTTAAAGATCATGTGCCAGCCACATGGATCCCACGATGACATCAGCCCCGGGGCCGTTCAGCAACACCAAAGGGCCTCATTCACAACTGCTGTTTAACCGGCGCTAAACAACGCCTGCGCCAGTTAAATAGAAGGATGTCGTCGCAACTGTGAGCCGTTCACAAACAGACACAACCCGGCACTCACTGTTCAAAGCATCGTGTTCACGAAGGGCGAGTTATTTCAGAGCAGCAGCCATCATGGGAAATATAACATTAAAATGAAGACGGATTAAAGCGATTGAGCTGACCGGGTCGAAATGTACCTGCCAGCAGGAGGGGGGACTTTGCACTGTTTGCCCAAGGATGTGCAGCATTGGATTATTGTAGCTTGCCAGGGCATGAATTCACCTTTTTTTTCCCAGCAGCACATACATTTATTGAGTCACATACACCCCTCCCCCAGTTTTCATCCAGCTTTGAAACTCACTGCACAAGCAGAGACACATATACGCCTCTCTCTTTGCTCTTTTTTTGGGGGGAAGAAATTTTTATGACAGGATGAAATCACTTCTGTGTTGAAGCGGTTGCCAAGGTGATCAGTGTTTTTTTTTTGGGGGGGGGGCGGGGGTTGCAAGAATAGGCAAGGCAAGTTTATTTGTATAGCACAGTTCAATGCAAGGTTATTCAAAGTGCTTTACACCAACCTTAAAAGCGGCAAGACACAATTAAACAGTAAATAACAAATAAAATGAAATAAAATGATAAGAAAAGGCGTCAAATAATAAAAAGCACAAGTTGTTAAAAAGTAAGGGCAGTAGAGTACAGCAGGTACATCTCATTCTTAAAATGGGAAGAATTATGGTCAAAACGTACAAAGACTGGGTCAAATACAGTACTACAAAAGTAATCTGTAACAATTTGTACAGTGAATTTACCCAATTTGACAATTCTATGCCACAATGCCTGTTTCCAGCTTTTATTTCATGCAACTAATGAGAATTACGTTTATATACGGTCAGAACGTACAAAGGCCGGTGTTCTGCCATTCCATGCTCCCTGCCAGAAAATGCTACTTTGTGGTTCTGCGCATGCGCACAGTCGATTTTCAAAGTTTGATTGCGACGCCAATCATTTTTTGCACGATGTAAAAAGGATAATATTGGATGTCGAGTATTTGATCCTTCAAAATACATTACCCATGACATGAATTACATTGCACTTTGTGAAAATTATACGATAAAGAGAAAAAAAAAACAATTCTATCGCTTTATTTGATATTCATTCGGCTATTCACTTTTATTTAACCAGGCAGGTCATTAAGAACATTCTTATTTACAATGACGGCCTGGCAAGAGACAAGGAAGTGGTTTAGGGAGTAAAACACAATAAAATTGTAGCTCTACAAAGGTAGGAAACCATTAGGTAGCATTTTTTGGCAAAGCAGCAAAAAATGGCAGAACACCGGGTCAATGGCAAGAATTACGTTTCTATTTGGTCAAAACGTACAAAGACCGGGTCAAATACAGTATTACAAAAGTAATCTGTAACAATTCGTACGGTGAATTAAACCAATTTGACAATTATATGCCACAATGCCTGTTTCCAGGTCTTATTTCATACAATAGGTAAAAAACTAAGCACAGGTGTCACGTCCTTGACGTCAGGGTATCGTTGCAGTGAAACGGAGAGAGCGAGGGTTTCCATCGGCCATGTGCTGCAGCGAGCACATGCTGCAGCGCTGCAGTGCTCTGCAGTGATTAACCCCTCGTTTGAGATGCCTCTCCCTCTCCCTGCTGCTGCTTCTGCTGCTTCTGCTGCTCCTACGCACCAAAAACATGCATCGTCTAGAAATGTTTACGCCGAGTTTTAGAAATGAGGAGAATAATTGGAGTTTGGGTGTGTGTCTGTGACGCAGATGATAAGGATCGAGAAAAAGAGGCTCCAAAGACAGACTGGGTGAGTCCGAGAAGCATTTACAGAGAGGGGTCTTATCAGATGCGAGCAGTCAGACGGAGGAATGACAAAGTCACCGTACACATAATCAAAAGTCTGTTTTAGATCAGAGAGTACGAGGAATCTGCTTCTCCAGGGGCCGCAGGACGGTGGCGTGTGATCACCCTGAAGGATATGACTGTCAAACACCACAGAGCTGCTTAAAAACACATAATCCAAGCTCTGGGGGGAAGAGCAAGGACAGACATGCACAGGTGCCGCTAAAAAGAGAGAGACAGGGAGAGGGAGGCAAGTGAGGGAGAGAGAAAAAGGCAAATGAGGGAGAAGCAGAGGAGGAGGAGGAAGTTGAAGCAGGGGGGGTGTAGGAGGAGACTTGCCTCGCTGGAGAGGGGGAAAAGGAGTCGGAGAGCGAGTCCAAAACAGCTGTCCGGCAGACGTCCCAGTCGACAGAAGTGCAGCCCCCGAGGCAGAGACGGAAGGCTGGACAGTGTCAACAAGCCACAGGCGCAGCGCCGCACACACACACTCACACACACACACCGACACACACACACTCATACGCTTCATCCAGAGGCTGCAGGAGACCCGTGGAGCTGCAGCCGTACCTGGGAAGGATCAAGATCTCCTCTGGATCATCTGAGGTGAGTGAGTCTGAGAGCAGTGTTTTATTTCCCATCTGTGACTGGGATCTGCTGCAGCAGGTTTCACGCTGTCATGCATGTGGAGCTTTATCATCACAGCCTCGGTGGAAGTGTGTGCAGCCTGGAAATAATGAATTATTAACGCATTGGTAAGTGAAGCTTGTATGGAAATGTTTGTCTGGCTCTGAACTAGACAAAACCCCAGCTCGCCTTCCCCAAAGAAACAAGTTCCCCTCCATGCTGGAGTGCAGAGCTGATAACACTTCATCGCTTCATCGTAGGGTTTTGATGACTTTTATGGTTGCAAAAGAAGAAAAAAAATGCCTCTTCTTTTCAGCCGGCGTGTGTGTTGACATTCTCTACGTGTTTCGTTTGCTTTGATTGCGTTTACTGCCAAAGATAACTGCGACAAGTGCTGGCCGTTCGTGTGGGTGGCGAGAGAGAAAAAAAGAAAGAAGGAAAGAAAGAAAGAAAAAGAGCAAATACTCCACCCTGTCATTCACTCACGCTTTTACCTTTAATTGACTTTTTTTATGTGGCAAACAGCTCTGTCTACTCTGCAAAGCTACAATTTGCCCCTGTGGTATGTGGATTAGCTTTTTATAACCGTTTTTTAAGAGAGGGTCTTCCTGCAACGCTAAAGTGTTACAGAAGTCAAGGCCAGGGTTTGGATGCCGAGGGAGTATTTTGGGGACTTCAAAAGCTCTGCTAGGTTGTTTTGCAAAGAGAGTGCAGTTCCTGCACCTCAATGATGTTACACTGGCCATCACTGAAAGGTTTTCATCAGCAGCACTGATGTGAAATGTCATCCCCGTGCCGCCATCAAGGGAGGGATATTTCAGGCAATGCATGGCTTCTATTTTAGAGAAAGGGGAAGTCATTTACGGGTCATCTTGCGAACAGCTGCCGTCGGGGTCAGCAGCTCACAGTGAAGCATTTTGTGGCTTTTATTTAGGCTACAGTAAGATTGCACTGACACACTGATATCACGCGAGGCGCTGAGGCGTCCACAAATACCCAGACTAATCACGAGCCGTGAGCTTAATTACCAGATACCAACCCCGTCCCTGTATTTATCTGCCCCCACATTCAAACTTTCATCACCCGGATGCCTCTGCCGACCCACTGCTCATATCTAGGCCTCCAATCCCCGACCGATGAGGCAAAGCTGCACGTTTAGGGAGACTGGAGTGGCTCCAGATCACTCCGTGCCCAGACAGATTGCTGCCGCCGACCCGAAGACACAGTGGTTCGGTCCTGCAGCTCGTATTATGACCGGATGGCCATCAGATCCCCCACTTCCCAGGAGGTGTAAATGAATCCTGGCTCTGCAGTCTGCACTGGTGACACGGCTCGACTGGCACCTACTAAATTTGCAATGTAACCTCTTCTTGAAGTGGAGTGATCGATGCAAAACTGGCCTTAAACTTGAATTATGGTTCTGCGTCAAACCAACGCAGAGCACACGCCGTCGCCGTGACTCTGTCGCCGTGACGCCGACGTGAACCCTTCGGACTTCTCCGTCACTCCATTTCGTCGCGGTGCAGTACCCCCCACGACCGCTAGTTAGCGATCTTTTTCTGAATGGTTTATCCGACTTTTTCCGGTCACAGTAAATCAAAGAGATAAGGACAACTATTGTGCAAAAAACCAAAACAAAAAAAATTACACATACACGAAGAAAAGAGCGCTGAAAGTTCACGACTGCTTCAAACCGGAAACCGGAAATGCGTTGCTGCGTGTGGTCTGCGTCGCCTCGACGCGTAGTTACAATTTTCGGGACGTGCATGTCAGTGACGGCGTCAGTGACGGCGTGTGCTCTGCGTCGACGCGTACCACACGCCGTAGGCACGGCGTCGTTTTGACGCAGAACCATAACTCAAGCTTTAGTGTGGAGTTTTAACTATCAACCCCCAATAGAGATACGTATGAACTGACTGCAGGCCAGAGGAAATTAGCCCGGAGTCATTGTTTTACTTTGCCGGTGCCCTCTGGAATTCCATTCATGTTTGCTATTCGAGCCAAACCGGCCCACCAGCAGCACGGCTGATGTGGAGGTCAGACCTTCATGCTTTCATTGCATCAGCTGACTTCTGCCGGAGACCCGGGGTCAGATGTACAACAGATGTATCCCCCCTCAGAGACGGAGGAGCCGCTCAGACGGATTCTGTCAATAACTACTGATTCCAGCCCTATCAGGATGCTGGAGGGTAGACTTGTAGTCAAGACCACCTAAACCGAGACCAAGACACGACCAATGCCAGAGAGTATCAAGACCAAGACCAAGACTTGTTCAGCTCCAGACCAAACAGAAACCTAGTAATGTCCTGATCCTGCGTGATTGTAGAACATCATCCTGGTTCAGCTAGTTTCCATATGAGCTTGTATTCAACTGCAGCACAATAACACAGAGAAGTGGATGATGATGTTGAACTCACTATAAATGTTTCCATCCATCAGCTGAGATCAGATATGTTTGGCGACTGCACTACCGCTATTTCTACACTATTGGAGGATTGACTCCAGTGCTTTTAAAAATTGACACGACTACTAACTAGTCCCAAAGTCCTCTAGAATAACCAGCTCCAACACCCCCCTCCACCTCAGAAAAGGAGGGAATAGTAAATGTTACTGATTTAAATTGGACTGAATTTGGAGATGAAACCTGAATTTTAGATATTAAAGATTAAGATTACATTATTGACCATTATAGTAATCAGATTACACCGTATATCAGCATCACTGAAATGGACCTGATGCTTAATCAATCACAATGATATGTAAATATTATTCATATATTTATTCAAACAAGGCCGTTATAAACACAAAACTGTAATTAAATACAGACACATGCAGATGCACCAAAACATTAAATCAGATGCAAAATACAAATAGTTTACAAAACTGTACATTAACAAGAGGAAGAACTGCTGATCACCAGATTCTGTCACCTTGGTGAGCAACGACACCTCAATGAGACCGAGACAAGACCAAGACCACAAAAAAGTGGTCTTGAGACAAAGACCGGTCTCGAAAACTACAACTCTACTGGAGGGTATACAGACGTGATCAATAATCAATAAACATGCGTGTGATGAAGCGTTTCGGCCATCTGTTGCTGGGAGCTCTTGCGCAAAAGTAAATGGAGATATAGACATCCTGCACAGCTTTTGACTCGTTTGACTCAGCTTTTGAAGAACATTTTCTCGCTGCAGTCGGTCTGCATCGGCCCTCGGGGTCAGATTGGACAGATGAAGATGCTGGCAAAAGACTTTAAAGAGATTTTAAGTGGAGAAAACTGATGAAAGAACGAGAGATATGAGCAAAAATAAACACATATTGCTCTCAACCAGCAGCAGATTTTGCCCCCTTCTCTTGATCAAAGACCGCAGCCCTCCTCTCCTCCGCCCTCCCCCTTTCTCCTTCCTTCTCTCTCTCATTGTAAGCAAACAAACACATTCTCCGTCGCACTATTTCGTGCCTTCAAAACCGCTATCCCAAACACCTCGCACAAACACTCACACTCACTCCAGCCCTGCACCCTTGGATAGCAGAGGTGCCGTTCCACACATTCACTCCTGCAATCCTGCATCCCTCAGTATTGCTCATCGCTATATTTAGCGTGGAAGCACTGGTTTATTTGAGCTGTAATGGTCAAACTTAAAGTGAAAGAATGTCACCATGTACTGTATGCCGCCTTTTATACGGATATCAATACAGTGGTTCTTTTGTTGAAGACACAAGACGATAAGCTGAAGCTTTTACTTTCTGGCCTGAAATACGCAGTAAGTGTCTGTCTCTCTGGCTCCACGCTAATGTGCCTCCTGAATAAACAGAGCCTCCTTAAAGTATCTGTGATAAGCCCGTGCAGCGTCTCTGCATCCATCGGTTGCAGCTGGAATGTGGATGTTTTCTCAGTGAAACCTTTTCTTATTTTGGGAGGGGGTATAGGGGGGGGTGGACTTGACCGCCCAGGCACTTTATCAGACGGTCACTGCTGACAGACCTCTCATAAGTAAATATGTCTATAAATGGGCAGGCTCTCCTCTCCCTGGTGCTCTCCCACCCCCCGTCTCAAACAGCTATCACCATGGACTCCGCTGCAGCTTTCCCTTTCTGCTCGGCTGCTGCGTCGCTTCCAGTGTTGTGATAGTTACTGAAAAATAGTAACTAGTAGGAATGGGTGATATTTTACCGTTCACGATAAACCGTCAAAAAAATTCCCCACGGTAAGAATTTGTATCTCACGGTAAAAACGATAAATTCCTGTTGATGATGTTTTTGTGTAAAGCTGATTTATGGTTCTGCGTTAAATCCACGCACAACGTACGTGAAGGAAGGAAGGAAGGAAGGAAGGAAGGAAGGAAGGAAGGAAGGAAGGAAGGAAGGAAGGAAGGAAGGAAGGAAGGAAGGAAGGAAGGAAGGAAGGAAGGAAGGAAGGAAGGAAGGAAGGAAGGAAGGAAGGAAATGAGCCAGAAAGAAAGAAAGAAAGAGAGAAGAAAGAAAGAAAGAAGAAGAAAGAAAGAAAGAAAGAAAGAAAGAAAGAAAGAAAGAAAGAAAGAAAGAAAGAAAGAAAGAAAGAAAGGAAGGAAGGAAGGAAGGAAGGAAGGAAGGAAGGAAGGAAGAAAGAAAGAAAGAAAGAAAGAAAGAAAGAAAGAAAGAAAGAAAGAAAGAAAGAAAGAAAGAAAGAAAGAAAGAAAGAAAGAAAGAAAGATATGAGCCTGAAAGAAAGAAAGAAAGAAAGAAAGAAAGAAAGAAAGAAAGAAAGAAAGAAAGAAAGAAAGAAAGAAAGAAAGAAAGAAAGAAAGAAAGAAAGAAAGAAAGAAAGAAAGAAAGAAAGAAAGAAAGAAAGAAAGAAAGAAAGAAAGAAAGAAAGATAAATTCCCATTGATGACGTTTTTGTATTGGTATTTTTTTTATCGTTATCGAGATAAATGCCAGAAATTATCGTGATACATTTTTTAGTCCATACCGCCCATCCCTAGTAACTAGTTACCGTTACTAGTTACTTCATTAAAAAGTAACTCAGTTAGTAACTCAGTTACTTAGACCAAAAAGTAATGAGTTACTATGAAAAGTAACTTTTTAGTTACTTAAAAAAAATATTTAAATGCTCCCATTAACCCTTGTGCTGTCTTTGGGTCAAGGGAGGGTGGAGGGAGAAAAGAAGGAATGAAGGAAGGGAGAAAAGATGGAAGGAAGGAAAGAAGGACGTAAGGAAGAAAGGAGAAAAGAAGGAAAGAAGGAAGGAAGTAGGAAAGGGAGTAAGGAAGGGAGAAAAGGAAAGAAAGAAGGGAGGGAAGAAGGAAGGAATGGAGAAAATAAGGAAAGAAGGAAGGAAAAGCAAAGAAGGTAGTAAAGGAACAAATGACAAAAGGGAGGTAGGAAGAAAAAGGAGTAAAGGAGGGTAAGAAAGGAGGAAAAGAGGAAAGGGAGAAGGAAGGAGAGAGCATGGCAGGAGGAAAGAAGGATAGAAGAATTGTGTCATTTTGACCCAAAGACAGCACAAGGGTTAAAGCCCCTCTAGTGTTCATTTCAGCAGGTACTGTATGGACAATCATACAAACTGTTGATCAACTTAACAGTTTCAATTCATTTTCATTCACATCACTGAAATCTGCTCAGCATTATGGTCTGTACAAACAAATCTGACACAAACACAATGTTATTTTTAAATGGCAATTTATTTAAGTCAGCCATACACTGAACAAACGCTGGATTTTCTAAAACATCATAGCCTAACAAAAGCCTTTTTTTTTAAATGACCTCTGAAATAAATAACAATAACAAGCTGAATATAGGCTATTATTCAGAATAGAAGTGCAAGTGCTTCGAATGTCTTCTTTTCTTTATTTTCCATTTTTGTATATTCCTTATCCAAGTAGTTTTCCGTCCCATTTGTCGTGTGCCGCCTGGGCATGCTATCATGCTAATTAGCTGCCTGAAAGCGGGTGACTCCACTGTAGAAATAGGTAGCATGTTTCCCACCAGATACCGTTCAATTGTTTTGTCAAGTTGGACCTGCTTACAGAGGTCCCTCGGTTAAACTCCACTGAAATGTTTTTGTCATTGTGCCGCTCGACAAAACCGAAATAATGACAATATCTGCACGTTGCCAAACTCTCCTTGCTCTCTTGGCTCGGCATGACCGCTCACGTTTTTGAATGCACACGCACACGCCCACTACGTTTCCTCCGGTCTCAGCGTGTGGGGAAAAAAAGCTTCACTGTAACTGTCCAGAAATAACGGAGTAACGCACCGTTTGGTAACGGCAATTGAATTACTGAATTTAAAAAGTAATGCGTTAGAGTATTAGTTACCGCCAAAACTAACGGCGTTACTGTAGCGCGTTAGTCCCAACACTGGTCGCTTCAGACCGATTCCCTGTCCTCCACGAAGGTGGCTGACTGTCAGCACTGGGACATTCTTGATCGGGTTTGTAATGGAAAAAATCTCTGTTAAGGCGAAGTGCCATCTTGCAATGTTTATCAAAGTGCATCCTGCTGTAATATTCAACCCGACTGGTATATTGTTCCATTTACAAAAGTATGCGGTGACCCTCAAGCCCCTTCAAAACAAAATCACTGCGCCACCTTCTTTCTTGAAATCCACTTGCTCTGTAATCCCTCGCTCTATCTCTCTCGCAATCCCCCCCTTAAACCCTGTCAACCCCATTCCCCCCCTCTGGTCCATCTCGTGTCTGAGCAGTAGCTCGCTGTTAAAACAGGCTGCCCTGCTCTGATCCGCTCAAAGTCCCCCTTCGCTTCCCCTCTCCCCGATCCGCCATCCAGCTGTTCCACATTAGCACATCCAGAGAAGTGGAGGCCAAAGGAGGCTCATGTGTGGAAATGTGAATAGAGCAGCAGAAAGCCTTAGACCCAGGCTTCATCCTCCTCTGCCTTGGCTTTTAAGCTCACCAGATGCAAGATGAGGATGTTTTTTCTTTTTGTTTTTGGTTTATTTCTGGATTATGGTTTGGTGGCCAGATTTCTTGTCATAATTACATTACAGGAGTTTTGCATCAGTGGTAGTGTTCAACAAAGAAATCTTGGCTCTTGGAAACTGGGCTTCCATGTTTGAGAAAAAACACTGACATGCTCCACATTTGTCTCTGATTTCAGGAAAGTGCTGATCTGACCGTCCGACATCGCTCGACATCGCTGGCCCTGCATGGAGAGCCATTCCCAGATCGATGCTCTGCCTATTTCTGGAGTCCTGTAAGAGCAGTGTGCTTCTGAGAATGTAACTCAAGCCTCTTCCCTGGAGAACCGAAGGCATCCAGACCTTACAGAGCATTTTTTAGCTTTTCCATCCTGCATATCTGAGATCTCCTGCACAGAAGCAGCAATGCCGGCAAAGGCGCCCATATACCTGAAGCCCACCAACAGTAAAAAGGGAAAGAAATGCCGCCTGAGGGATATACTGTCCCCCGACATGATCAGTCCCCCTCTGGGCGACTTTCGCCACACCATCCACATCGGCAGAGGCGGGGAGAGAGACGCCTTCGGAGACATGTCCTTCCTTCAGGGGAAGTATGAGCTTCTGCCAGGAAAGCGGGAAGTCCACCCTCAGTACAGCATCCCCAGCGACTTCCTGCGAGCCAACAGCACAGGTGATGCGTCCTTTGCCGAGACCCCGTCTCCGGTGCTCAAGAATGCCATCTCTCTCCCAACCATCGGGGGCTGCCAAGCTCTCACCCTCCCCATGATCTCCTCCACGGTTTTCTCCATGCCGCCGGAGCCGCTGGAGGACATCCTGGGACCCGCGTCTCCGGGTAAAGGTGAGAGCGCCGAGGAGATGGAACTCCTGCAGATGGACGCTCTGCTGCGCTCCATGGACGTCTTCGGCAACGAGCCCTTGTCTCCCTTCGCAGACATCCAATCGAAACCCGACGTGCTCTTAGATCTCCTGGAAAACACGGAGAAGTCGTCCAAGGTGGCCGTCAAAGCCGGCAAATCGAAAAAGAGCGAAAGCAGATTTGACAATCCGTCATCCTGTTACATCAACGGCCGCAACGACGGCAGCTTTAAAACCAACGGAAGTCTGAACAGCAACGCGAGCAGCGACAGCTTCGACAGCTTAAGTGGTAAAGATGTCTTCCAGAACAAGATCTACAACGGCAGCGGGAGTCTAAACGGCAACAGCTATAGACACTTTAACAATGACATTAGCCTGGGCTTCAAGCAGAGGCTGTCCAAATGCCACGGAGACTGGATGGACAGGGACAGCGGGGTGGAGGAGGGCCGCCTCTGTGATTTAGAGTTTGAGCTCTCCAAAGAGAAGAGCACCTCTCAGGATTCCCTCACCCAGATCACGGGGTCACTCCTCTCCCTCGAACTCGATCTGGGCCCATCCATCCTGGACGAAGTGCTCAACATAATGGATAAACCCGAGGAGAAGCGAAGGCCTTAAGCTGTGCTGAGGCCCCCCGAGATGACAAAGGGAATTATTGAAACATGAAGCCATGACGGCAGAAAAGACTCAAAAAGTAATCAAAATGGTGTCTGGATATATCATTGCGATGCTGCTTATGTTTTCATTATCAAAACTTATTACTATTCAAGCTTCTATGGAGTGTTGTTTTCTTCTTCCTTACTTCGTCCAGCAGCGTGTTAAAGATGCATGTGCTTTTGAGTTACAGCTAAAACACAGCCGTCAGGCCTTTGGTTTTCAATTACTGTAAAAATGCTACATGACATACTTCTATTGGCCCTCCAGTATATAAATGCAGTAACTTTGAGCTCATTTTTCTTTTCTTTTCTCTCTTTTTTTGTTACACAGTTTCAATCCTCAGGCTTTAGATTATATTTTGTGACTTTGATTGTGTTTAACAAAGCACTTTTGTTGTGTGTGTGTCACATGGTTCATTGGCCAAATGACGATTTAGAAACTACAGAACTCCATACATATTTGTGTTTATAAAATTGTAACGCAAATAAATCCTTTTTTTTTCCTATTTGGACTCTCTCTCCTTGCATTGTTAATGTGTACGTGTCGTTGGACTGAAAGGTGACTCCGAAACCTCTTGAGAATGCAATTAAAACTCTCAAACTGGACAAATAGAGAATAAAAGGGCTACAGATGGCAACAAAGAAGGATAGGACGTATTTATCCTCTCGCCTCTGACATTCCTCGCATTCTGCCTCCCTGTCAGGCAGTGGGAGCATCGGTGGGCCTTCATCTGCCCAGCCAGGCGCCTGCTCCATTTGTTTGCATGTGCACGGGACGGGCAGAGGAGGGGTCTTTCAGATTCCTCGCATTCCAGCCGCAGTGCACAAGTGTCCAGGACCGGACATAAATCAGCTGTTTCAAGTGAGGAGGAAGGGCTTTCGGTCTAGAGTTTCACCATCCATCATCCGGTGTGCGGAGGAATGAGACTGTAAGACACATACTCACAACCCCGTGGGCAAACCTCGCTCCATGCTGAACAAAAGACGTCGTCTGTCCTTCTGTTCAGTCACAATCGAGACATCTTGACCCTTTTGGGTGGAAGGAAGACGGCAGTACTGCTGACGAGGGAGACTAAGGTGCACATCGTCATAGACTACGTTTACATGCAGTCAATAACCCTTTTCTTACCGGAATATTAGCAATAACCCGGTTGCGCACGGCCATGTAAACACCAATTACCCCTTTAAATAACCGGAATTTGGTTGATATTCCAGTTTTTAAAAACCCAAAAATTGGTTACTCCTTTTCTAACCCGAATATTTTGTCTAACGGGATTTCCCCATCAAAAGGAACAGGAATTTGTTTTCTGCACACTTTCTTTTCGCAAGGAATCTTGGTCTTTTGAGTCCAGGAAGCGACATACAGAAATTCTCACGCCAGTGGGCGTCGGTGAACTCCTTCATTACTACCCGTTCCCACCAGTCCTGACTGCACCTTCATCCAAAGTGTCCGGGGTGCTCTGGTGTAAACGGGCAGCATGGATATGGACGCCACAGCTCCGGCTCCATTTGCTGTTTTTTCACGTTCTCGCCTTCCATTAATAAAGAAGGCGACGAGGAATAATGTTAAGTCCTGGTAGTGGGTCAGTACCAGCACCAAAGCGCAAAAGAAGGCGACTTCTACTTGGCTGTTCACTATCCGCCGTGCTGCTGTTATTGTTGTTGTTTTGGATTTGGATACAGGAAGAAGAAGTGGAAATGACGGGAATTGCGTGATGACGTTCTCCGTGCGTCGCTGGTTTGATCGAGTTTGATCTGGTTTGATCAAATGATTACAATCACCATGTATACAGGGATAAACCTGTTTGCTCCCGTATGTAAACAGATTATTCTGAATGTTTCAGTAACCGGAATATTGACCGTAACCCGAATTTTGACTGCATGTAAACGTAGTCATAGACTACGTTTACATGCAGTCAAAATTCGGGTTATTGCTAATAGTCCGGTTACTGAAACATTCGGAATATTCTGTTTCCATGGTAATTAATCATTCAGGATATCCCGATCAAACCAGCGACGCACGGAGAACGTGATGACGCAATTCCCGTAATTTCCGCTTCTTCTTCCTGTATCCAAATTCAAAACAAATGCTGCTTCGCGCAACTTTTCGCTCACCTTCTTTTAAATCTCGCTATCCCCGTATTTCTATCATCTACATATGCCAAAATGTTCATATCCTTCATTACATTTATGAAGTGATTAGTCTCCTCCTGGTCTTGCGTTTCTCCGTGTTTATAAGAACTTCCTGGACTCAAAAGACCAGGATTCCTTGTGAACAGAGCATGCGAATTCATGTTCCGTTTGATGGGGATATTCCGTTTGGCGTTTACATGACTGAATATTCGGGTTTTAAAAGGAGTAACCCAGGGGTCATATTCAGCGAATATGAGCAAATTTGGGTTATTCAAAGGGGTTATTGGTGTTTACGTGGCCGTGCAAATTTGGGTTATTGCCAATATTCGGGTTTTAAAAGGGTTATTGACTGCATGTAAACGTAGTCCTAGTTGTGAAGGGAGCCAGTGGAGGTCTGGGATAGGCATCGCTCCAGCGTGTCACACTCGTTTAGACAAAAAAAAACTAAACCATATAAACTTTGCGGCTCGCTAATTTCATATGCAAATAATTATCTGGGCTCTTTTCCGCCCCCTTGACATGGACGGGGCCGATGCGGCGAACCTCTCCTAATCCCCGAAAGGCCTCAGGGCGTCCCTAGACGACCACGACAGGCCCATCCGAGGCATCGGAACGCGCTGTGAAACCAGATGTCAGAGCAGAGGTGATCATCTCCCTCCGCAGCAGAATCCGTGTTATGACAGATACCCCCGACCAGTGGAAAATCCCAGCGCCAGCGCCGAGCACACAGCCTCCCAACATGAGTAATGAAAACCCTCTCTGTCAGGGTAATTACTGGGTTCGTACCTGCAAATGCTCCTTCACTAACTTGATGACAGGCCTCGTTCTTGACAGGCGTGGACCCCGAGCGAATTCCCTCTGGTTTGCAAAAGAACATTGCGACCACAGCGGCGTAGCATGTTGTGTAACATATTAGAAGTATTTCTGCAGAGATGCCAAAGCTCTCAGACACAAAATACCAGGAAATACCAGCGTTTGATGAAATCCAAGACAAATACTTGAAATATGTTAGATTGTGAGCACTGTTCGTTTCTGTGAATTCAGCCCCTCCGAACAAAATACAGGATACGGAAAGTTTCTTTAGTCCGAGCAAGCAACTGGCAGTCAACAGTCTTCCAAAGCCGTCCAGGTTTTTCTTAAGTGAAACTGAAGTTTTTTGGAAGGGCTCCTCAAAGCCAAGATAACAAATCACCGCATCGACAGTATATTTGATTTAAGTACTGCTCAATCAGTGTGTTTGAATCTCTTGTCTTGTCTCCGGCTTTAGTGTTCCCTGGGAGCCTACGGCCAGATGAGAAAATACCAAAGAAGGAAAGGTAGAAGGCTGTTTCTCATTACTGCAAGACCAAGGTGGATGTTCGACCTGAAGAGACCTCGACTCCAACTGCTTTTGAGATTTCATAACAAGGCAGAGCGGAGAAGGACAATCAGACGGCTCACTGTGTGACGCCCCCAGATCCAGAACAATATTCCACTTGTCTTGCAAGTCACATTTTTAGCGACCATTTCTCAGTTCACTTGAACAGCCGTTCAGCTGAGTTTAATGAAAATGTATAATCGTTCTGTAAAGCCTTTTGGACAACTAAGGAAACTCACATGAAGTGAAATGAAAGAGAGTAATGAACACAATCGTGAACATTAACTAATATAAGGAGATTGCTGTTTAAAAGAAGAAAAAATACCCCTTTTCCACCAAACCGGGGCTGGTACTGAGCCAGTGCTGGTTCTGGTTCACAACTCGCGAACTTGCGAACCAGCTGAGAACCTGTTTCTTTTCCATAGCTTGGGGTGTTAAGGGGAGCCACGTCATTACATCACTGCAAACGTCAGTTACGTCGCTGCGTTTGCGTGAAAGTTGCAGCAACAACAAGGTATTTGCTCTAATGGCCCTTTTCCACTAGTATCTACTCAGCGCGCTTCTACCCGCCACGCCCCTGTCTTGCGCTTTTCCAGTACGGGCCAAGGCGGGTGGAGCCGTGCCAAGCAGATACTTTTTCTGTAACCATTCTGCCGAGGTTCTAAGCGTGCTGAGCCGGCACTATATCTGACGTCATCACTCTACACAACACTGATTGGTCGGAGGGCGGGGCCGTCAGACGTTTGAATCAGGAAACGGGAGTCAGCGCGAGAACGACTGGCGGCTCACGGCGATTTTATTATACAGCGCAAACGTCTGTGTAGCAGGGCGAGTGCTACGGGGCCCGACCGACAGGATAGAGAGGACACAGAGTTTAGTGCAGAACCCTTTTATTGCCAAACACCGCCACACGTGCACAAGTACAGCATCACACAGGTCAGCAGCAGCTTCTCAGTCCGAACACTTGCTGCTGTCCAGCCATGCCTTATAAGGCAGGGTGGAGAGGTTGACGGGACACACCTGTGTCCCATCACCGGAGTGGCTGCCGCTCCTCCACCCTGCCACAGTCTGTTTGGTGATCCAACTCTGGAGTGCAGATGTTCATAAACCTGGTGGCTGACGAAAGAATTAAAAAAGGGATGTAGACGGGTGATAAGGAACGATCAGATCCACCAGGAGCTCTGTTTTACTCTCAGCCGTTCGCGGCTCCAGCTGATTTCTCATCAGCGCCGACACAAACAAAGGTGTTGCGCAATCGAGTACGTCACAGCAGCTTCACCCCAACCCCCCCACTCCTCACCTGGATGTGGAAAAACAAACAAGGACAAAGCGGGTGGAGCCGGGACGATGCGTGACGAGCCGTACCGAGGCGAGTCGGGCTGAGTAGGTACTAGTGGAAAAGCGCCATTAAAACCTTGGCAGAATAGATACAGAAAAAGTATCTACTCGGCACACCTCGACCCCTAGTGGAAAGGCGCCAAACGGAGTGGAGGCGAGTCGAGTCGGGCTGAGAAGGTTCTAGTGGAAAAGCGCCATAAAAGACAGGTTGTCTCCTCCTCAGACCACTGCTGCTTTGCTGCATCCAGATTCATTCTTATTTGAAAATGTCTCCGTCTCCCAGTCTTGCTATTGCAGTTGGTCTTAATAACTCCACCCCCTCCACTTACGTAGGCGGTTCTTTCCTCTAGACCAGCAAAGAGTTGGTGCTACCTTGGAACCGGTATTTCTGGCCCGTGACAGTTCTTTGTCAGTGGAAACAGAAAAACTCGGTTCCAAACTCAAGCACTGGCCCAGAACTAGAACCAGAACCAGCCTGGAACCAGTTTGGTGGAAAAGGGGTAACAGACTAACTTGTGAAATTACTCAACATGGGGGTTTAGTTAGAGTGTAAAAAACCCTAGAAGGAAAAGCCAAACAGCTTTCTTAGGATGTAATGTCTTACAATGTGGGG
The DNA here is from genome assembly GCF_033807715.1 of Cololabis saira. Lineage (NCBI taxonomy): Eukaryota > Metazoa > Chordata > Actinopteri > Beloniformes > Belonidae > Cololabis > Cololabis saira. The sequence continues at coordinate 14,214,846 of NC_084603.1, forward strand.
AGCAAACTCCAAAAAGACACAAAAATTATTTCTTGACTCTTCTTCCGCAGCTCGTACATCTGGGGCTCCAGCTCCTCCGTTTCCTGAGCTCAGGGGAAGCTGTCAATCCGCAGATGAAAAAGCTTTGGTCCAGAAGCCACCGGAGCCAAGGAACACACAGCGAAGGCCCAGTAAAATGTTCCACCCTACCTCCACGACCGAGCTGCATAATGCTCGCACTGTCTTCCTCGCGGCGGCTGAAAGAGCCCCTCATAGCAGCGTCGGGGCTGCGTCAGATGACCGAGAGGGGAACATTTAATAAGACGTTTCCCTGTTAGCTGGCCCTTGATGGAGACAGCAGAGAGGTGAGCCGCGGGATAATGCTCCTCTTGTTTTCACCCGCTGTAAATGTCCTGCACAACCCAAAAAGATCCCAAACACATACAGGACCAGCCATCCCGCCAGGTGTGTGGGCAGAGGGAAATATTCAAGGTATGAGCATAGCCTCTCTCCGATATATTATTGTTAAATATTTACTTTGCTTGCCTGAGAGAGATCTTCCATATTTCACTTACTGTGCAGAAATTTGGGGCAATAACTATAAAACCAGGTTACACTCATTACTCATACTTCAAAAGAGAGCAATACGATACATTCATAAGGCTGGATATGGAGATCACACTAACTCACTATTCTTACAGTCTAAAGTACCAAAACTCATGGATCTAGTGGCATTTCAATCTGCACAAGTAATGTTTAAAGCAAAAAGTCCTTCGCTACCGGATAACATTCAGAAATTATTCATTGGGAGGGAAGGGGGTTATAATTTAAGGGGAAACCTAAACTTCAAATCTTTATTTGTGCGTACAACAAAAAGAAGTTTTTGTGTATCAGTTTGTGGAATTAAACTGTGGAATGGTTTGAACTTGGAGTTAAAAGAATGTACAAACATAAAACAATTTAAGAAGAAATATATAAAGTATAAAAGTGAAGACTGTGTTTAAAGATCCCCAGCTGTGTTTTCTGCTATTTTGTCCTGTTGTATGTTTATATACTTAGATATATGTATTATAATATCATAGTTATATTATATTTATGATAGAGCTTACATCTTGTATTAAACAGGTTATTTTTGTAAAAATGATATTTATTTATACAAATTAGTGTATAGTATAAGAAATAAATACAGACATATAATTTATGTTTAGTTTTGGAAAGGGGGCGGGATTAAATAAGTTTATACTTCCTCTCACTCCTTTTCGAACATGTAACTTGAAATATGTGTTTTTTTCTTTATGTGGTGGAATGCCAACCTGTATTTGTTTTCTTATCTTTTTTCTTGTTTTTTTTTACATGTTCGAAATAAACGAAAACGAGCGAACGAATATCATTCACTATATGTATTCCAGCTGTGGATGCCACGATCACGATAATCGCACCCTGAGTGGTACACGTTGCTTTGGGAACATTTACTTTGGGATTTCAGGCGCTGAGTTTGGATTCAAGAGCTCTGTGTAAATCTGCTGACTCAGCGGCGCAGAGCCGCAGCTCCCTTTCGAAAGACAACAACACGAGGAGGCAAGAGAGAACTTATTCCCATGCTTGAACAGAATGAACCTTTGCATGGGTCGATCCTGCGCAGATACGAGGCGAGCTCACATGCTGCAGTCTGGTCTGGCAGGCGGTGGACACCTCAGGTTCACGACTCTGTTGACTGCTGTTTGGCCGACAGTTTCCATAGTGAGCCGAGCTCGTATCTGCTGCTCGGGAGGCCTGAAGGGACGGGAGGCCGGAGAGAGGACGAGAATTAAAACACAGCAGTGTCACCCTCGGCCCGGGTCATCACAATGCCATGCTAGGTTTGATTAATTACTTAACATTTATGTGATATTTTCAGCTGGAGAATACATTTGAAGATTTTGTGTGAAGATTTTTATTTCGAACATGCATGTTAAAAAAAAAACAATACAAAAAAGTAAAAAAAGAAAGTACATATATATATTTATATGTACAGCACTTGGGCAGACCTCACGGATGCACCAACATTCTCGAAAGTAGTAGAAGTAAACACTTATCGAGTCCTACCCCTGAATCTTACATACATTCTTACATATAACAAGAGTTTCAATAAACTTACTTATAAAACACACATAACCCAACACCCCTACTTTAAAGGGAAAGTTCGTTTTTTTTACAACCTGGACCTTATTTCTGGCATTTTTTATGGTCGTATACTCACCCAGAGGTGTTTGGTGTCATTTGGAGTCCTTGGGAAGATATTAGGGGTTTTTTGCGAGCCGCTTCTCCATATAACGGTAGTGAACGGGGCACAGCGGGACACAGACGATGCAGCGTCTAAATAACACATGATTGCCGCGAAACTCTTCATTTCTTTTATGAATCACTAGATCTGCTTCCAGGACCTGTTGTCTTCATCTGGGGTTGTCTGTGTAACAAATAAATCACTTTGTAAACAAGACCTCTGAACTCATGACGTCATCTCTGTGCGCGCACTCTGTCCTCCGTTCAGTGAGCTTTTCAGCCGTATACTCCGGCTCAAAACGGTAAGGAAGTCCATCATATTCAAAGTCGTCGTCCACAACCTCAGAATTTGACAAATATTCAGACATGTTTCAAATAACTAACAGTAAACTAACAGTAGCGAACTCCAGCTGTACACGGAGCTGTGTCTGCGATACGCGCACAGATATGACGTCATGAGTTCAGAGGTCTTGTTTACAAACGGATTTATTTATTACACAGACAGCGCCACAATGTTACAACAGGTCCTGGAAGCAGATCTAGTGATTCATAAAAGAAATGAAGAGTTTCGCGGCAATCATGTGTTATTTAGACGCTGCATGTCTGTGTCCCTCTGTGCCCTCATGCGCTACCGTTATATGGAGAAGCGGCTCGCAAAAAACTCCTAATATCTTCCGAAGGACTCCAAATGACACCAAACACCTCTGGGTGAGTATACAACCATAAAAAATGCCAGAAATAAGGTCCAGGTTGTAAAAAACCGAACTTTCCCTTTAATAACTATTCAATATAGTGATATTGTGCCCATGGTCACTGTAGCCCTCACTTGATTGCTGCTGATTGAGTCCACCTGCATCAGGGAGGACTTCAGGTGGATTAAACCAAATTAAATGTTCCTTTTTGGGTGTTATGGCAAAAAAAATCCTGATAAAAATGACATTACAAAAAATAGATTGGGAATGATTAATTTGTTAAAAGAGGGGAGGACCCTGATTAAAGGCACACATGTTTAAGTTTTAAAAACTGTAAAGGTTTATGCTGGGTGGGTGGAGTTTTGGAGAAGGCTTGGGTTTAAAAGTGGGTGAAACCCTCAGTTCACTCTCTTTCGGCCCTGCTGTTGCTGTGAGGAGCTGTTTTGCCTGTTTTAAAGGCATGTTGGGACCGCCCCAAGTAAATTGCCACTTTTGTACTTGAGAATAAATCACCCTGAACTTTGCCCTGTTGTGTCTGCCTGCCATCCCTTACTCATGTGGACAGTTTCTGGTCTAGTGCTGAGGTGTTACACTATCTTCGCCTAAGCCTAGGTGTGACAGATATAATACTCAATTATATGTATATATAAATATAGTCAAAAACAAAACAAATCAAAGCAAACAAAAAGAAAACAAAACAAACGCCCAGCATTTAGTTGTGCTACTATGTATGTATGTAATAATAGAAGTAATTATAATGTTTAGTATTACATTATCATTACTATACAATAACACTAGAATATAATAGAGAACAATAGACAGCAATGATATAACAATATACTTGATTAACTATATAAGAGTAGATATGCTATTTATACTGGTTCATATATTTACCTCCAATTATATACATAAAAATAACTATAAATCTATATATATTAATAGAGATATAGATATATAAATACTGTACATATAATATAACTTAATATATCTATATACATACCTACATATAACATATCTATATCCATAATATACACATATATTGATATCTACATATATAAATAAATGTACATATCTACATGTTTATTCTGTATTTCTGCATCTGTATTTTATTAAGGTAATCAAATGTGTATGTTAAAGTTAGAGTCTCAAGAGTGAAAGCAAAATAATCAGGAGAGGAATCTGATTTGGTAAAGATGTGAGATCTTTGTAAAAAAGTTAGTGTTTTCCAGTCTACTTTCCTAAAACAGTTCCAATATCTCAAATTTTCCTCAAAAGCATATTCAGTAGCACGGTCTTAGAATGATGCAAGTAAGACGTTGACCTAAGTTATGACCTCCCCAGTGAAATCAGATCCAGAGAGTGTTTCATGAAACTAGCTCTTTGTTTCCAGAGACTGTATGGTATTAATTTGGATCCTGGATCCTCCAACCCCCCCACCCCCCTCTCTCCCGCTCTCTTTATCAAAAAATGTGTTACTGTATGTCCTTAGAGAAAATAAGATATGCCTCAGCAGTTGTAATCTGTTCTCAAGGATCAGGCAACCCTTAATTGATTACATGGAACCGTCTCACAGCTGTTTTACTGTTGCTACGTTACTATTATCTAGGGGTGTAACGATACACTAATCTCAGGATACGATACACGATATTGAGGTCAGGATAACGATACGATATTATAGCAGTATTTTTTTAACAACCTTGAACGAGGAACATATGACTGGAAAAAAATGTCTTTTATTTGAAAGACACAAAATACAAAACAATACTGTACGTTTGCCCTATTGTTACAGTTTGTAATGCTTTATAACTGTTTAAGTTTTAAAGAGAAAGCCAGGCCAACCATTTTCCACAAACTGAACTAAAAGTAAATGTCAGGTTTGCATTATGCATCTTCACTTTCATACAAGTACAAATATTTTTCTACAAACTGAATAGTTTCTCTCATGTATGACTTGACTTTTTTCTTTTCCAGAAATGTAACAACTAAAATTAAATAAATAAATAAATAAAAGTAAATAAATAAACTATGAAAAGTCCCAAACTCCAAAGTGCACCAAGAGTGTTATTTATCTTCTGCCAGGGCTAAGAGCTTCACATTCTCCCAGCCTGAGGCCGTAATGTGAACCCCGTTATCGTTTCATCCTCCCACCTTTGGGGACGACACAATCTTTACATCATAAAATAAGATTGATTCCTGCTCACCTTATAAGTAAAAGTTTGGAGCTCAAAATCCTGCAAGAGTCCCGTGATCGGGACCGCAAAACGGTACTAGTTTCTTCTGAGCGTAGTAAGATTTTCATCCGCGGGCCGAGGCGCGGCCGTCACGTGATCCCGCTGCACCAATAGGATGCGCGTTACTACAATATATTAATATTAATAACCCAATATCGCGATACAGTTTGTCACCTCCGCGACACGTATCGTGACGTTTTTGTATCGCAAAATTTTGTGGCTGGATGTATTGTTACACCCCTACTGTTATTATTTCCAACAATTGTTTCTTGTCTTACTACATTGTATTGATGTAATTGATTTCATCCACACGTCTACAGGGTGTACCCCACCTCTCACCTGGAGTCCAGGGTTTGTTTGGAGTCTTAGAAATGTTCACAGCACTTTTTGTGTTTGATTTAACTTTTTGAATATGTGTTAACCTGCAAGCTGAGCCATGACGCTGTCAAGAACCTACACAACTGTCTGAACGGCATCGTTTAATTCTCCCGAGTGGTTAAAGTATTAACTACCGAGTACAAAGGTCCAAAGAGAAACTGCTTCTATCTTGTGATCCACTTGTGGAGTGACACATTTTCATGGGATTCCCATCCAAGTCCAGTTGCCTTGTTTCATCTTTTTTAACAGCGCTGGTGTTCTGCAGAGCAACCTTTGAACAGCTGGTTTGATTGTAGACACTTGTCCGTGGCAACCAGTTCAAATCCCGGCCTCCTTCCCATCCCCTCTTTGTCGGACATTAGAGGCATCAAACATTTGGTCATTCTCCCCTCTCAGGAACGGTGTTGTCAGTGTCTGACATTTCCCCCAGTTTGTGTTTCTGTTCTGCCCCGCCTGTGTCCCATCTGCCCTGATTGTCTGCACCTGTGTCTCGTTATCCCCTGTCTATATCTGGTCTTGTCATTCCCTTGCCCCTTATGGTTCCGTACGGTTCTTCCCTCCATGTGTCCTGCCAGGTTTTTGCTTAGGTTTTTTGATCCTGCCAAGCAGCGCTTTTGGTTTTTGTTTTTTGTAAATAAACCCTTTTTTTGTTGAACTCCTGCCTCTCGCTCTCCTGCATCTGGGTCCTCACCACACCAGCCGTGACAGGTGTAGCAAAGTTTAAATGCTGCAGTCACCATTAACTTTTACTTATTTAAGTCATTTGTTAATAAAATCCACATGCTGCTGTGTAAACTTGTTGTTCTCGAGACCCATCTTGGTCTCAAGATCACTTTTGTGGTCTTGGTCTTGTCTCGGTCTCTCCAGGTCCCGGACTCTGTTAACTGAGAGTCTGTTGGACACCAAGGTGACAGAATCTGGTGATCAGCAGTTCTTCCGCTTGTTAATGTAGTTTTATAAACTATTTGTATTTTGCATTTGATTTAATGTTTTGGTGCATCTGCATGTGTGTCTGTATTTAATTACAGTTTTGTGTTTATAACGGCTTTGTTTGAATAAATATATGAATAATATTTGCATATCGTTGTGATTGATTAAGCATCAGGTCCATTTCAGTGATGCTGATATACGGTGTAATCTGATTACTATAATGGTCAATAATGTAATTTCAAGTTGATAATTGTGTCTTTAATATTTATGAATAAAATTCATGTTTCATCTCCAAATGGAGTCCAATTTAAATCAGTAACATTTACTATTCATTCCTTTTCTGAGGTGGAGGGGGGTGTTGGAGCTGGTTATTCTGCTAGATACTTTGGGACTAGTTAGTAGTCGTGTCAATCCTTAAAAGCACTGGAGTCAATCCTCCAATAGTGTAGAAATAGCAGTAGTGCAGTCGCCACACATATCTGATCTCAGCTGATGGATGGAAACATTTATAGTGAGTTCAACATCATCATCCACTTCTCTGTGTTATTGAGCTGCAGTTGAAAACAAGCTCATATGGAAACTAGTTTTTTTCCAAACTAATCTGTTTTGGTCTCAGTCTTGAGCTGAACTAGTCTTGATCTTGATACTTTCTGGTCTTGGTAGTGTCTTGGACTCGGTTAAGGCGGTCTTGACTACAAGTCTACTGCTCTGTAACTGTCAATAATGAGTTAAAATATGCTCTTTTTGACAGTTTCCTGCGTGGGCCACTTTGCACAGGTAGAGACCTTTAACACACTTTTATATCAAAGCTATAGTAAACAGTTTCGCCAAAGAATACTTTAAATCATTAATTAGGTAAATTGTGTTTGAAAAATATATATTTGTTAAAATGCCTATTTTAAACTAAACGAGAAGCTAAATAATTTATTTCAATTCATTCGGAACTTACAGAAATGGGCACAATTTAAACCTCAACTTACACAACAATGAGTTTTGATGGCTCAGCTTCAAATACTAACTTAATTTAATAGTTGTTTTTTATGAGAACTGCAAGAGTGCTTTGGACTCTGAAACTCTGTTCTTGCCATTATAATCTTCTTAATTTGCAACAACTCCCACAAGCAACAGATCATTAATTATTCATGATATACTGTACATACAAGTGTGGTGCCAGAAAATGCTACCGGCTCCACAGCAGTCCCTGTTGTCTCCTTCTACGGCAGCTCCAACCAGAGATTAGCCATCATGTGAAACGTCTAACATAACCCGTACTTATAGATTGTCTCTTTTTAAATGGCGTGAACTCCCGACCAAGAGGCAGCAACTGCCTCCTCGACTGCTCTCCTTCTGACAGCTTTCTAAATTCACCCGTAGGGAGATATTTATATATTTGCACTTTGATCCATTTTCTCTTGCCTTGGAATCTCCCTCTTATAGATGTAGATGACATCACTTACCAGCTTTACATCTGAGAGGTCAACGACTAGGGATCTGATAGCCGGGTCGGGTCACGGCGTTAGCCTGGAGTTGTGTCTACAGGGAAACACATCCCCCCTAAGAATAGTTCAGAGGGTGTTTATCACATTCTTTTCTTTTTCTGTACCATGACTCAACTATACATAGCCTGTTCATGGCCAATATTTTCTGATGAAGTAAGAAGCAATTTCTTGAGGTAATGGTTACCAACTTTGGGGCTCTGGTCCCATATGTTGGTGGACGGCAAAAAAAAAAAAATCACAGGGGGTGTGGAAGGGTTTTCTCTTTTCTTATCATTTGATTTCATTTTATTTGTTATTTAAGCGTGCTCTTAAATTAAATACTTATGATTTTTGAAAACCACGCAAAGTTATGGATAAGCCCTGAATGCAGGCATTGTGATGTAGAATTGTCAAATTGGTTTGATTCACCGCACGAATCGGCACAGATTACTTTTGTAATACTGTATTTGACCCGGTCTTTCTACATTTTGTATAGAAACTTAATTCTTGCAATTGTAAGAACAGAGGTGTCAAGTAACAAAGTACAAATACTTCGTTACCTTACTTAAGTAGAAATTTTGGTTATCTATACTATATCTATACTAATTATCTGTACTTTTTACTCCTTACATTTTAAAAACAGCCTCGTTACTCTATTTCATTTCAGCCTTTAAAAAAAACTATCCAGTTAAATTGCTCCATCCGGATAGAGTGAATTTGGTTGTGGTTGTTTCAGATGTTCTTGTCCAGTTTTGTTCTTACATCCGTTCCCTCAGATTCCTGCAACTAAACTTGGATGTACATTCCAATAAAGGTTAGGATAAATGATAACATGCCTCTGAAGTTTGACTTTTTGCACCATTACAATACTTATAGGCAACTAGTCATCATATCTCCTGCTCTCTGAAACACATGTTAATGCTCAATAGTACACATATATGCTTCTATAATATATTTGCATTATACTAAGATTCATTCATTTCAATCGCTTTTGTCCTTAATGGCTTTTCCCCCCCTTACATTACTTTTACTTTTATACTTTAAGTAGTTTTGAAACCAGTACTTTTATACTTTTACTTGAGTAAAAAACCTGAGTTGATACTTCAACTTCTACAGGATTATTTTTAAACTCTAGTATCTATACTTCTACCTGAGTAATGAATGTGAATACTTTTGACACCTCTGTGTAAGAATGAGATGTACCTGCTGTACTCTACTGCCCTTACTTTTTAACAACTTGTGCTTTTTATTATTTTACCTCTTTTCTTATCATTTTATTTCATTTTATTTGTTATTTACTGTTTAATTGTGTCTTGCCGCTTTAAATGTTGATGTAAAGCACTAGTTTGAATTACCTTGTGTTGAATTGTGCTCTACAAATAAACTTGCCTTGCCTTTTATTTCATTGCATTGAGGTAGTCAAAATGCAATCTACTTCACCCAGACGATCTACTTTTGGACTGTGTGCACTATAAAAAATCTGATTTGCACCTTGTTAAAATCTCAGCATGTTTACTGGATCATCACAAGTTTATGCCAGGGCATCAAATGGTGTTAGACACAGAGGTGAACTATGTTGCCTGTGGTGGGAAAGACTTTTTAAGAGTCTTTTTGTGGCACTGCAGGCAAGAAAAAAACATTCTTCAGATAGCTAACCCTGCAGCTGCTGAGGCAGGTGACTGGTGAACTTTCAATTAAAACTACTTGCTTTGTGGAGACATTTGCTTGCTGGAATGCATCATTCTGAATAAATAAAACCAAGCAGTGCAAAAGACACTTTTCATGTGCAAAATGAAGTGCAGCTTCGACAACTATCTCCACTGTTGAACCTGTGGGCTCCTTTTTACTCTGCGCCAGTTTACGCTTGAGGATATAAAATACCTTGTCTGTAATGATGGAACTGGTGGTTTTCAAGCTGATTTCAGAGTTTAACAACATTTCAGCGAGACAAAATGAATATAAAACGTTTAGGAATATCATTTGACACGCTGTTGCGCTCAGACCAGCCGTGCAGACTCTCTCATTCTCTCATTTAACTCTGTCTGTCTGTTGGAGACTTCATCTCCCTTTACACCAGCATCCCAGCTGACATGCAGCCCCGGCCAACGGTATGTCAGCCCAAGGCAGCCATAAACTGTTAATGGAAGGAGAAAAATCTCTTCGAAAACGGCAGCTTGAAGGAAAACAAGCTTGTGAACTATGGTCTAAAGCTTCGTCAATCAAATTTTTGAGGAATGATTTAGCATTCCTGAACACACTATGTCTCTAGGCTGTTTCTCTTTTGCAACAGTTTGTTTAGAGGGCCACTTCACTTTCATGGCTGCCGATTTCATACGATGTTGATACACTGGAAAGAACAGAAGTGTTTGTCTGGTTACTCATACCGTTAGCTTTGTTATTGCAGTGAGGATGAGCAACTGTTGGAGTAGTTTTTGTTGAGCAATGTAACTAAAGACAGGGAAACTTTACAACTCAGTGGCTATTCTAGTGTATTTTTCTTGTTTTTGGTTCCTAAATCAAACTTGATTTAGAGCTTAAACCTCCACACGAAAGCTAAAGCCAACAGTTGTGCAACTGAGTCCGTGCGATTCGCTCCGTCCTGCTTCCTTGTGCAGGTGTTAAAGCCTGTGTTCACTAGAGGATGCTGATCTGAGTGGTGAAACTTTGAAACGGCCTTCATCCGAGGCTGCATGAGCTTTTTTGCGTGGTATTCCAGCAAATGGATATTGTGCAGAACGAATTCGAGCGTAAACTGTTAGCGGAGCTAAATTTGCACGTGTTTCAGCCTTCATGGGAACGTCAAGAGTTCCGCAATTTGAATAGGTGCCAACAAAACCTACTCATGCCTCTGATCATCAGTACATCTCTTCGTAAGACGCCTACATCAGTACTGCTTGTCAGTTCAGGCATCACAACACTGATCTATGATGGTCTGTTATCTGTACAATATGCAGATACCTTTAAAACACAGGTTTTAACAATAAAAATGATTTTGAGATCTAAACTGTCCTAATTGATGAGAATTTCCCATAGTTATGCTTTAGATACATCATTATAAAGGCAATTAATGAGGCACTATAAATTATATTCCTCAGTTCTTTTTTTAACACATTTTATTGTTTTTAAACATAGACAATACAAGATACAAAAAATAAACTCCTCCACCCCAACCAATCAGACAGCAAATGCAAATTACAGATTTATACAGACAGATAAAAAGTTAAAAAAAAATTTAAAAAATGGTCATAATGATCAGTACAATGTGGTAATGACATAATGGTACATGACTAACAAGATAACAATAATAATAGTTATAAAAAAAAAATAAGTATACAAAAAACGAGTAAATAAAGATTGATTTACTTTTTAAAAAATTATATAAATAAATAAATAAACAGTTCTAGATTGTCTTCAGTCCACGGAAAAGGTGTCAAGTAACGAAGTACAAATACTTTGTTAACTTACTTAAGTAGATCTATCTATACTTCACTGGAGTAATTATTTTTCAGACGACTTTTTACTTTTACTCCTTACATTTTCACACAATTATCTGTACTTTTTACTCCTTACATTTTAAAAACAGCCTCGTTACTCTATTTCATTTCGGCCTTTAAAAAAAAACTATCCAGTTAAATTGCTCCATCCGGATAGAGTGAATTTGGTTGTGGTTGTTTCAGATGTTCTTGTCCAGTTTTGTTCTTACATCCGTTCCCTCAGATTCCTGCAACTAAACTTGGATGTACATTCCAATAAAGGTTAGGATAAATGATAACATGCCTCTGAAGTTTGACTTTTTGCACCATTACAATACTTATAGGCAACTAGTCATCATATCTGCTGCTCTCTGAAACACATGTTAATGCTCAATAGTACACATATATGGTTCTTTAATATATTTGCATTATACTAAGATTCATTCATTTCAATCGCTTTTGTCCTTAATGGCTTTTTCCCCCTTACATTACTTTTACTTTTATACTTTAAGTAGTTTTGAAACCAGTACTTTTATACTTTTACTTGAGTAAAAAACTTGAGTTGATACTTCAACTTCTACAGGAGTATTTTTAAACTCTAGTATCTATACTTCTACCTGAGTAATGAATGTGAATACTTTTGACACCTCTGGTCCACGGTATGTAATAATGAGTTGATGGAAACCAGTCATCAGCAGCCCATTATACCTGTGTCTCAATATGAGGGTTGCAAAGGGGGTGGGGGTGGGGGAAAACTGTCTGCCCATCAATAGCAGATTTTTCAGATCTGCAGGTATATAATTTAGGAAAGGTGTCCAAACTTTTCAAAATAGCTTGTCCCTGCCCATTACAATGGCTTGTAACCTCTCATGAGAGAGGGTGTTAAATATCTCCCTGTACCAAAGAGTGACACTAGGTGGTAAAGTTTTGATCCAGTTTTGCAGTATACACTTTCGAGCAGCTAGAAGGAGTTTATCAAAGAGTTTATAATGTGATGCAGTGAGTCCCATCAGTTCTTAAAATGTGAAAGCGACAAATCTCGTGTCTGCCACAATCCATCGTGAAATAATATTAAGAAGTCTAAGCTATCCTCTGGAGTTTGCTGTTGACGTCTGTGGAGGCATGTTACCTCCATCAGGTATGATTCCTGATAAAGGCTTACTGTATCTCCGGTTGTAGAGACAATGCGGTTGTCTGCAGCAGAGGTTTGCTGATGCAGAGAAAAGTGTGTTTTTCCCTCCAACTTTATATCAAACCACCCCCTTGAATGCTTCAGCTGACAGAAGAAGAAAGGATGGTAAAAAGAGAGAGACCTGCATACGTTGGCAGTTTCCAGGTCATGCTTTGCCTGTACATGTCATCTGACTGAATGCAAAATAAAAAACACTCACGCATACCTGATTACAATGGCTGGTGAGTGTATTTTTTCCGACTTCAGTTAAAATGACCTAGATATGTCAGGTGGTTTGAGTCTGTGATTACACTACCAAACGAGGCGGTATAGTAAATGTGAACGTAAAATCCTTTTGTTTATGCCCTGCTTGTAGCTCCGAGAGAGCAACAGAGCAAATTAAGTTTTATTTACTCAAGTTGGAGGGAATAAATCTTGACCATGGACTGTTTTAAAACAAGCATTTGGTCACGTGACCCATTGGTTTCCGCAGACCGGTTTAGAGGCCCATTTTGTTGCTCGAGGAACATGGAAATGTATTGCTTTATATAAAAAACTGAAGAAAAAAAATAAAACTGAAAACTGTAAATCATTACTTTTAGGTAAATACTACTGTCATTTACTACTACTGTTATTTTACCAGACGCTTTTATCCAAAGCAACTTACATTACATTAAATGGTTACATAAAAAATCCATCCATCCATCGTCCGCCGCTTATCCGTTCCCGGGTCGCGGGGGCAGCAGCCTCAGCAGGGATGCCCAGACTTCCTTCACCCCAGACTCTTCCTCCAGCTCCTCCGACGGGAGTCCGAGGCGTTCCCAGGCCAGCCGAGAGACATAGTCTCTCCAGCGTGTCCTGGGTCTTCCCCGGGGTCTCCTCCCGGTGGGACATGCCTGAAACACCTCCCTAGGGAGGCGTCCAGGAGGATCCGGTACAGATGCCCAAGCCACCTCAGCTGACTCCTCTCAATGTGAAGGAGCAGCGGCTCGACTCCGAGCTCCTCCCGGGTGACTGAACTCCTCACCCTATCTCTAAGGGAGCGTCCAGCCATCCTGCGGAGGAAACTCATCTCGGCCGCTTGTATCTGCGATCTTGTCCTTTCGGTCACTACCCAAAGTTCATGACCATAGGTGAGGGTAGGTGCGTAGATTGACCGGTAAATCGAGAGCTTCGCCTTTCGACTCAGCTCCCTCTTCACCACGACGGTCCGGTACATCGACCGCATAACTGCGGACGCTGCACCGATCCGTCTGTCAATCTCACGCTCCATCATTCCCCCACTCATGAACAAGATCCCGAGATACTTGAACTCCTCCACCTGAGGCAGGACTTCTCCACCCACCCGGAGAAGGCACTCCACCCTTTCCCGATGGAGAACCATGGCCTCGGTCTTGGAGGTGCTGATTCTCATCCCTGCCGCGTCGCACTCGGCCTCAAACCGCCCCAGCACATGCTGAAGGTCCCGGTCCGAAGAAGCCAACAGGACAACATCATCCGCAAAAAACTGAGACAAAATCCTGTGGTTCCCAAACCGGATCCCCTCCGGCCCCTGGCTGCGCCTAGAAATCCTGTCCATAAACATTATGAACAGGTGACAAAGGGCAGCCCTGCCGGAGTCCAACATGCACCGGGAACAAGTCTGATCTACTGCCGGCAATGCGAACCAAACTCCTGCTCCGATCATACAGAGACCGGACAGCCCTTAATAGAGGGCCCCGGACTCCATACTCACCGAGCACCCTCCACAGAATGGCACGAGGGACACGGTCAAATGCCTTCTCCAGATCCACAAAACACATGTAGACTGGTTGGGCAAATTCCCATGAACCCTCGAGCACCCTGCAGAGGGTGTAAAGCTGGTCCAGTGTTCCACGGCCGGGACGAAAACCGCATTTAAATGAATAGTTGTGTTTACTCAATTTTGTGACGTTACTTAAACTTAAAGGAGCATAAGGCTCCTTTTAAGAATTGAGACTCTCTAGCGCCACCCTTCACCACGGCGGCCGTTGGGGGTACTGCAGCCAACAGTGAAGCCGGCACGGGAGAAGGGGAGAACGCGCATGCAGCGTCATGTGACGTCACATCCACAGGACAGCGCAGGAAATTCCGGTCACAATTGCAGCACATTTTGCAGCACACAGCCTGTTCAAGACAACGGACAGATACACTAGAGGACTCATTCTTTATGGTTTGGAACGCTTCATCTGACATTATTACTAGAAAACTTAAAACGTATACGAATTTTTTTCATAAATCCTGCCTCATGCTCCTTTAAAGTAGCAAGTATCTTGACTTTTTTTTAAGTGTAGTAGATCTACTGCATTTCCAAGGAAACACCTTGCTTTAGGCTGTATCCAGCCTGTCTCTTGACGTCACCCTACATTTTCAATGCCATGTTTTAACAGGAGAGATGCCTCAGTGCCAAATTCCAAGACCATCAAGTACATTAGTATGAATAGGGGAGAATTGTATTACTAATGTTGGCCTAAAATCTACGTATGGGGATCCACACAACTACAGAGAGAGCTGTGGATGAAACCACCGAGCTTCCAGGTTCAGGTCGGAGGGACGTTCCTGCAAGGCCTGCAGCCTGCAGCATTCTGCCTTTTAAGGTAAGACCCCACTCTGTTTCTCCTTTCCCCCCGTGCAGGGGTCGATCCGTGGGGGATCACCGGGTGCCCCAGAGCCTCTTTTTAGAGGTTGTCACCAGTCAGTCATGCAAACACATCTGCAGGAAATTTCCGAGCAGGTTCCACCTCCTATGACCCTAAAAAGAAACAGCAGCTGGCGGACATTCATTCTGCGCTTTGTTTGGGGGGAGCTTTTACACGTCAGGTTTGCAGTTAAATTATGGCCGGGGAGGATAAGTTGAACAACACGGTATGCCAAATGAGAGCTTCAAACTCAAAAAAAGGGAAAAGAAATACAAAGGGTCATAAGTGATTGCTTACCTTATGCTCATAGTGCGGTGACCTCGGTCTCGCTCCAAAGAGCTGTATTGTGTTTCCACCAGAAACACGCCATTACACGTCTGTTAAATTCATCCGATTTTCGCTTGACACTGGGGGGGAGTAATCTAATTTAACAGTTTATACTTCATCCCCTTTCACTGGATTGTCAATCATCCAAGAGGGCAGAGTGTTTTCACTTGAAAACCTATTGGGCAGAGACCCAGTAGGCGTCAAAATCAACGAGTTAGCAACAACAGCAGGAATATTACCGTCCACTGAACATTACAACAAGGTTCAATATCTGGACATAGATATCTCAGGGAACGACTCAATAAATCAACACTGAATGTCATATTTTCTTCAAGTATTTACTTGAGAAATATGCCTTTAAATAACTTCCCTTAGGTCAGTAATTCAACTCAATCCTTTGCTGATCTGAGAAAGGGAAAGCCATAACAATAAATCACGCTGCATGTAGAAAAACATTTTTTAATGCTTGGCTTTCCCAGCTACCTCAGGCTTCGTTGAGTAATGTCATTACTTGTACTTCAGTGATGCACCGCAACCTCCTCCAGTCTTATATAACAGATTTTCTTCCTGCCGAAGAGATAACTAACCAGCAAAGAGGTCTCCAGAGGCCAAGATCAGGCTTTTGGAGTTTGAAGACTGAAGCCCTCAAAGTACAGAATATCCTTATAAAAAAGGCAGATCAGTGATTTAAAAGACCAATTTTGATTTGTTTATTCGTCATTTGTTTGTTTGTCTGTTTTTTTGTTCTTCTGCTGTACAGGTTTTGAGATCTAAGAGCTTGTCAAATTGAGAAATTATGGATAAATATTGTAAAACAGTCCAAACACAGATGGAAAGATGAGAACCTACCAACCTGCAAAAACAGCCCCTCTAGAAATAAGCCTTATATTCCTAAATCTAGTCAAAAGTGTCTTATTTTAAGCAAAAGCATCTTTGCCAATGGGGTTGGAATAGTTTTCATTACTAGAATTCTTAAAACTTGTAAAATAATCAGAAATACTCTTATAATTTTCTTGAAACAAGGCTCGTTTTTGCAGTGAGATGAAAGTAGATCAGGACACAAAGTGGAAAAGTGAAATACGCTGAAGTCGTCGAATAAATACTGATGAATTTTGATAAAAACAAATGTTGTAGAAAGGGCATTTATTTCCCTTTCATTCTGTTGATGAGGCTGGTCTTACTACAGGAAGAGGAACTTTCTAATCAGGCTTCAGGATGGAGGCTGGTTGTGTTCACTTGTCAACTGTCCTCGTGGGAATTTTAGCCTTCTAATTTGATTGTGCTCAGTCTGGTTTTTTAAACATGTTAACTAGCTTATGACATTAATTTGTTTGTTTAAGTGGCAATGAAATGTGACATGATGTAGAGGGCAACTGTAGGGTAATCAAGAATTTCTAGATGCAGAAATGAAATAATATCCATAAGTGTGTTTCATTTATGTTGAATGTTGAAATATAACTGCTGCATATTAGATTTATGTATGTATTTAAAATCTAAGCTTTAAGCCTCATCTAGTCCATTTCTTTCTCCATTATGAGAATATTAAGTCTAATTAGAAATAGACATTAGAAAATAAGATGCAGTTAAGAGCAAGCTGCCTTTTTTCAGTCACTGTAATGCATGTTGAGCACAAGATTTAGCATCAAACAGTTTCTGCAACACTAAATCCAAAGTGGATTTCTATGATTAGTATTATTTCTAAGAACTTGATCTTGGTAAAATAAATTCATTTTTTTGTGTTGTTTTTCTCTGGCTTTACTTTTTTCTTTTTACGCATTCCTGAAGTTGATATTATTGTTACTGTTCTGACTTGAAGAATTTAGTCAAAAAGAGAGTAAAAGTATTACCTTATCTTAAAAGACATTTGTAGTCTAGTGATTTCCAAAATGGATGCATTTAAAAATGTATGTATGTATATTTTTGTATGTATGAATGTATGAATATTTCTAAAAATCTATGTCAAATCAAATGTTTTGCCCATTTTTTTACTTTTCTTCTTCTCTTAATGCCATATGGGATGAGGCCTCACAGTGATCACAAAGGCATGTGATAGATAATGGTCAGCAGCTCCCTCTGCTGTTGTGTTAGAGCTGCGTTCACTGCTTTCATTGTTTCAAATACGGCCTACGGTAATTTAACACGATCCCAGAGCTTCAACCATCACACCTTTAATGGTACAAGGGGGATTTTTCATATTGATGTTCCCCTGCTTTACAAAAACATTCTTCACTAAATGTCAAACACAGTTAAAGTTTCCTTAATTCTCTCCTTTTTCAGTGGTGATCATCCTCTCAGGACCAACCGATCGCTGACCTGCTAAACTATTGATGCTGACGTGTTTTTTTAATGATCCAAGCATCATCCTGGGTCTGACAACTTTCATCCTTCATTGTACATTCACGTCAGGGATGATCCTGTCGGCCCATCACTTAAAAAACATTAAACTGATTAGGTGGTTAAGTTATTAGTGAGATAAAATTATATGATATAAACAAAAAAGATACTCAAATGAGAATAACACAACTTTATTCTACTTTTAGACTTAAGGAAAGTGAGATTTGTGAGAGAGCTGTCCAGATATATTCAACAGTCAAGGGTTGCTTTAAGCCTCTTTTACAAAATTTATGTTGGGCTAATAAGATTATCTGAGTTTGCACTTCCTTCCAAGGGCAGAGAGAGGAACAATGAAAATTACTTGGCTATTTTGTGGTCTGGCCAGATCCCAAGTCCTTTGCATGCAACCTGCTAATTCGCTGGGCGGGCTAAGAGGTGGCGTGCGTGCCAGTCGTTCATTAGTGCTAAGTCAGAGACGGTCACAAAACATGTCACATCCCCGATCCCCACTTGTGAAGAAACATTAACACACATTTTAAGTACTCTGAATAGGTGTTTTCATTTGTATGTTTTGTTATCAAGCTTTAATTAACTACCTGAGTGAAAAACAGATGCAGCCACTTAGAACTGTCCCTGCAAAGCTGAAGACCAGCCCATCTCCATCTCTTAGTGCAGGGTGGTGTAGAAACGGACCTGGCAATCATCTTGGAGGTGAAAGGCCCATGCTGGAACTACTACTACTACTACTGTCATTTAGCAGACAATTTTATCCAAAGCGACTTACATCTGGGAGGGCATCACAAGCAAGAAATCACATATGAAGGTCCAGCATGGATAAATGCTGGTCAGACTGGGAGTCCAGTTGGACACAGGTTGTTTTCTTTGTGTGTTCCCTTCCCACCCAACACAATAGTCCCTTTATACGGGAAAACTAGTTCTTAAAATACACCATCAAAAGATCATATTGGCATAAGTGTATGCAGCTTTCTCAGTGCTGAGTCAGGCAAAGAGCTGGACAAATCTCCTAAATCGCTCTTTTTTTTTTAATAAACTCAGAAGTACCAGCAACAACAGGCACGGAGCCTATAGAGCCAGTTCTCTCATAATTGTATGAAGCTCTTTTTATTTTTATCTTTATTGGACAAGGAAGGTGACGGGGAGATGAATGGGGGGGTCTGCTGCAAATCTGAAAGACAAGACAACACACAACGGCGCACAAACATTTGGAATCTGAAAGAGAGAGAAAAACAAGCAAAGAACAGAAACAGGTGAGACAAAACAGTAACCATTTCAGGTCTAAAAACTGAATCAAGACCACTGCGATTATCTGTCCCCAAAACTGTGAAGGGAGCATGTAAGTGAGAGAGCAGGTGTGTTTGTCTGTGTATATGTGGGTGTGCAAGGTGAAAACAAGGCTTTACTTGAACTGCACCAAGAGTGGAGGAAGGAGGGCACAACCACGCCACCCGAGAGACATAGGCAACCAGCAGCCCCCACATGGGACCAGAATAAGGAACGAAGGAAGTCCCTCACCAGCAATTCCCACCGACGCCCAGCAGGCAACAGAGGGAAGACCCGGGCGGAGCTGACATACACCCACTGACAAAGTCACGGACAGTTATTCTCTCACCACTCCCATCTCCTAAAGGCCATGGCACAGCCCAGTAGTAATTAAAACTGAGGAGCAGGCAGTCTTGGGACATGTGAGACAGTCTCCCACACAACCCCTCGGGGTCCTATGTGAATGTGTGGATGAGTAAAAGAGCAGGAGGAGAAGGGCACAAAGATAGGAGGCAAGGCAAGCGTCAGCTCGCCTTGATAGGCACCCACGTTCCCCATAGACCTCAGCATGGCAGGAGGACCCTGGTTCACCAAGCTGGGTGTCATCGACATAGCAGTAGTAGGAGAAGCCATGAGAGCTGATGATTTCAACCAGTGAAGTGGTGCATAGTGAAAAGAGAAGAGGGCAAAGCACCGACCCCTGTGACACCCTTGTTGCCAACTCATGAGATATGCACACTTGTCTTTGCCATGACACTCTGAAGGATCTTCCTGCAAGGTAAGACATGAACCACAAGAGGACAGATCCTAAAATGCCAAGCTTTGAGAGTTTGGAGAGGAGGATGTGGTGGTTGACCGTGTCAAAGGCAGCAGACAGGTCATAGAAGTATGGGGACTGAGGATTAACCAGCGGATCTGGCAGCCCGTAGTGACTCAATAACTGACAAAAGGGCAGTTTCAGTTGAGTGGCCATGCCTAAAGCCAGACTGATTTGGATCATACAGGTAGTTGTCGTGAAGGAACTGTGAGGCCTGACTGAAGGCGGCTCGTTCTAGAAGTTTAGACATGGATGGGAGCAGTGAGACCAGCTGTAGTTTTCAGCCTGGGCAGGGTTGAGTGGGGTGACCCAAGCTTGTTTGAAGGCAGAGGGAAAGATGACAGATTTAAGAGAGGAGTTAATAATTTGGCTGATTGCAGGTTTGACTGTCGGTAAAATGCTCTGCAGGATGCCGGTAGGAACAAGATCAAGGGGACAAGTCGTTGGTTTTGAGCCAACTAGAAGTTTAGATACTTCGTCCCTTTAGAGATCGGAAAGAGCAGAGAGAGGGGCCAGTAGCAGGTTGGAGTGGGCTGAGGTGGGCAGGCTCAGAGAATTAGTTACTGATAGTAGCAACCTTTTCGGTAAAGTAGGAAGCAACTTTTCTGCAGACAACCCAGTAGGTGGTTGAGCATGTGGTGGAGGGAGAAGAGAGTTAAACGCCATCAACAGCTGTCGGGAGTTGGGGGCATTTTGGATTTTGTTCTGGTAAAAGGATACCATGGCAGCCTTTAAGCTGAATGTGAAAGATGAAAGCTTTTGTCAGTACTCAGACAAGTCAGAGTGGTCTTTGGATTTGCGCCACTTTCTCTCTGCTGCCCTAAGACCAGATCTGTGGTCCCTCGGAACCTCAGAGCCATGGACTGGAAGGTTTCTGTCCAGCTGGTTTGGACACCAGAGGACAGAGTTTATCCAGAGAGGAGATGAGAGACGAGCAGAGTGTTTCTGTAGCCTCATTAACAGAGGGTAGAGAAGACCTCATCAGACAGCTGAGTAGGGATGAGAGATCGTAAGTTTCTGCGGTAGGAAACCATCTTTGGAGTCAGGTGAGTGACATGAGGAAGGGAGGTGGATTACAGCTGACACACATGTCAGCTGTCATGCAGTTTGCGGTCAGCACCAGGTCAAGGGTGTGACCAACTTTGTGTGTTGGAGGAGTCTGGGCCAGCGTAAGATTGAAAGAGTGGATGAGAGCCAGAAACTCATTTTCCTGTGTTTTGCAAACGTGAATGTTCTTGTCTCCCAGAATAATTAGTGGAGAGCCATCATCAGGAATGTTAGAGAGAATCATGTCCACTTCAGAGATGAACTCATCTATGTTGCCCCCTGGAGGGCGGTATATGACCAGAACGTATGCAGTGAAGGGTTTAGAGATCTTTACTGTTTGATATTCGAGTGAAGAGCATTTAACAACGGGAAAAATGGATGATAAAATCCACTTTTTGGACATTAGAAAGCCTGTACCCCTTCCTCGTCCAGCAAAGCGAGGTGTTTGAGTGAATTCTGCATTTACGGATAGAGCAGTGTAGCTGTGTTTTCTGGAAATAGCTGGACAATCTTGGTCGCTGCATCTGCAAGAAACAGAATAATTCCCTGATGTCGAGCAGAAATGTCAGTTAATAGCTTTAACTGCTACAATGACTGTAGAGACATGTGGCAAGTACGCCACACTCCTGAACTGTTGTTCCTTTCCACTTAACAATCCATCCATCCGCCCATCCATGAAAGAGAAATTATGAAACTGCTTCAGTGCTTCATAAACGGTGTATTTTGTCCTCACAAAGGTTAAATATAATTGAGGAAAAGAAAAATCACAGGAGAGGGACACAATAGCTGAGTGTTTATTCTTTTCTTTCCCACATGAAACCTCTGGGTGGCGCCCTGCCATCACTGACTGCTCTTAAAAACTGACAACAGATCATCTCCTCACTGTTGTGCTATGGTTCAGTTAGCTTTAGCTCTGCCTGGTACATGCACTAAACCCAAGCACAGAAAATGAATATACTTCTTTTTATATATTTCTTTTTATTCTTTTTATATTTTAAAGGCTAAATGGACTCTCTGACCCTCTGTAATCTGTGAATCTCTCCTGTGCAACCTGAAGAGAAAGAAAAGCCCAGGCCTCTTTTCTAAATACACTATATCGGGAACTTACACTGACTCATACATCAGAATGTTACGATTGTTTGTGAATAAATGTAAACAGCTCTAATTCAAAGGGACTCTTGTAATGTGTAGATAAGAGGGACCATACAGGCAGAGAGCTGGGGTCACTCTGTCCAACTCTCTTTTTGTTTTCTTGCTCGGTCACTTTTCCAAGTTCTCCTGTATAATTATTATCTTGAATCTCAATATGTTTCTACCATGGTGTCCCCTGTAGCTGTGTGAACTAGTTTCATTGTTGTTGAGGTGTGACAGTGCTGTTAAAACGATTACGCAATTGTCACGCGAGACAACAGGGACGCAAGTCCAAAGTTACTGTGGGTGGTTTTCGCCAACAGTAGGAACAGTAGACAACACTTCCTCAAAACAGCCAAACCCTCAAATGACAGTGAGACTGATATTCTAACATGAAAGAATACTAAAAGAAATACAGTAAATAGTTTGAAAGATTAAAAAGAGGTAATTTATTGTCACTTTTTGATTAGAGACAGTAGATTTATCCAGTTTATAATGAGGAGACTGAATCTTCTAAACGTTCAGAAAGAATTTCAAACAAACATCTGATCTGTTTCCACAATCCTTTTGCTCTAAACATAATATAAGTTAATAGCTTGCAAAACCATCAAATTGTAAAGTATATGTATATATTTTATAACTAAGATGTGCAGAGTTGTATCACACTTCTTATAACTTGCATCAAGCACTTGTATTTGGAAGGACCTCTCGCTGGCATTGATGCAGAATATAATGAAGGGGCTCAATCTTGCATGCTAACTGATCCTTTAAAGCTCCAAAATGATCCGATCCAAGTCAGGATTTTCTAAATTACATAAACCTTATTAGAAGAGTTTAATGATTCAGAAAGTGGAGCAGTAACAATACAGTCACCGTTTGACTCAAATCTCATTGGCAAATGGAGCAAAATTATGTTTTATGTCGCACATTGAATACCTTTTGTTGCATGATTAAGCCAGTTGCAAACTCACATAGCAAGCCATGTGGAAAGTTTTTAATTGGCATTAAGTGTTCACAGTTCAGCTTCTGGCCAGCTGTTCTGGAAGGCTTCTGTGTGCACAGGCACCAAAGCAGATTACTTTGCATTTGCACATTATTATTATTGATACCGAACTGTGATTTCTGGTTATTCACCAAAAGAGCAGATATAAAGTGCTATATTCACACTTTTCCACAGTTTTTATGTCAGAATTTTCTCAATGAAGCATGAGATGAGCCTTTTAACGAGCCCAATAGACGGTTTTCACTGCCTTCAACTTTTAATTTATAACATTTCCAAAGGTGGTTGCAAATCAGAAGCTGTTTATAGATCACACAATGGGTAAAAGCAAAATAGGAAATATAGGCCTACTGTTTCCATCGTTTGCTGGGAGACTTTCTTGATTTCTTAACCTCATCTGCCATCTAGTGGACGGATGGACAAAGTGCAACAGCGGTGTCTGCACACGAGGGGCCCAATACATCCATGGAGGGGCCGCTGGTTCAGAGCAAAGTCACAATTCAAGTTTGTGTTAATGTCAGCACAATTTAGTCTGCAATACTTTGCTTTAACGGTAGACTGAACGTGATAAAATACATAACCACCCATGACACTTAAATTAAAAGCCTAAGGTTGCAGTTTATGCTCAGTGATAATCTCTCTCCCTCTTTTTTTTTCTTTTGTCATTGACAAGCGACTCAGCTTTCACGCTTTTCAAGTCCATAATCAAAGGTCCAGATTACGGCAACTGGGGAAGAGAACATTAATTAGCCCCTAATTAATATAATGAATTAAGAAGGCAGCATTCAAACACGTGGGCCGTATAATGAGATTCAAGACCTCTCATGTGTGGTCTTGCCTTTGCAGCTCTTTGATACTTTAATTTCATTTTTTTTCATTTTATTCTTTATTTCATTCAAAAAATGAAACAAACAATTCAATACAAATACAAATACAAATGTTCATAAATTGTGAATGAAAAGGGAGCAGAAAGAAGAAGAATCTTATCTAATCTGCT
This sequence comes from Cololabis saira, assembly GCF_033807715.1. Classification (NCBI taxonomy): domain Eukaryota; kingdom Metazoa; phylum Chordata; class Actinopteri; order Beloniformes; family Belonidae; genus Cololabis; species Cololabis saira. Next base: position 14,239,031 of record NC_084603.1, read on the forward strand.
CCTTTTTCCAAGAAATAAATTCACAAATAACCTAAATTAAAAATTAAAAAAAAACAACTAAGTGAATAAAAAACTAAAATAAAATAAAATTACCGCTGTCTATGGGTATGTCAATCAAATTTAACTAACATATTTCATTATATTTACTTAACATACAGGCTTTAATTGTACTTTTGAATGTAATGTTTGATTTGGATTCTTTGTTTTCTTTATTCAGATTGTTCCATAAACTGATTCCTTTCACAGAAACACAACGTTCCATCAATTTAGTCCTGAATCTTGATGTTGTGGCCTGAGATTAAAGTCAGGTATGGCACAAAGAGTAGATTTTAAAGTACTTCTTATTGTCTTTAAATCTATGAATGGCTTAGCTTCCTCCTACATGGTTGACATGCTCACTGAATACATACCGGACAGATAGATCATCAAATACAAGTCTTCTCATCATACCTAGAATTCACACTAGATCTACTCATGGTGCTTTCAGTCACTACCACACTCTCTGGAATTCCTTGCCGCAGGAACTAAGGTCTGCTCCAACAGTGCCCACTTTCAAAAGCAGACTAAAAACTTACCTTTTTGCAAAGGCATTTTAGTAAACTCTAAATGGTTGGCTGGGTGATTGCACCTTTGTTAAAATGGAATTATGGTTGTTATTGTTGTTTTTCTCTTGTCATACTTTTTGTCTATTTCTGTTATTGTAAATTTCTAATTTTGTTTGTTTGTTTGTTTGTTTGTTTGTTTATGTATTTGAGCACATTTTTTTATTTTTTTTTATTTTAAGTTTTTCATTTCGGTCCATTTGGATACATAGAAAAGGTCCAATATTTTAAGTGGCACTGAAAAGGTATAGGCTGAAGCCAAGGCTTATTATGCCTACCCTTTTATGAACCTCGACTCAGGAGGTTTTATACAAGACAAAACTAATAATTTGGGTTCAAACATTGAAAAAGAATGGATATATTGGACAAGTAACAAGTAAGCAAAGACAAAAAAAAAACAAAGACAAAAACAAAACAAAAAACATACTATAAATTGCAAGGAGTGATAAATTAAGTGGTACACCCGTTTTCTTAGAGATACTACATGATACATTGAGTCCATGCTCATCATGTGAAATGTGTTTTATAAATACATTTGCCTTGCCTTGCCTGTGTGCTTCTCATTCAAAAACAACTCTCCATCTTCACCAGCAGATGTCACTATTACCTGGTGTGACGTCATCTTGTTCAAGGATAAAAGACCTATAAGAACTTCCCCTCATCGCCGGGTGCGGTGGCGCGCGCCTGTAATCCAAGCTACTGGGGGGCTGAGGCTGGCGGATCGTTTGAGCTCAGGAGCTCTGAGCTGCAGTGGACTATGCCGATCGGGTGTCCGCACTAAGTTCGGTATCGATATGGTGCTCCTGGGGAAGCCCGGGACCACCAGGTCGTCTAAGGAGGGGTGCATCGGCCCAGGTCGGAAACGGAGCAGGTCAAAGCCCCCGTGCCGCTCAGTAGTGGGATCGCGCCTGTGAATAGACGCTGCAGTGCAGCCTGAGTAAAACAGCGAAACTCAGTCTTTTTACACTCCCTCTACTCTTATATTAACTGCCGTCACAACACACCACGTCTTTTATCTCTTTATCGCTGCTTTTTTTGTCGTTTTACATTAAAAAACAACTGTACTTTCTTGCTCCTACAGCGCCTCCGCCTGGAGAAAACCCCTAATTACACCACTCTGCAGCTTCACAAACTCAACTCATACAGGACTGTCAGGAAATTAGAATATTGTGATTTTCTGTAATGCAATTACAAAAACAAAAATGTCATACATTCTGGATTCATTACAAATCTACTGAAATATTGCACGCCTTTTATTATTTTAATATTGCTGATCATGGCTTACAGCTTAAGATAACTAAAATATCCTATCTCAAAAAATTTGAATATTCTGGGAATCTTAATCTTAAACTGTAAACCATAATCATCAATATTAAAATAATAAAAGGCTTGCAATATTTCAGTTGATTTGTAATGAATCCAGAATGTAAAAAAAAAAAAAACATTTTTGTTTTTTTAATTGCATTACAGAAAATAAAGAACTTTATCACAATATTCTAATTTTCTGAGACAGTCCTGTACATTCATTTCATCACTTTATTTATTATCATTTATTTCACTCATTAATTATTCGTTAATTTATTCATTAATTTAAACTAAGGCTCAATGAGTATCAAAAAAAAAGCAAAACAATTTAACAGTCTCATCCAAAAATAAAACACAACTGCAAAACAATGTGTTTGAGAGGGAACAGGAGGAAGCATAACGCTTATTTAGTCCTGTCCCTTCCTCACAATGTCATATCTGTGAATATTTTACATGATGCAAGCCTAAACTCTTGTTTATGTTCCTGATGTTCCTGTTGATGTCATTGTGTATCTCAGAAATCTGTCATTTAAACGCCATGGCTTAATTCAATTTAAAGTACTTCACCGCCTGCACTACTCAAGAGATAAATTGTCCAAACTCTTTCCCACTACCGACCCTGGTTGTTCTCGGTGCAGCTATGTGCCTCCGGTATGCATTGGTTTTGTTTTTTATTTGAGTAATACTCTTTATATGTTATAATTCAACGTGAAATTGCATAATGTGAAGTTTTGTTACGATTGTACTGTTTGCAAATGTTAATTTAAAAAAAAAAAAAAAATTAAAAAAAATTATATATTAACGAAGTGACCAACTTCCGGTATGGACTTCCGGTATAGATAGAAGTATGGCGGCGCCCTTGTCGGCCATCTTGCCTGCAGCCAGGTCCCTCTCCAATAGGACACATGTTCTGGTCATGTACTTCTCTCAATGACTATTGGAGACAGATATTTGGTGTATTTTCTGAAATTTGTGGTCCAACTATAGCACTTAGCTATAACACAGCCATCTTTGGTGTTTCTCGACCCGGTGGAGGTGGTGGGGGAGAGGAGGATGGTGGCTTATGGAGCCAAATCAAGGCCAAAAGTTTTGCTAATTTGAAAATAAAATTTGAACCTCAAAATTCTTTTTTACAGTTTCAATTTTATTTTTTTCAGTATCAGATCTTTTTTTCAGTTTCAAATCTTTTTTTCAGTTTCAAATCTTTTTTTTCAGTTTCACATCTTTTTTTTCAGTTTCACTTCTTTTTTTCAGTTTCAAATTTATTTTTTTTCAGTTTCAAATTTTATTTTTTCAGGTTCAGACTTTTGGCCCCGATCTGGCGTAGGGGGCGTGGCATCAACTGAGAGGGGCGTGGCATCATGAGTGACAGCAGAACAGAGAAGGCGGGGGACGTTCCTCAGTCATGTTGCCTTCAGGAAACGTAGGTTGCAGAAGTTATCAGTAGAAGTATGATTCAACACTGTATATATACCATATTCACGTGATTGGCAGTGGAAACAACTGATATTAGTGACACATTTCTGTTTGAAAAGCTGTTTTAGACCGTACTTGGCACCAATCGCAGTATAAAAGCAATAAACTATGCCAGACTGTACAGTTCAACAGCCACATTTAAAGTTTGACATTTCCCACTTCCACATACTACCAAGTACGGTCTAAAACAGATTTTTAAACAGAAATGTGTCACTAGTATCCGTTTTTTCCACTGCCAATCACGTGAATATGGTGTATATACAGTGTTGATGAATCATACTTCTACTGATAACTTCTGCAACCTACGATTCCTGAAGGCAACATGACTGAGGAACGTCCCCCGCCTTCTCTGTTCTGCTGTCACTCATGATGCCACGCCCCTCTCAGTTGATGCCACGCCCCCTACGCCACATCGGGGCCAAAAGTCTGAAACTGAAAAAAGAATTTGAAACTGAAAAAAAATAAATTTGAAACTGAAAAAAAAAGATTTGAAACTGAAAAAAAGATCTGATACTGAAAAAAATTAAATTGAAACTGTAAAAAAGAATTTTCAGGTTCAAATTTTATTTTCAAATTAGCAAAACTTTTGGCCTTGATTTGGCTCCATAGTGGCTAAGCTGTCCTCCATCATGGACAATGTCTCGCACCCCCTTCATGAGATTGTCAGAGCCCTGGAGAGCTCCATGTGACCGGCTTTGTCACCCGCGATGCATCAGAGGCATTGCAGGTCCTTCCTCCCCGCTGCCATCAGACTGTATAACCAGGCATGCTCTCAGTAGCCAACGGACAATAACTTGTGCAATAACATAAGATGTGCAATAATCATATGTGCAATATCTGCCAGTCTACCTCACACACACTCTACCTGCTTTTTTGCACTGTTTCTACTGTAGGCCTATATACTGCTCATATTTCTGTAATTATACATATATATATATTTTATTTTTTACTTTTTACTCTCTTTTTACCCCTCCCCTGCATGTGTGTGCTAAGTGTACTGTTGTCAACAAAATAAGTTTCCCCACTGAGGGAGAAAATCTGCGTGCAAGCAGGGAAGCAGATGCTAAAACATTTGCTTGTAAAGCGCTTTTCACATAGAGGGCGCACAGCGGCAGCTGCCGCCGGCTTTCCCATTCATTGTGTATGTGCTGCTGCTGCCGCCGAGCTCGGCACAACAGGGCACACGGCGCCGAGTTTGCGCGGCGGCAAAGGGCGCAACAGGGTGCAGGCTGCCGCTGCAAATTGAACATTTTTTAATTTCACCATGCACCCTGTGACGACATCTCGGTGGTGTCCAATAGGAGAGAAGATCATTCCAATAAGTTTAAATGAATGAATGAATAAATAAATAAATGAAAGATTGGTTGAGTGAAATAAAAACAAGTGAGGCCGTACCGATACATATCAATTACATAAAAATGGCATATGCATAATATACATACAAGTATCTTTAACTACCAACATAAAGTCGTATAGATACAGTCAACTAGTACATATACATATTAACTGTGGGAGGACAAAAAAAAATCAGTTCTCAATAAAGACATAATCGTCCTACATTTATAATTTCTCTATATACTAGTGCATATATTGTGCATTGTTTACTATATCAGAGTTCATAGTTAGCACACTAGTATAGGGAGCTATATTTATGCATGAATGTAAAATACAGCACACCTTCAACCGCAGGTACCTGGCCCGTTTAACCGCCACTAACCAGGGCACAGAGACGGCTGTTGTTGTGTTTGATTTTTATTAAGATTAAAAATATTCTTCATAGATTATAAACAGTTGGAGCTCTTTGGCAGCTTAACTTGATGGAAGAATTGATATTGAGTTGTAAGTTTAAATAGGTTTTAGAAAAAACTACAGAATCCTTTCAAACATTTTAATTTTTATTTTGTCTTATTTTAACATTGCAATGTCATTTATTATATCTATCAGAAGCCTGAAACTTTCACCACACTCTGGACAGGTCGCCAGTCCATCACAAGGCTGCATAAACACAAATAACCACAAACACTCATTCAGCAATAGCAATTTAGGATCACTAATTAACCAGGCATACATGGTTTTTTACTATAGGAGGAAGCCAGAGTACCATTCCTCATTTAGAACAAAACTTATTTGACACAAACATCTTTACAATGTCTAGAAAATAATGTATTTTCTTACTGACCACTTGTTTACAAAAAACTCTGATAAAAGCACATCCGGCGTCTATGCAAACACAAGTCGGTGGCACATTTTAATAAAATCCACTGCAGGTGTAGTGAGGCGACACAACATCACAGTTGTAGGAAAATTGAACATTTCAACTTATTTTCAAGCTAAAAACATAAAATACACAATCACAATAAAAGATATTCAGTTCAAATCCACAACATCAAAATACCGAGATTGTATTTGGACTGAACATTAAGACTGAACACATGAAATTACATCATAAATTATCCACGTCTTGTAATCTGGTGTTTAACAAATTAATTAGAAAAACTCAGCTCACAATTCTTCTCTTTGGTGTTTCGTGACATCACAATCAGACAAAGACAAAAACTACCATTTAAAAGTGCCCACACTGAATATTTGACACCACTAAAACACAAACATGTACACAAAGAGGAACTGGTATTATGTTTATATCTCATAGTTTCTGAACTTCTGCAGCAGACCCGATGGAGAGTCAGCAGCCCAGCGGAAACGTCGATGGTAGTAATCACCTGAACACAAAAGATCCAGAGTAGTTTAGACTCCAGGATTTAGTGGTGTAAACAACAAATAACTTGTGAAAAAGACGGTAAAAGTTGCATTCATACAATTTTGATATTATATTTGCAGGGTAACTACTAGTTTAAATATTAGATAAGAAACTGTAAAGAATGTTAAACCACCATTACAAAGAATACTTATTATGAAATAAATTCACGTGTGATCAAAAATCACATTTGAAAAAAAAGATGACAGGAAACAAGTTTAAGGTTTTGACTCACTTCCAAATTCAATGGTTATTTACATGAAAATGTAAAAAGGTTGGTTGGATTTTTATAGGAATATTTCATGTGTGATTGACCAATCAGAAGCCAGCCACTCTGATGCGTTTAGTTCTTGTTAAAGGTAAAATAAATGATCTTGAGTTGAAAGGTAGGTGCAACAGCGAGCCTGCTGGAGGGCAATAAGCACTGATCACTGATATGCTTTCTTAAAAGGAGAGTGTGACCTTTATCAGGGTGTGGGAAAGCATGAATAATGAAAATAATTGCAGAATATTTGTCAGGAGGGTCTCGCTGAGCAGTTTTGACTCATCGACAGGGATTCATAAAAAACCACAATGGAGCCGCATCTGAACCTGCAGGGTGAAGTGTTACAGGACAAAAAAAACTGTATATCATGCCTCCATTCTCCTGCTCCTTAAAAAACAACTTTGGGTTCAAAATTAGCGCGAGTTATCCGTCAGGTTGCATGGGGACTTTGGTGTAAATGATGGATCCTAGACGTATCCGTGATATGGTGGTATATACAGGAATATATACAGGAAGTATGGACTGCAGCGAAGCAGCTGACAGTAGACTAAGGCCCTGTCCCAATACTCCCCCTACCCCTACTTTTCATCCCTACCCCTAAATTTTGCACGCTCCCGTGAGGGTAGTGGTGTCCCAATTCCTCTTTTCACCTAGTGGTGGTGTGCTTATTTAGGTGTAGTGCTTATGAATCTGGCCCAACAGAGCGAGGGTTTTCAGATGCACCCTAGCAGACCGAGGGCCAGAAAAATTTCCCAGAATGCTTTTCGTCGTTATTTGCGGACTGAATAAAAAAAAAAAACATGGCGGACATTTCTCATTTTTAGTGAATAAAATCAATATTTTGAGTTAGTTTCTGCATAAAAATGCGTTTTGATTACATTTCTAGCAAGAAATATATATTTTACTTTCATAATATTCACTCAGTGAATGTACATTATCACTCGTTTGCCCGTTGTTCCGAAGTCTTTTTCAAACCTCGCCAGAATAAAGGCTGATTTATGGTTCCGCGTTACACCAACGCAGAGCCTACGGCGTAGGTTACGCGGCGACGCGCACCATACGCCGTACCCTACGCCGTAGGCTCTGCGTCGATTTAACGCAAAACCATAAATCAGCTCCAGAGCCGGCAGGCAGGCAGAAATCCAAAACATCAGATCAAATTTCTTAACAGGCGTTATTTGGATAAACTGAGCCCAGGTTGGGGATCGTAACGGTTACTTTTACGCCTGAAAAATATTAAAACTTAATGAAGTGGCATATTAACAGCGCTACAGCTGAAATTAAAACAGCTTTTGGCTCTCAGCTTCCTGATATGGTGTGACGTATGTGCAAACGTAACTACGCAGTTGCTTACGTACCCGAACATAAACCACGCAGTGACGTAGCACGCAAAATTTAGGGGTAGTGCTGAAAAGTAGGAGTAGTGGGTGTATTGGGACAGGGCCCTGGGAAGATTTCAAGTGCCCTAAAATCTGTGGCTTCTTTTTTTAGGGGTAGTGGTAGAAAGTAGGGGGTGTATTGGGATTGGCCCTATATATCCCCCCTTCTTATATTTTTATGTTTCACAGATTTGTATACACTGTTGGTCTTTGTATTTTTCCCTATCTTGAGAACCTGTTAAACTTCACATACCTGAAGATAGCACAGCTGATTCCTCCTGCTCACAGCGATTCTCGTCCGCATGGGAAATGACGGGCCTTTCTGCTTTGGATTCCTCCAGCATTGGCTTCTTCTTGGTTTTCACAGCCCAGTGCATTGACTGAAAACAGACGACCACCCTGGCTCAGTTACAGGAATGCTTAAATGCTTTAAAAAAGTGTAAACTGAGGACATTGCATACAGTTTTTACAGAATCACTCAAGGCTTTCCAGTCATGGAAAGGAATAGTAATGCCACTTCTCTTCCAGAGGTCGTAGTTTTTCCTTTTGTCTTCATGGCACAAAACATCCTTTGCTTCCTGCAGCTTTTGAAAATCTGCCACTGTCAACATAAAAGAAAACATCAGGCTCTTATTTAGGCTTATTGTGCCTGTGGAATAAGGAGGAAAAAACACCCTCTTTTTGCATGTACAGTACTTGTGGGCAGCACTTCATTAACATGATCTGCTTTGAAGTCCAAACATCAGAGACATAATAACGATTGTGGGATGAGTCACTAAAGTTAGAAAGGTCAGGTTACAATAATATAAAAGGTAGATTTAGATGCAGATTCACCAACCTGCGCCTGGTTTGTCCGGGTGCTTGTCTGGATGACATGCCAAAGCTCTGATCTTGTATTCATTGAGAATCTGCTCTGTCTGTGGGAGAGAAAAAAAAAATCATCAAAAAATCTGATGGACTTTTCATGATTTGAATAAGTAACTAGTCGATCGATAGGCAATAGGCAAATTTAACCCATATAAAACTATTTGATTTCTTGCTTGTCTTGTTCTCCTAGACCTAGATGTAAGTCGCTTTGGATAAAAGCGTCTGCTAAATGACAGTAGTAGTAGTAGTAGTAGTAAAACACAATGCAAACAAATATTTAGTATAATATAAAGCTTTAGCCTTATATTTTGCATTATTTATCTCAGTTGTTTAATTTTAGCTGGGGTGGTAATTATGAAAAATGCTTTTTTCATTCTTTATGATGCTAATTTCTTGTATTTTTATGAATTGTATGCAGATATTCAATAATGACTGCTATACAGACATAGTTGACGTTTAAGTGACTTACCATTACATTACACTACAAGTGTATAGTTTTATACCTATAACTATATACAGTCCTTTTTTTATTTCGAACATGTAGGCTATATAAAAAATAAAAATAGAAAAAATAAACAGTAACATCTTCATATTCACATATGTTTGAAAAAAGGAGTAGGAAGAAGTTTACACTTTTTCCTAGTTCCTACCCCTTTATAACTCTAGAATTTACATTATTGTTAATATTATATGTACACAATATCCATATAAATATAGTTTATATAAATACAACGTAAACATGCCTATTACTACATAATTATCCACATACGTATATTGAAAATATAAATATTACATAAATATTATATCAATATATAGAAAATACAAATATTATATAAAAATTCACTATATAAACTACATTAATATCCCTATAAATATATATATATATGCTACATACATAATAAATATATAACATACATAATTATAACTATCCCTCTCAACATATATACTACATAAATATCCACATAAACCTATCTCAAGCAAATATAATATACCTTTTTCCCTATTTTATTTGTTTCTCACACTCCTCGTTAACCCTTTTCCTCTTCCATATACCTGTTAATAAATAGTTTGTTGTATCTCTTTTTAAACAGATTTATGTTAATACTTCGTTTCATTTCCTGTTCCAAACTGTTCCACAGTCACTCCACAGTTCGATATGCACATGCTTTTTCATTGTTGTTCGTACTTTATGTTTTATTACTGTTTACTGAAGCATACTCTTAAATTAAATACTTACCTGCTGTACTCTACTGCGCTTACTTTTTAACAACTTGTGCTTTTTATTATTAAACCTCTTTTCTTATCATTTTATTTATTATTTACTGTTTAATTGTGTCTTGCTGCTTTTAATGTTGATGTAAAAGCACTTTGAATTACCTTGTGTTGAATTGTGCTATACAGAGTTGGGTAGTAACAAGTTACATTTACTCCGTTACATTTACTTGAGTAAGTTTGGGGAAATTTTGTACTTTTAGGAGTAGTTTTGAATCACTATACTTTTTCCTTTTACTTGAGTAGATTTGTGAAGAACAAACTGTTACTCTTACTCCGCTACATTAGGCCACGTTGAGCTGTTACTTTTCTTTTATCCCTTTTATCTGCGTACGCGTCAATCTCATGACATCACTGAGTGATTCTTTGGGAAAAATGTTTGTTTTTGCATGTTTTGTCACATTTACACAGACTCAAACACACACAGAGTTTCTATGAGTTCATGGGCTTGTTCTAGTTCTGGTTAAAAAAGAAAAGTACAAAGGCTTGAAATCTTGTGCTACTTGTGCTTAATTTGTTTTTTTATTCTGTTATTATTTTATTTATTTTATTATTTATTAAAGTACTTGAATTTAATTTAAGATTATTTTAATTTAAGCTATTTTTATTTTTTATTCATTTAAATTTATTGTATTATTTTATTCATTTAATTTGCCTGAAAATGATTATTTTGTACTTTTGTCTGTTTGAATTGTTGTGTTAAAAAAATAAATCAGACGTTACTCAACAGTTACTCAGTACTTGAGTAGTTTTTTCACCAGGTACTTTTTTACTTTTACTCAAGTAATTATTTGGATGACTACTTTTTACTTCTACTTGAGTAATATTATTCTAAAGTAACAGTACTTTTACTTGAGTACAAGTTTTGGCTCCTCTACCAGCTCTGTTGCTATTATCTTTTTTGCTGCTGTTAGGCCAGCAAGCAAAATTAATTTTTTTTCAAATAAACTTGCCTTGCCTTTTGATCAGTGTTGGTTGAAGGCTGATTTATGGTTCGGCGTTACACCAAAGCAGAACCTACGGCGTAGGTTATGCGGCGACACGCACCGTACGGTGCGTGTCGCCGCATAACCTACGCCGTAGGTTCTGCGTCGATTTAACGCAGAACCATAATTCAGGCTTGACATGATTAACTTTAAGCACTTTGTTATTTATCGATTTTTAACCGATGTGTTTCACTTTTCAGTACAAAGGTTGCCATCAAATATTGACCTTACCGAGGACAGTTCATCACATCCCAGTAAGCCGTAATAATCCTCCAAGTCTTCTGGTTTGCAGCTCAAAACAGAGTCCATGGAAACAGCTGGAATAAACCAGGATGGATCCCCTGAATCAGCAGCCTGTTGCTGAAACCTCAGTTTCCTCGAGCTGCTGCTGCCTACAATCGTAATGTTAATTGGTTTTTATTTTAATTTATCTTCTTCAGATGAGTAAGATTGGAGATGTCGTCAACTGGTTAGGTATGTAGAGGTAAATCTCTTCAGAGTTGGAAAAATATAGCAGTCTCTCCTCCTCCTGCGTCTGACGTGTGCTGCATTCACTGACCTGCGTAAAATTTACAAACGCAGTAAAGTTTCTAATTCACAACGATCAAATAAAATAAAAGGGTAGGCTAAAGAATCTTAAAAACTGATAGTAGTATTTGGGTTGAAATTGTGTTTGTAGACAAGGCATGTGGGGTATTAAACTGTATATTTGTAATGTATCCAGTGATTTAAATGGAAATAGTCGATACATACTGAAGTAGCTATTATATTACATTTATTTGTGCTGTTTTTGTGCTATTACTAAAAGGCTTCACGTTTGCACATCTTTCCCATTTTTGTGCAGATTTTCCTTTAATTGTTCACGAACGTAAGCTATTCGTCCGACGGCATTGAACGCAGCAATAATTTTGTGGGTTTTTTTTCAGGTTTTAAATAAAAGTTTTATTAGCTAAATTGAAGTTTACAAACAGTAATGGCATGGTACAATCATAGATATATAAAGGCTTTATATATATCAATGGGTACAATGAAGAAAGCACGTAGGTAGGCAAAAGACAAATTAAGATTAGAAAGTTAAAGGAAATATGGAAATTAAATAATACAAATTAAAAAAAATTAAAAGAAAAGACAGCTAGGGGGTGCTTTGCAAGATTAAGTTCCTCTACTAAATTAAAACTAAAAGTTTTACAGCATTCTTCTTCTCTATACACTTTAAAAATGAAAAATAGTGACATAGCTCCTTATGAAAAACAGTTTGGTTTTACTTTCATGAATCTATTTTTATGTATAAAAAACTTCCCAAGAATGATTAGCGTGTTAATTGCCAAATCATGTGTTGGATCTTTCACAAGTATACCAAACAAAACATTTTCTTTTGTAAGAATAAAAACTGACACATTTAGGGAAAAAACAGTCACACAAATCTTCCCAGAAAGCATTACAAAATGTACAATCATAAAATAAATATGTTCATCACAAAAAGAACAGTTGTTGTGGTCCAAATTAAATAAATGTTTTCAGAATCAGAATTAGAATCAGGTTCATTGGCCAAGTCAGATCAAACAAGACTTGGAATTTGACTTTGGTTATTTCTCTCACTGTACAGTAAATATACAAATGAAAGCTCTTATTAACTTATATACAATTTTTTTTTAAGTGAAAGGTGCAGCAGTATGAGGTAGACATGATTATTGAAGGTGCATTATTACAGCATGTGATTGTGGTTATTAGTATTATTATTACCTTTCACTTTTAAATTGTACATATGTTATTAAGAGCCATTTGTCTATTACTATTCTTCTTCTCACCTTCAAGGCCATGAACAGCCAGCCCCACAGTATCTGTCAGACTCTATCACCACCTTCAAATCCCGCCTTAAAACTCACCTCTTCAGACATGCATACTCACAATAATCCTGGGACTGGAATGACCTCACTATTGCACTTTACTGTAGTTTTATGTATTGTACTTTGTTATGTTTTTGATTGATTGCCATGTTTTTATTGATTGTTTTTATTGTCCTTTTGTATGGCGACCTTGAGTGTCCTGAAAGGCGCCTATAAATAAAATGTATTATTATTATTTTTATCATTACTGTTTGTAACTATTTAAATCTGGGTCCAGTGAGCGAAAAAAAAAACGAAAACAAATTCCCTGTCTGGCATGTTCATACTTGGCCAATAAAGCTTATTCTATTCTATTCTTAAATTAAATTGATGTCTTAAAAATTCAGCAGAGGGGTATATTCCATTAAGAATTTTAAAAGTGAACTTCCTTCGCTTTTGGTGCAATAAGAAACTTTAAAAAATGTTGATCTCAAGCTCTCATCTTCTTTATTAGAAAACAATTGCATATTAAAACATGATTTGTAATGTGAATTTGCAACACTCAAACTACAAATAATAGTTTTTGACGTGACATCAGAGATTGTACATGCTCTCTGTGAAAGGATGAGTAGCTCCACAACTGGAAATGGCCGGGTGGTTTGGAGCGTCTGGGACAGTCATATCCGATCTGAGTGTTTGGAGCTGTTCAGACTGACACGCATCTGCCCAAATGAGATATGGATCGGATATGAAACTACCTCCTGGAGGTGGTTTCAATCTGGTTTGCAAAAATCGGATATCATGCGGTTTGGGACTGTTCAGACTTCAAAAGAGTCATCCAGTTTCAATCTGGATGGGCTAAAAATCGGATATTTGCCTGCAGTCTGAACGCGGCCTAAGAGTTCATTAAAATTCCATTTTCCATTTTCCAAGAAACTTTAAAAAATGTTGATCTCAAGCTCTCATCTTCTTTATTAGAAAACAATTGCAGGATTAAGAAAATGTCTACAACTTTACCCATGGAAAAGATTACTTACATTATAAAGGGGAAACTATCATTATTTCAAAACATTTGTGGTCCTTTTGTGGAATATATGGAGTGTGGATTTAAGCGGTCTGGGGAGTGGGGAGGATGAGGCGTAGTTACTAGTGATCCTCTGCAGTGTTCTAAAACAATTTCCTTTCTTTTGATACTTGATTTCTTTATTTTGTGTGAATTGTACATTCGAGTTTGTATTTCTGAACTATGCACAACGGTGAAATAATTTGGGCTAACTGTTGAAAAATAAAGAAACCTTTGTTTTGATTGTTGTTACCTTTTTGTTTTGTTTGGGGTTTTATTGTAAGGAAATATGATTCCTTTCCCTTGATGTTTCCTTTTATGTAAGGGCACTCTTATTTTTGTGTTTCATTGGAAGGATTTTTAAAACCAAATAAAAATAATGTTGAAAAAAAAGAAAAGAATTGCAAAAATTCAGTTTCTATTTGACAAGTATGGATACATGTTAAGGCTGATTTATGGTTCCGCGTTACACCAACACAGAGCCTACGGCGTACCCTACGGCCTAGGCTCTGCGTCGATTTAACGCGGAACCATAATTTAGGCTTCATGGTTTTACCCAATACCTGGTGACAAACAAAGTTAAAGAAATTTAATTTAAGTTAATTCATCAATTCTATCCTACAAATGATCACATTGTAAAAAGATTCAAAAGAAATTTCGATTCAAAATGTACTTTTTGTTCTGCAAATTTTGGAAACAATGACTCACTTATTCTGGCTGTGCCCCATTGTTCAAACTTTTTGGAGTGATATGTGTAATTTTGTGTCTGAAAGCATTGAAACTGATTTCAAATTATTTTGGAAGGATGTGTTGTTTGGTGTTTTTGACCATGTAACGATTAAAACAAAGCCAGAAGAAACATTTATTATTAATTTGTTGATTATCCTTGCAAAATTCCACATCCACAAATCCAAATTCTTACACAAAAAAAAACTCTTTTTTTACTTTTCATTGTGAATTCAATCAGTATCTGGACTCTATTAAGTTTTCTACTAATTCAAAAGCAATCAAAACCATAAATGTATGTAAATGTTTTGGCTTTCTGTTATAATTTCATCCCTTCTGGCTGGTTATAATGTTACGACGGAGTATTAGGGCCTAAACTAAGACAAAAAAAAAGGAAATTACGAGAATAAAGTTATAATAATATGAGAATAAAGTCGTAAAATTACGAAAATAAAGTAATAATATTACGAGAATAAAGTCTTAATATTTTGAGAATAAAGTCGTAATATTACGATAATAAAGTCGTAATATTAAATATATTATAAATATATAAATATAACTTCACAAGATGCTCAATATTCCTCATTTTAACACAGGGAGAAGAAGCTCTTCCTTTTTTGTCTTAGTTTGGCCCTAATACTCCATCGTATAAAGTGTTGTGCTTTTTGTTTTGTTTTTTATTTGAGTTATACCTTTTATATGTTATAATTTACGACGGAGTATTAGAGCCAAACTAAAACAAAAAAAAATGGAAATTACGAGAGTAAAGTCGTAAAATTACGAGAATAAAGTCATAATGCTGCGAGAATAAAGTCGTAATAGAATAAAGTCGTAATATTATATGAATAAAGTCGTCATATTATGAGAATAAAGTCGTAAAATTACGAGAATAAAGTCGTAATATTACGAGAATAAAGTCGTCATATTACGAGAATAAAGTCGTAATTTATGAGAATAAAGTCGTAAAATTACGAGAATAAAGTCGTAAAATTACGAGAATAAAGTCGTCATATTACGAGAATAAAGTCGTAATATTACAAGAATAAAGTGTTAATTTATGAGAACTCTAACAGGAAGAGTGTGTTAAATGTTGAATATTGAGCATCTTGTGAAGTTATATTTATATATTTATAATATATTTAATATTACGATTTTATTCTCGTAATATTACGATTTTATTCTCGTAATATTACGACTTTATTCTCATAATATTACGATTTTGATTCTCAAAATATTACGACTTTATTCTCGTAATATTACGACTTTATTCTCGTAATATTACGATTTTATTCTCGTAATATTACGACTTTATTATCAAAATATTACGACTTTATTCTCGTAATATTACGACTTTATTCTTGTAATATTACAACTTTATTCTCAAAATATTACGACTTTATTCTCGTAATTTTACGACTTTATTCTCATATTATTATGACTTTATTTTCGTAATTTCCCTTCTTTTTTTTTCTTAGTTTGGCCCTAAAACTCCGTCGTAATAATTCAACTTGAAATTGAATAATGTGAAGATTTGTAATCGTTGTACTTTTTGCAAATGTTAAATAAAAAAAAAAAAAAAAAAAGGCTTTATGGTTTTACGTCATCGATTTCCGAGGAGAGGGGGGGCAGCAGCAGCGTTTTTATTGGCTGAGCGCCGGTCACGTGATCCATGCAAATCAGCTGTGCGGGAGGAAGAACCGCGCAGCGGCTCTGCGGGCTGAAGATGGCGGACGAGCAGAGCAGTGGCGGAGCAGCCTTCCCGGGCGCCTCGGAAACGGACGAGCCGGCCTCGAAAAGGACCAAAATGAGTCCGGTGACTGACTACACGCTTAAACCCGCAGAAGGGGACCGGTTCCCGCGCGTCTGTGCGGGGCCAGAGGGCCCAGTAGCCGGGGTGGAGACGGAGGCAGAGCCGGTGATGGCGGAGCTGCAGGAGCTGCAGGAGCTGCAGGATCTGCAGGATCTGCAGGCCCCGCCGGCCCCGCGGGGCGGAGACAACAATGGAGCCGAGCTGCTGCAGCCAGACCCGCTCAGAGCCGCCGGGGGCCCGGGGGAGCTGCTGGGAGAGACCGGGGAGTCTGCAGGTGAGAGCCGGGGTGGGGGTTCACCTCCACCAGGGATTCCCTCTAACTGACCGGCCAGAGGAGTGGATGTGGAACAGTTCACAAATACACTCACTTTCTTTAATTTAGTCAACATTAAAAGGAAAGAAGTCTGTCAGGGAATAACTTTTGACTGAACTTTCTGGTGTGACTCCAACATCTAAATTCTGTGACCCAAATTACAGTTGTAAGATTTTAGATTTGTACCAACTTTTGCAAAAATTGTTTATTAATTCTTGCCTCATGCTCCTGGTGCCACTAAACCTGCAATTATAACTCGTGCAATATTTTTTTGAGTGCAACTGAGGACACTGCAGGTATGAACCAGAACCCTTCACTAACTGACCGGCGAGCAGATTGAATGTGAAACAGTTTACAAAAACACTCAAAGACTATTTCTTTGTTATATACATGTGTTTTACTATCTTTAATTTGCTCAACATTAAAAGGAAAGAAGTCTGTCAGGGAATAACTTTTGACTGAACTTGCTGGTGTGACTCCATCTAAATTCTGTGACTCAAATTACAGTTATAAGATTTTAGATTTGTACCAACTTTTGCAAAAATGATTTATTAATTCTTGCCTCATACTCCTGGTGCCACTAAACCTGCAAAGCTTGTTATGGGTGCAATTATAACTTGTGCAAAGCTTTTTTTGAGTGCAACTGAGGACACTGCAGGTATGGTCGTTTACCTCAACAAGGAACCCTCCACAAACTGTTTCAAATTCAATCTGCTCGCCGGTCAATTTACAAAGACACTCAAATAAAGAGTATTTCTTTGTTGGTCTACTATCTTTAATTTGCTCCACATTAAATGAAAAAAAGTCTGTCCGGACATAACTTTTGACTGAACTTTCTGGTGTGACGCCAACATTACAAATTACAGTTGTAAGAATTTGTACCAACTTTTGCAAAAATGATTAATTATTTCTTGCCTCGTGCTCCTGGTGCCACTAAACCTGCAATTATAACTCCTGCAAAGCTTTTTTTGAGTGCAACTGAGTCCAACTGCAGGTATGAACCAGGATGGTCGTTTACCTCAACTAGGAACCGTCTTCCCTCCACAAACTGACCGGCGGGCAGATTGAATTTGAAACAGTTTACAAAAACACTCGGGTATTTCTTTGTTGTATACATGTGTCTACTATCTTTAATTTGCTCCACATTAAATGGGGGAAAAAAGTCTGTCAGGACATAACTTTTAACTGAACTTGCTGGTGTGACTCCAACATCTAAACTCTGACCCAAATTACAGTTGTAAGATTTTAGATTTGTACCAACTTTTGCAAAAATGATTAATTATTTCTTGCCTCATGCTCCTGGTGCCACTAAACGTGCAATTATAACTCGTGCAAAGCTTTTTTTGAGTGCAACTGAGGACACTGCAGGTATGAACCAGGATGGTCGTTTACCTCAACTAGGAACCCTCCACAAACTGACTGGCGAACAGATTGAATGTGAAACAGTTTACAAAAACACTCAAATAAAGAGTATTTCTTTGTTGGTCTACTATCTTTAATTTGCTCTACATTAAATGGAAAAAAAGTCTGTCAGGGAATAACTTTTGACTGAACTTTCTGGTGTGACTCCATCTAAATTCTGTGACCCAAATTACAGTTGTAAGATTTTAGATTTGTACCAACTTTTGCAGAAATGAGTTATTAATTCTTGCCTTATGCTCCTGGTGCCACTAAACCTGCAATTATAACTCGTGCAAAGCTTTTTTTTTTTGGGTGCAACTGAGGACACTGCAGGTATTAACCAGGATGGTCGTTTACCTCAAATAGGAACCGTCTTCCCTCCACAAACTGACCGGCGGGCAGATTGAATTTGAAACAGTTTACAAAAACACTCAAATACAGTATTTTTGTTGTTGTTCTACTATCTTTAATTTGCTCAACATTAAAAGGAAAGAAGTCTGTCAGGACATAACTTTTGACTGAACTTTCTGGTGCGACTCCAACATCTAAATTTTGTTACCCAAATTACAGTTGTAAGATTTTTAATTTGTACCAACTTTTGCAAAAATGATTTATTTCTTGCTTCATGTTCCTGGTGCCACTAAACGTGCAATTTTAACTCGTGCAAAGCTTTTATTACCCCTGGAACTATTGCACAGTTTCACAGCTGTAATTTTAACGCCTAAATCGGTCGTTATATCCCTAAATTGAGGAAATGTGTTTTAGTCACTCACTAGTTTTATGCAGTCTGATACCACTAATCGTACATGTTCATATTTTTTGTGAAGAAGGAAGCTCCAAATCTTGCATGGGTCACAAAGTTTGGTGAAAAGTGTGTGTTTATTCTGAGGAGAGCTCACTTTACCAGCTACGGTGGTTGTTTTCATGGATGTTTGTCACAGCTGTTCATCATTGTAATTAGAGGTACGTGCAACGTATGTTTTGGTTTAGTTATCCACTTTTGAAATATCTCTGCTCAGGTTTTCTTGGACATGACGATCTCGCCTCCAACGGCCTCCCTGTCACCCCAGAAGACATCAATGAGGAAGATGACAGATCCTCACGCGCAAGCTCCAGTGACTGGACTCCTCAACCTCAAATAGGTAACTATTGGTTTAACTGCTATTTGCCAAATTTCAGTTGCAACTTGACTAGAGATGGGAATTGATAAGATTTTTACGATTCCGATTCCATTTTCGATTCTGCTTAACGATTCGATTCTTTATCGATGCTCATCGATTCTCATTTGGAAAAAAGGAGAACAAACAATTTTAGTATCAACTTTGTTTTATATCTTTGAAGAAAAATAGAGGTCTTCAGACCCCCCCAGCCTTGGGCTCCTTGATGGTGCCAGGGGGTCCCCACAAAATTATTTGTAATATAAAATATGTATTTAATATAAAATAATAATAAAATAAATATTCTTCTGTAGAAATCGAGTCCTAACAGTTTCCCCCCTTTGTTAAAATGTCCACATTTAGATATAATAAAATGCATTTATTATGCTTTAATGGAAGTGTGGAAGTTGGAAGTGGAATGGGTTTCAATGGCGCGTTTTTTGTGCTAAGGGGTCAGAGTGTAACAATTGTTTGTACAGAGTGTATTTTAGACTTACTGTAGGAGCTGAGCTGGAAATTAATACTTAATCATATAAAAATACACAATCTCACCAAAATTCATGCCATATGGATGAATTCAGCCAAAATTATCAAAAAATTAAAAGTGAAAAGCGCGTAAAATGCGCCTAAAATGCGTCTGTAGAAATCGAGTCCTAACTGTTTCCCTCCTTTGTTAAAATATCCACATTGCAAGTATTGTCACTCTGTTGTCATCCTTTTTGGTAAAATGTAACCAAACTTTCGAGCGTTTATGTCGCGTTGTCCCCGTGTTTTCCTGCTGGGCGCGAATGCGCACGTGCTTGGTGACATCATTCGCGCCCACTGGAATCGATAAGGGAATCGTTTGTGAAAAAGGCAAACGGTTCCAAGGAATTGAAATACTGGGAACCGGTTCTTGATTCCCATCCCTAAACTTGACAGAGTTTACATGGTTGAAAGCAAGTAATGAGCTTAGATTTTTTATCCATAACTAGGTTCCTACAGTTTCATCCAGCATCACATCAGAGAGACCGACCCGAGGGCCATTCTGAGGGATTTGCTTCCTGAGACGATTCTCCCACCAGATCTAGACGACATGACTTTATGGCAGATTATCCTCAACATCTCAGAACCTCCAAAAAGGAAGAAGCGGAAGGATATTAACGCCTTGGAAGATGTTGTCAGACTACTTCATGAAAGCAAGAAGATCATTGTGCTGACTGGTGCTGGTGTATGTATTGTGATATATGGTTTCCCTGATCAAATGATAATCTACATCAGGGGTGTCAAACTCATTTTGCTTGGCGGGCCGGATTTGACCAATTTTTTTCTCGCCGGCCGCACGCTCAAAATAAAAACGGTGCGAATAATCTTTTTTTCTAATTCTTTTTTTTTTTTTTACTATTGTTATCTAATCCAATATCAGTTTAGTTAATTTTAAAGGAAATATGCACTTTGTTTACACTCTAATTATGTAAAATATATTTTCTTCAGGATCTTTTCTTGAAATTTCTCTGGTTTTTTTTCAAATTATGTAAGATACTTTTAATATTATTTTACAAAGATAAACGGAAACAAGTATGTTTTTTTTCATATTTCGCTTTTTTATAGGAAATTTAATTAAAAGCAAAATCTTTCTTATTACATCCGAGTGTTTCTTTGTGATTTAGAGATTTTTCCAGTACAATTAAGTGTATTTATTTTTAAAAATTGGTGCGGATATTTACGCCAGTGTGCCGAAAAAGTCTGCACTTCTCTTTTAACTGTTTTACTTTGTCACTATCCTCGTATTCAAAACTGAAATTCTCTGAATAAATATCTTCTATCTTTTTTAGCAGTGATATTTTTCCTGCGAAAATATATAATAGTAGTCGGTTACAAAGAAATAAAATCGGCAAATGCATTCTAGAAAACTAAAAAAATGTCAAACTGCTCTCTTTGTGGAATAACGATGGATTTGTTGAAGAAATATATTATCGGATATGCTGCGATTCATGGCAATTATTTATGCCTTCCTTTTTAGTAAATTAACATTTCGTTTTTTTGCGTTGGAAACCTCTCGCGGGCCGCATGAAAATCTCTCTCGGGCCGCACATTTGACACCCCTGATCTACATGATTTAATGGTGTGTAAGTGTCATGGTGTTAAACCCTCCTTTTATTGTTTGTTTGCTTTGTAGGTTTCAGTTTCGTGTGGGATACCAGACTTTCGCTCCAGAGATGGGATTTATGCACGACTTGCTGTAGATTTTCCTGACCTTCCTGATCCTCAATCTATGTTTGACATCGAGTACTTTAGACGGGACCCGAGACCCTTTTTCAAGTTTGCTAAGGTGTGTTGCCGTGGTCTTTGGTTGCTCAACTAAGATCCTTGCACATGGAGTTTGCACTCTCAACTTAATAATAATCAAATGTTAAAATAATATGCATGGATACACTTGGAGATTCACACTGATTTTATTAGGTTACAGTGTTTGGTTATATGGGGATTAGAGAAAAGGGATAAAGGTAATGAGTGGCCCAGTTGTCTGCAGCAGGGTTTTATTTTTATTAGTGCTTATAAAAACAGTTGGTCAATCTCACTGATAAGCACAGACAAAATTGGTTATATATTATTGCAACAGGTCTTGGCATTGTTGTAATTTCCACCTTCTTTTGACTTGAATTGATTTACGCATAAGATTTACTTGGTTATGTGTCCTAGAGCAGGGGTCGGCAACCCAAAATATTGAAAGAGCCATATTGGACCAAAAAACAAATATTTCTGGAGCTGCAAAAAATGAAGTCTTGAATAAGCCTTAGAATGAAGGCAACACATGTTGCATGTACCTATATTTGTTATAACTGGGGGAAGATTTTTTTTTCATTATGCACTATGAAAAAAGTTGAAATGTCGAGAAAAAAGTCAAAATTTTGAGAAAAAAGTTGAAATGTCAAGCTTAATGTTGAAGTACAATCTTGAGAAAAAAGTAGAAATGTCAAGAAAAAAGTCAAAATTTCGAGAAAAAAGTCGAAATGTTGAGAAAAAAGTCAAAATGTCGAGGAAATAGTCAAAATCTTGTGGAAAAAATTTGAAATGTCGAGATTAATGTTGAATTACAATCTCGAGAAAAAAGTCGAAATGTCGAGAAAAAAGTCGAAATGTCGAGATTGGAAAGGAAAAAAGGAAAGAAGGGGGAAAAAAAGGTAAAACATTTTTGAAAAAGCTCCAGGAGCCACTAGGGCGGCGCTTAAGAGCTGCATGCGGCTCTAGAGCCGCGGGTTGCCGACCCCTGGTCTAGACATTTAGATTTCCCAACAAATCATGGGTCGCCTCCAGTCATGTGGTTTAATGAACCCTCAGAGCTGTAACCTGTAATATTTGATTAGTAATGGCCTGAAAGGTTTTAATTTTTCAAAAGTGTTTGAAACAGCAGTGCACAGAGGAGCCAGTGGATATGATATGGATTATCGTAGAAAATCATTATTTTTTCTTTCTGCATGTTAAAGTAAACTGTCCATTTTGTCGCAGGAGATCTACCCCGGTCAGTTTCAACCATCGCCCTGTCACAGATTTATATCCATGCTGGATAAGCAAGGGAAGCTGCTACGCAATTACACACAAAACATTGACACGCTAGAGCAAGTGGCTGGAGTTCAGCAGATTATCCAGTGTCATGGTGGGTGATGCATCGCTCTATCTAACGCTTATATTCCCATAGACAAGCACATTCACTAATGGGCCTCATTTTTTTATTGGGTGTGTGATTTCAGGGTCATTTGCAACTGCATCCTGTCTTTTCTGCAAGCACAAGGTGGATTGTGACGCTATAAGGGAAGACATCTTTAACCAGGTATTTATGAACTACTATCTGATTCAGCCGTCTCATTCACCTGCAACACTTCTAAAAGTCTCAGACAGGTGTATTTTAAGACTTACAGCAGCGGTATAATCTTACGTTGATGTTAGAGGTAACAGTATTGATGGGAAGTCAAAACTATCTACTATCATTCACTTTTCATTTAGTCATATTGCATAATTATTTTTAACAAGAATCGTTTATTCAGGAATCCTCAGACTCACCTGTTTACATTTGGTCCCATTGTTGTCCCCCAGATGTTCTAAGAAATTGCTAGAAAATGCAGTGTAAACCTTATTTTATTGTTTTTTTTTACTTGTTAACCATTGTATTACCTCTTTCTGCAAGTTAGAAGATGTTCTCTGAGTTTATCTCTCTGGCAACTGCTTTATTTTGGACTTTCACGCCACTTTTTGTTTGTCTCTCATCAGCAGAGTTTACTCGCACTTGAGTTAAAACTCTGGTTTCTGAGCGTCAGCAGATCCAGTGACTTAGACAAAAAGTCGATGTATTTAAAGCCTTATCTTCACCCTCAAATATACTGTAACCACTGCTTTACAGACTGTTTTAATTATTCTTGAATGGCATCTTATTTACTTCTCATGCCTTAGGCTTGCAGCAGTCCGAGTTGTTCAACTTCATGATCATTTTATAAAAATGTGACAAACACAGGAAAGCAGCAGAATTCTGCATTGATCAAGAATATCAACAGTTACAAAGATTTTGCTCCATTAATCAATATATAAATGCTAGTCATCTTTGTAAACAGCAACTCTCACTGAGAACATTGGCTTTTCATTTATACATACTAGGGCTGCAACTAACGATTATTTTAATAATCGATTAATCTGTTGATTATTTTTTCGATTAATCGGATAAAAAAAAGCATTAAATTCCAACCATTTATTCGAAAACAGAACTGACAATGCAAATTCACAGTGCAGATAATCTTCAGGTTGCTCCTTGAATATCCCTGAGCTTTTAAAGTAGATTAAAAAAAACTAAATGGACTAACACAGAAAACATACACATGTATGTTTTACATCTGCCAAATATATAAAAATAAAGTGCAAAAAAGAGGTATACTTTGTTTAAAAGGGACCTGAGCTCTCAGAACAATAAATAAATTATAAAAAAAAAGAAAAATACAAATCAGAAACAGGATTTGTTTGAACATTACAATTTGTTCTCTCACTGCCTTCACTCAAAAAACTAAGGATCTTACCAAGAAGTTTTCTTATTTCTAACCTAAAAATGCCATTACACCTGATAACACACATAACATAAAAGGTTAGGTGTTTTTCCCACGTGTTTCAATTGAACTTTCATTTGTGTCAAGCAAATTTTAAGTTCTAGTTAAGTTTTAAGTTAAAGTTTTGATAACATTTTGAGTTTTGGCAGTGTTCAAAATAAAATTCTGAGACCTGCTGTATTGGAGCACATTTTCTTTTAGTTAAAACTGTAGCGGGAACAGATGTTTAGAGGAACCTATGTATGTACTGGGTTAGAGGGGGAACATATAAGAGAAAGGACCAGAAGAGTATAGAGTGGATTAAAAAAAGTTTAGCACTGAGCTACATGTGTCTCCGTCTGGGCCATTGCAGACTCATTGCCTGAGCATGATGTTACTAAAACCAAACATATCCGCCATCTCTTTCTTCTTCCTTTACGTGCGCGGTGTCAGCGCGCTGTGCCGCATTAAATGTAGTCCGGGCGAAACACCTGCTTTTGAGCTGGTGTGAACAATCTCCTCTACTTCCGCTCCGCGACTCAAGGCTGATTTATGGTTCCGCATCACACCAACGCAGAGCCTAAGGCGTAGGGCACACGGCGACGCACACCGTACATGCGCGTCGCTGCGTACCCTACGCCGTAGGCTATGCCGTCGATTTAACGCGGAACTATAATTCAGGCTTCAGTGAGTGACGTAATAATCGCGCGACACAACGAATCCATCCATCCATTATCTATACCCGCTTAATCCCTTGCGGGGTCACGGGGGTCTGCTGGAGCCTATCCCAGCTCATTTTAGGTGAGAGGCAGGGGTTACACCCTGGACAGGTCACCAGTCCATCACAGGGCCACAAATAAACACACAAACCATTCACACAACCACACTCACGCTCACACCTACGGGCAATTTAGAATCACCAATTAACCTAATATGCATGTTTTTGGACTGTGGGAGGAAGCCGGAGTACCCGAGGGAACCCACGCAAGCACGGGGAGAACATGCAAACTCCACACAGAAAGGCCCCTGCCGGGCCTGGGAGTCGAACCGGGGACCTTCTTACTGTGAGGCAACAGTGCTAACCACTAAGCCACCGTGCTGCCTACACAACGAATCGATAATGGAATTCGTTGCCAATGCTTTTAATAATCGATTTTTATCGATTCGTTGTTGCAGCCCTAATAAATTGCATTTTTGTTCAAATTTTAATAAAGCTCATTTACCTTTCAGGTTGTACCTCGATGCCCGCGCTGTCCGGATATTCCTCTAGCTATCATGAAGCCTGACATCGTCTTTTTCGGAGAGAATCTTCCAGAAATGTTCCACAGGGCCATGAAGCAGGACAAAGACGAGGTGGACCTCTTGATTGTCATTGGCTCCTCTCTCAAAGTGCGACCAGTCGCCCTCATTCCAAGTATGTTTAATTCAGATTCATGCATTTATTTTAGCCCTTGCATGCGATAAATGGTACGTTTTCTGTTGTGTTTTCGTTGAAGCCAAGTCCATAACTGCTCGTCTTCCTCCCATCCAGACTCCATTCCTCATGAAGTGCCTCAGGTTCTGATCAACAGGGAACCGCTGCCTCACCTGAACTTTGACGTGGAGTTACTGGGCGACTGTGACGGCATCATCAACGAGCTCTGCCATCGAATCGGTGGAGATTTTGAACAGCTCTGCTACAACACGTTAAGACTGAATGAAATCACAGAGAAGCCCCCGCGGTTACCGGAACAGCCAGGGAGCGAGGGCTTCTCCGCCTCCAGCGAGGCCAGTCCGGAGGAGCAGAAGCAGCTCAGCACAGACTCTCTCACCGCGCCCTCGGAGGAGCCAGAATGTCTGACAGTCAAAGACACTACTGATACAAACGTTACACCTCTAGAGCCTTGTCCAAACGCTCAGTGTCCAAGCGAGGAGACTGATGAATGTCCAGAGCTGCCAGCAGAGGACGCACCAAAAGACGAGAGCAGTG